>NC_133778.1:24737945-25069286 GCF_003597395.2 Chelonoidis abingdonii | reverse complement strand
TTTAACTCGATATTAATGACGACGTCGTGTGAACGGATACAGCGTTAAATCGGTATATCGGCCATTAAACCGATTTAAAGTCGCAGTGTAGACCTGGCCTAAGACTCAGAAAACGTGAGCTCGATTCCTGGCCCAGCCATGGACTTCCTCTGTGGCCTTGCGCAAATAACTTAATATCTGACTTAATAGTAAGGCACTATGTCTTACTTTATATAGCCTCTAGCATGATGGGGTGCTGATCTCAGGTGGGGCTTCCCAGTACTACCAGAATACTAACAGTTAGTAACATTTCCTAGGACCTGCTGAGCAGTAGCTGAACTGAAAGCAGAATTAAAGTCTCCATTTCCTCCTGAGTTAACTTATGGTAATTGTGAAAAAGCTTTGGTATCTCAAGTGTTAGGAAATAAAAGTAATATTCTAACAAGATCACAGAACAATACAAAAGTATATATAAGGATCTACTGCATATTAGATATTCTATATTATAATTCATCTACTGACAGTACATGAAAAGAACATGAGACATTCAAAACTTTTATTTTAATTTCCTGTTTAGCATGCAAAACAATTCCTAGAAAATCCAATTTCATGATTAAATTAGGACAACCAAAAGTGTATAGTAACAGGAAAAAATGCATAAAGTTCTACGTGAATTATTATTCTTTAGGTTAAATAATGTTATGTCATTTAAGGTTTGAAATAATCTGAAATAGTTTTAATAAGAACTTTATAAAACTATTGAGTACACTGGAGAAGAAAAATCCCTTCAATTTCATATCCAGTTTCTATGTCAAACCTGAAAGAAGGTATATTCTCCTAATCAAAGTTACAAATGGGCCTAATTAATTTTATAATTAACCTTGATAACATAAAGAAAAATTTGTAACCTTCACTGAGTTTGTTCAGTCTTTAGTTTCAGATTATGAGCAAATTCATTTTAGCTAATAAGGCCAACAGTCCCAAATGCTGATAGTATAATGTAGAAATTAATTAGTACATGCAAATGAAGACTACTTTTATTACACAATACTGTAGTTCCTAATTTATTCCTCCACAACAAGAATCCATCTTTATAGTAAGTATCTAGAATACTATGTTTTAGGCATATTCTAACTATAGGGCTATTGTATTTCATTAGGACTAAAATACTACTAGAGGACATGTTTGCTTCAACTATTTTTAAAAGAAGTAAGTCCTAAAATGCCTTTGCGTATGATTCTAACTGGTAGCAAATCTTGGAGTCCTTTTTCTATTCAGATTCAGACAAAACTTCCCTTGAAGTCAAGGGGAAATTTTCTGGAGTCAGGACTCAGTAAAATCTGCAGGATTTGGCCTTTAGTTAAATCTATTGAAAGATCTCCTAGTTCTGAGCATGACTGACTGTCTACTAGCTGGCAGACTAGGTATTATGAATCCTGTACACAGGCTGAAATAAGTATTGTTCCAGTCAAGTAGCTGATCCTGGAGGAACTCTACACACAAAGGATTATTTAAAGACATCGTTGTGGCTCAGAAGCTACCATATCAATGCTGTCACACATACAGTATCCCCTAACTGGCACGGCAACAACCTTTACATTTTATATCTGACTGGACTCTTGAATCTGTAGGATGGGGAAAAAATTCAGCTCCTCTGAATCCCCTCCAAATTACTGTTCTAAAAGTTTGCAAAGCAGGTTTGCAAAACAGGTTGCTAATCTATTTTGAATGGACAGGTGGAGGGACGGCTAAAGTGGGGATTAGGAAAGCGTCTCTATGAGCCAGATTCTGTCACTTAGACACATTGAGTAGCACTGTACTTCTCAGGTGACTGTGTTGAAATCAGCCTGACTTCCTGAGGAGTAAGGCATTAATTAAATGTGTAAGGGTAGAAGGGAACCATAACACACCCTCTGTCCTAACCATCCTAGTTGTCAGGATGGCAGAGAACTGTGGGTAAAGGACTAATGAAGTTGGGAGGGACTGAAATAGTAAAATATAATGTTAAAATACTTTAAGTTTGTTTACTCGTCGTTTCTGATTTTTCTGGGTTTGCTGCAATGACTCCTGACTGTGAATCTCAACTGAATAATACAGGTTATTGCAGGAAATTGTAAAGCAATATTTTAAAAATGCTGTGAGCTTTCTAACAGAAACTCTGAGATCTGGGTAGGCAGGGACTCTTCATTCCACATTTTATTTAAAAAAGGAGTGTATTAGTTTTCTAAAGACAGGATAGTTACACTGAGCTAGCAATTACCAGGAGAATGCAAGACTGTAACATGAATGATGTATTTTAGCATTTACTGCTCCACACTCAACTCAGTAACTGTTTTGTTTTCCAAATATGTATGTTTAGTCTAGAAGTCTTTTATTTCAAATTAAGATAAATAATATATATATATATAAAAACAAATATAAGCCTCCATGAGAGAGAACACAAAAGAATATCATATGTCATTCTATGGCAAACACTTTTGAAGGGATACTGCCTGCATTTAAGGAATCAGCAACAGAAAACAAAACCTTAGCATCACCCCTACTTTTACATAGCTACATACACCTCACAGTAAACACAGATAGAAGATATTTATTTCTCAATTTTCTCTTGTGCATGAAACACATCGCTTTTGGCTATCAATTTAAAAAAATGTAGCACAGCATAGAAAGCTCTTGATCTCAGACCTACAACAGGACTATCAATGGAATTATAAAAGCTTAGACACCATATTTTTAGGCCAATCTGACAGACCATAAAATGCAGAACAACAACAACAATTACAAAAAAGACAATTCAAAACCAAAAATGCTGCCGTGGTCACTTATCTCCCCGTATGCCAACACTCTCCATCCTCAGAGACTACCCAATGGTCTGTCTTCCTTTGTATCCATCTCCAACTCACCTTGCAGGTGTGTGCACCATGACAGTAGGAGGTGGACCAACTGAAATATCATCTATGTACAGTAGAATTCCAGAGATGGCATATCAAACAGGCTAAAGCATCATTCATTCTGTGACAGGTATGAATTCTACAAAGCCTGTAGATACATAGCCTTCTTAACTTAAAGTATACAAAGAACCAGGGAGTTTCTTCTGTTATGGTTGTTTTTCCTAGAGTAAGGGAATGTTCTTTTCCCCAAATTATTGTCCCAGCAGACAGGAATGGAGAGATGCTCCTCCAGGTCAGGTAGGAGATGGAGCTCTGTGGTAGTCCAGCAATGAAAGAATCTTCTTGGGTGAACAATGTAATGAAATGACCTAGTCACAGATAAAGAGTGAAACATATTTAGTCTCAAGTTTGGGTAGCTTGCCATGTTTGGTTCTGTTTCAGGGATAGGTCACATCAGAAACTGAGAACCTGGACAAATTAATTTTCAGTTGACAGTTTTGTGGGTCTAACCCTGACCTAAATAGGGGATGTTACCTATTTTCTTCTGTTCGATAAGAGAAATTAAAAGGAATGATGATTAAGTTGTGACTATTCTACATACCATTCAATAGGCCTATTTTGACAACTTGCAGCCAGCCATCCTCTCATGCTTCCGTTTCCTATGCTGCAAGATACACATTTGTGGCTGCTAATTTCAGTGTAGTAGTGCTGACATGCCAGTTTTAACAAAACTAGCAGATTTCAAGCACAGAGTCTTGTAGTGAGGATAGCAAAGGAGCTAATATTGCTTGCCCATGTGGATTTGTGCAGGACCCTGTAAATGAAATTCAACAGCCCTTATCAAGGCCTCAGCACCACCAGAGAGGCAAAAAGCAATTGGTGCTTCCTAGCCCAACGCTGAGAGTTCTTTGGCTGCTGAATAACAGTAAATTAGTACTTCTGAAGCAGCTGTTCCTGCCAATAAGTAACCAAAGGTAGCTGTTAGTTCCCAAAGTATCAGCTTAGTGTGGTAATGAGGAATGAACCCAATCAATTACCTTCTGAGAAAAATAAAACAAAGTAATAAAGCTTAAGTTAAGAAACTGAATTGCACCATGAGTATTATTTGCAATTGTGGCAGACTAACAATATCCTGAATGAATTTTATTTCTTTAAGTTAAACTTTATTGAATTAGTTTCAAAACCTTTGGCATCTATTGTATCAGAAATGCAATTGTGTGTGTGTTATTGTGGAATTGCATTTATATGCCTTAATTAGGACACTGACTAATGCAATCTCTGGAAGATATTAGTAATTTCAAAGGACTCTTGGAACTATTTGTGGGGAAGCGAATTTCCTAGGCAGTACCTGGGGATAAGGGAATTCAAATGATATTTGGGCCTGGTCTACACTATGAGTTTATCTCGAATTTAGCAACATTAAACCGAATTAAGCCTGCACCCATCCACACATCGAAGCTCTCAGTACATGGACGCACACTGCCGAATTAATGTGCTTAGTATGGTTGCATGCACTCGACTTTATACAATCTGTTTCCAAAAATGGGTTTCTGTAAAATCGGAATAATCCTGTAGTGTAGACATACCATCCATCCTTTTGAAGCTAGGCCCATGATAAGAAAACTGAATATTTACTAATTACATGTGCGTAGGTTCTTTTATTGTTTTTGATATGTTTTCTTTGCAGTGCTTTTTACCCAAAAAATAAAATAGGCTTGTATAAAAAGAACTGTGTGGTAACCTGTTGACAATCTGTTATCAGACTCTAAACAGAAATAAGCAGGTGTGCTTGGGAAGCCTGTCTCTGATGGGAATAACATGGTGAAGGCAGAGAACTGTGCAGTCTGAGGCTTGGTCTACACTACGTGTTTAAACAGATTCTAGCAGCGTTAAACCGATTTAACGCTGTACCCGTCCACACTATGAGGCCCTTTACATCGATATAAAGGGCTCTTTAAATCGGTTTCTGTACTCCTCCCCGGTGAGAGGAGTAGCGCTAAAATCAGTATTACCATATCGGATTAGGGTTAGTGTGGCCGCAAATCGACGGTATTGGCCTCCGGGCGGTATCCCACTGTGCACCACTGTGACCGCTCTGGACAGCACTCGAACTTATGCCCGTCGCCATAAACAGGAAAAGTCCACGAAATTTTGATTTTTCATTTCCTGTTTGCCAGCTGGCGCTCTGATCAGCACGGGTGGCAATGCAGTCCAAATCGAAAAAGCTCGCTGGACCGTACTGGAGATACTGGATCTGATCTCTGTTATGGGAAACAATCTTGTTCTATCAGAAGCTCCGTTACTAGAAGATGATAAGCCAAAGCATTTGCAAAAAAAGTGCGGCTACACAGCTGCGGCAAGCTACTAGGGAACAGAGACTCAAAGGACACTCATGGACGGGAGAGTAAGAGGACGGGGTAATGAGGACTCACACTATCCAGTTCACAGCATTCTCGCAAGTAATTGGTTTTCTTGGCTGAGCTCCAATGCTATAGGGTAAACACATTGGTCCGGCAGTGGTTGGGAATAGTCGTCATTTACTCCCCAACACACACACATGTGAAAGAAAGGGAAGAAATGTTGTTCTTGATTTTTCAATGTCACCGCTATTCACTGAATGCGCTGTATGACGCGATGCGCAGCAGTGAAGAGCAGTATCACACCTCTCCCTCCCCGCGGCCGACGGTGCATATGAACTGATATTCATTCACCATCACCGTGAGTGCTCCTGGTGCGCCTCAGCGTGAGTGCCTGGTGCTGTGTAAAAATAATTTACTCGCTATTCCATAATGTACAAGGACGCTGGTAAACTCATCTTGCCATCATAGCAATTTCTGCGGGCGGTGAAGCTCCATCACGCCCCTCCCTTTCCTGTGTAAAGAAAAGATTCTTCCTCTCGACTTCATAGCAGCGCATGCTGGGCTCTTCCCCGCACCACTTAATGTCCTAACCTGTGTATGTCATCAGCACCGGAGCGGTGGCTCCCCTTAATTTATGTGCACCTAAAACTCAGTGTTCTTATTCTGCTTTCTTTATTACTTCATACACAAATGGGAGGGGAACGCACGGTCTAGCCCAGAACGGTTGGGGGAGGAGCAACGGTGGGTTGTTGCAGGGCACGCCCTGTGAAATGCGTGATCAATTATCATATAAATGGATGCATTAACACTGATGCCTATAAATTTTTGTTTTGGGTGCGGTTTTTGTTTTTTCATCCACAGCAAGCCCATCAATCCTGCACAATCTACCTGAGCGTTTAAACACACCCACCCACCCCACACCACACCACAGACCGTGCCTCCACGCCCCATACGCCCGACCACAACGAGCGAAATAGACGTATTTCGCTCTCTGATACACCTGCGGTTTTCTAGTTGCATATGCCCCATTCATAGCAGCAGCTACTCATTTTGAGAACCATAAAGAGATTGATCAGGAGTCTATTCCAGTTTTGCTTTTAGCGCCCCCGCGATCTCACAGGGCACCATGTATAGCAGCAGAATCAGTACAGAGGACGCTAACCCTCTATCATTCAAATTTAGCTGCAGTAGACGGATCAGAACAACTGCAATAACGTGCTCTGCTATCATGCAAAACGCAAATCGCATGTGCTGACTCTCAGTTCACGGTGGAGTATGCCTCTGTCGTCCGCATCCTAAACATACGTGCCCACTGATAAAAAAAAAACCGCTGAATCCCATGTTGCCATGCATTAGTGGCAGTTTTTCTTACCAGGGCATCCAGGGAAAAGTGCCGCTAATATTGATCGCTGTTGCTTTCCAGGAAGAAATGACTCTGATGACATTTCCCAGACTACTGCAACAATTTTTTTGCCCTCAGCCACTGGGCTCTCACTGATGCTAAGGCGAGGAGACTGCAGGAACTATGGGATAGCTATGGAATAGCTACTCACAGTGCAACACTCCAGAAATCGACGCTAGCCTCGGACCATGGATGCACACCGCCAAATTAATGTGCTTAGTGTGACTGCGTGCACTCGACTTTATACAATCTGTTTTATAAAACCGGTTTATGTAAAATTGGAATAATCCCGTAGTGTAGACGTACCCTGAGAATACCCCAGTGGGAAGGGAGTAAGAGGCAGGTCTTCATCCAAGAAAGGCAACAGCTGGGGAGCTGGAAGCCTGAACCTGGGTGCCCTGGCTGGACCACTAAGGAGAAATAAAGCTGCAGCTGCCCTGAACTATGACAGCAAGTGCAGAGATGTGTTGGGGCCATGGAGGAAACAAGCCCAGTAGTCAAGGAAATGATCCACATAAAAAAATGTCCCAACCTTAAAATCTCTATGACATGCCTTGATTTATCTGTCTTTTGGTAAATCAGAATGGGCGTTAAACTCAGCCCCCGCAGTGATACTGGCATTTTTTAATAATTATTTAAGACTATCTCCTTCTGAAATAGAAAAGCTCTTTGACTCCTGACACTTTAAAAAAAAAATGTATAGCTCATTTTTCCTCATTCCTTGAAAGCCATTTAAGTATTGTAAAAGGATGCCTATCTTTCTGAGCATCAAGGACAATGCATTGGAATTGATTCTGGAAGACACAGGCTAAAAAGGTCAGTGCTTTGCTTTACAGACTTGGAGGGGCAAATTTAAATGTCAAGTAAAAAGACCCATCATGGTATTTCTAACACTGCGGTATTCGAATGTTAACCAAATCAGATAAAGTTCCTTTCAGTCTTAAGGACTGCATTGTCCTCTCCTACTTTAGAATTCTGTGGGTGGGTGGACGGGTGGGTGTTTGTAGTGGAGATGGTGTTAGATTGTTTCTGGTGTTTATCTTTATAAAAGTGTTGCTAGGGTATTCTTTAGGTGTAGTCAATGTCCAACGGCTTTTGTGAGAAGATGCCCCTGATATTTTCCTTGCAAGGTTATGACAGATCTAGGGTCATCCTGATTCTGGTAGAAGGAAATTCCATTGCCAAGGGCCTAACAGCTAAAAAGCCCTCACGCTGGGCTCCATCAGCAACAGTGTAATTATCTGTCCTTTAAGGCTCCCAGACTGTTGTAGCCTGAGAATCCTAGACTGATGGAAGTTAGCCAAGTGATGCACCTATTACAGTAGAGAGCAGACTGCTGCAACTTCACCATTTTATATATACCCTGTATCTGTGTATTTGTGGTTTTGTACTTAATTTACTTCCATAAGATACTGCTTCCCAGAGTGCCTTATGAATATAGCAATGATGGCAAGCCAAAGAAAACAGAACAGAAGTGGGTATTTTTCCTGTGCTCCAGAATTTAAGCTTTTGTTTAACAAAATAATAGCAAAGGTAAATCTTCAGAATGTGAACTGAATATAAACTGATGAAGTGATGTCTACCAGAGTCTGCAGACTGCCTGAAAAATAGCTTTGAGAGGTATAAACCGTCTGTATTCAGATCAATTTAGTGTTTACGCTGAAGTTTCATTATGACAGTATAAATGGCAACCTTGTTAACTATTCCACTGCTGATTATAGCACACAAGTAGGAAGGACATGGTACTCAGTATGAGTAAGGTATCAGACTCTGACACATAATAAGAAAAACATCTGAATGGCATGTTTTCTTTTGTGAGGGACTGAGGCTGGCTAATGATTGTTACTAAGTTTTATTAACAATATTAAAAATATTTTTAGTTCTAAAGCACCTCAACCCCACACAACCTGGGTGATTAGTGTGATAAATAAGAACATATAATTATATTATAATAAAATCCTAATTAAAAAACAAATAATACTAGTTTAGCAAGATTGCTGACATCCGATTTTAATAAATGACCAAATATAATATATGTAGCTGCACTGTTTATTGCTCTACCTCAATATTCAGCATCTAATTTTGTTTCAGCCATTCAGCAGAATAGACATCAGGTACAGCTCTACGGACACCATATTTCTTTCTGGTTGGGGATGTCAAGTAAGCCATGAAGTACTCTGTACTCAGCCCATTGGCCTTGTCCTCAAAAGTGGCGAGCAACCTCAGCTCTCATTTAAGTCAATGGGAGGTTAGGGCGCTCAGCACCTTGCTGGATCAAGCCGTAAAGGCTTTAGTTCATATACTATAACATTTAACAGGGGCACATACATCACCCCAGAGAGTGCATCATTCGCTTGGGTTATTTACCTATTACTACTCAAGAACATGAAAAGTTAAGTCTTCCCCATCACAGCCTACTACTACATAGCAATATTTTGGACTTAATCAATAATGCCTTTTATGACCATCACAACAGCCCTGTTCAGTAGATAAATACAATTTCATCCATTTTAGATAAAACACAGGTACAGAGAGGTTTGCTAAAGACACTGAGAGGGGACTTGCGCAAGATCACACAGAACATACTTTACCATAAGTATGGCCAGCTGGAATAGGATACCTTCTTAGACAGACATAAACTAGAGACACTGTAACCAAGCATGGAATATCCTAAAACAGTATTTTCCCTTTCCCATCTTCCACAGTCTGAATAGATTGCAGTAACCAAACTCAGAATTCATAGCATTTCCTTTCATTCTATAATAAAATGGTTCACAGAAAAACTGCATCACATCTGGTCATACCATGTCAAGAAATTGTGCAATTTTCTTGGTTAAAATACTCAGAGAATTCTCCTGGCCTGTGTTATAGAAACTTAGAATTATCCTTTAGAATTTTTTTAACTACTTTAAAATGATCTACCTGCAGCCAACAGCTGGTTCCCAATATGACTGCCAGTTTCAATGAAAAATCTCTTCAACAGCCTGCAGTGTATGATATTTGTAGTCTTGTTACATCTAGCTCTACTGAGGCAGATGTAATTTTTTTAAGACCTGTGTTTGTTCATCACTGAAGGCTCATTTTGTAAGAAAAATGAATTCTAGTACAGTGCATTCTGTTCCATGCATAATGACAATACAGATCATATCAGCATTTAGAGAATCATTCTTTGTATCTGCTACACTGTATTTTAGCTCCTGTTCTGATACTCATTTTAAAAAAAAAGAAAAAAGGAAAAAGATAAAGGTTCATGGCCTGATTTTTAGAGGTACAGAGAACTGGAAATCACGCCATCAAATCAGTTGCTCTTAACCCTTTGATGACTGAATCCTCTCATCACCTTAAGCAGTGCTTCCCAGCCTATTCGGATCACTGTGCCAACTTACCTGGCTCAGACATTTGGCCTGATATATTCTCTGGGTTCTGACTGAGGAGCCCAGGCTGCTGGCTCCCAACACCAACAACTATGGTCTTAATTGTGATGCAGTAGCACAAGCTGCCCACAACCCTTACTCTGCTAGTGGGACCAGAGCCTAAACTTATCAACGCCCCTTTTTCAGAAAGGGGATTTTGTTTAGAATTTCTTAATCTGTCAAGCAATTCTGCTTAGTGGGGAAGAAAAGATAGTTCTGTTGTTGAATTTTAATCCATCTGCAAGTTTTCTGGTCACTTTTCCGGCCTTTAACAAGACAAATAGACACATTGAGGGAGAGGAGAAAGAAGAGTAAAGGTGGGGGAAATATGGCTTTTTGCTGAAATTCTCAGATATCAAAGCAGCTGGTTAGTCACAGATCAATGCTCTAAGCTGGCAGGCTGACTAAGACTGCAGTTGCTCTAGATCCTGGCTCACTTCCCTAGTCTGGGAAGATATTTCTTTTTCTCTGGTCCTCCTTAGGCTGGGCAGAACCAATGGGCCATCTCATCTCACTGTGCTGGTGCCATGCAATGCAGCTGGTCTCAGGATCAGGTCGAAAGCTGACAGAAAGAGACTCGGAGGAATATATTGGGAAATAAGAAGGGGAAACACAAGAGAAGGGAAGAAAGAGCAGGATCTCACATGTATTAACCCAGGATTCTATCTGGTCCAGTGATAATGGTCAACATCCTTATTGGCGGCCTGTGGGCTGAGTGTCACAGTGATCCTCAAGGTTCACTGGTGGAACAACAAGTCTCTGGAATGAAGCAGAAGTCTGTCGGCTTTTCCTGAGGGAATCCCACAGGAGTCTGTTCTCCCATTTTATTCTTTGAATAAAATGTGTGTTAAGGACTACAAAATCAGATGATTTATAGAATAGGTCATCCCATCCCCTGATTATTCTGTCAAATTAAGCCTAATTTGCTCCACTTCTGCCCCATTATTTCCCGGTTCCATTTTTCTGTTGTTTAAAAGTTACAGCTTCAACTCAGTCATTTGGTTATACCAGCAGCCATTTTTGTTTTTACCAACACAGTCTGTGTCTATTTTGTGTCTTCTCTATCAATATACACTGTTACAGGTAATTGTAACATTTTATGAACTTTCACCCACTTTCCAACAATTGAGCTCCGAACAGAGGTAGGCCCACAAGACCCCAATTATGAGAACACCCTGGAAAATTAAGGCAGCATTGCTACCAGTGCCTGCCCTTTGCCAGGGATTTCCATTGCCATTGGTGCAGCTGCCACCTTTGCCCTGAGCTGGTGAATCAAAATCATTATTTGTACTAGTCAGCCTTGCACCTCTAATCTGCAGCGGAGCCGTGTTGACTTTGGGGTGCTCAGATTCCTTTGCAGGCTTGACCATGCACAAATAAATGAGAGGAGGACCATGGTAGTGCAACGTGATACTCCTCATTAATCCTCTGCAAATTAGATGGATGTTATATGAGAAATGGCTGATTTCCAGAGTTTTGTGGTTGCTATTTAGGAAGAGAAGGACAAATAGGGTGTCAGGAAGAAAGGTTTTCTGGTGACAGAGAGAAAGCAAAGGTCACCAGTCTTAAGAAAAGCAAGTCTGACCCTGCACAGCCTCCTTTCTGCCAGGAACTTTCTCCTGTTCCTCAGCCTACAGTCCCAACGTGAAGCACACATTCTTGGTGCCCATTGGTGTTCTCTCCTTGGAAGGAAACCTGCAGTAGGAAGGCAGGTTGGCTTGGTTGGGAATGGAGAGGAACTGAAATGGAGCCAGCCATCAATGATGGAGAATGGAGAGGAGGCATTGATGGCTGGGCCAGATAATCAGGCAGCTTAAGTCTGGAGACCCATTGGACAGGAACAATTTTGGGGGCATTTTGTAAAGCAAGATGGGATAGTATGGAAGGGATATGCAGGTGGAAATGTCTTGGCTGCTGTATGAAAGGAGCAGGAATTGATAGGGAATGGGATTCCAGCTGGCAAGAACAACGAGGAGAGTAAGTGCTGAAGAGTTCAGTACCTCAGTACAAAAACAGTACCTCAAGAGGCTGTTTTTAATACCTCAGTAGTATTATTTTCAGGACTTCAGAGCAGAACACTCAGGATGAATAGACACATCTTTACTGAGGTGAGGGGTAAGATAAGGAGAAACCCAAATAACAGCACAATGTGTGTGTAGTGATTTGAAACCTCTGCTTTTAGAAACTCCTTTGGCTGTCAGTCTATAAAATGCCAGTGTTCTAAAGGTTAAACTATCTATTTCATTCTCAAAATAATAATAAAAAAAAAAGATAACATCTACCAGCCTGAAAACTCATCTGCTAAAAGCTAGTCAGTAGATTGCCCTGAAGTAAGGAATAGCTGCAATATCATACAAGTAGATGAGTCAACATCTGAGCTTTTTAAAATTTTGATGATGATAAAGCCATTTGGAACCTGTGGGAGGGGAATAATTCTCAGCCCTTGCCTTTTAAGAACCTCTTCAGTCATAAACTGAAATCCACTCTTCCGAGTGTGATTTTGTTCCTTACTTTATTGTCCCAATCTAGCCATAGCCTAATCAATTGTGTTCTTGGATCTTAGCCAGATACTCCATCTGGTAGCAGCAGAAGCAACCAAAGTAGGAACTGTTACGTTGGAGGGAGAGGGGGTAAAATGGGGCGCAGCCAAGGCCACTGCTCCCCTCAGTACCCCACATGACCCAGAACTGTGCAGGGGAGACTCCTCCCCCATTCTGATGGGCACTAGGAACCAGATGGTGCCTCATTCCCCTTTACTCCCTCCACCCTCTTGCCAAGTGGTCTTGGCTGGAAAACTTCAGAGAGAGCAACCAGACATGGAGTCCAATTGGTAGGAGCAGAAGCAGCTAAAGCAGGGACCTCTGGATATTCAGAGAACCTTCTACAGTTTGACTGGACTTTCTCCGCCCTTTGTTAACTGGCTGTTTGCTCCAACCCTACACCTTCCACTCCCTCACCTCAAGTTCACTTCACATCCGCCTCTCATCCTCTTCTCCACTTCCCTGCTACCCTCAGCCCCTTCCCTTTCATTGAGCTTATCCCCTCCTACGTACACCTACCTGAAAAATAAAATTGTGAAACTAATGTGACATTTGCTGCCATTACATTGATCATTCTGCTTCTGTGTTACACCCCTTCCCCTACCCTGTGTCTGACTTGTCTATTTAAATGATAAGCTCTTCAGGGCAGGGAATGGCTGCTACTCCAGGTTTGTTCAGTGCCTGGCACAACAGAGCCCCACGCTTGGTTGGCCTTTAGTCACTAATATAAAAAGTGTGATTAATGGAATAACAGGCCTTTATCTATTATTAATTATTGTTATTATTCATGCAAGGAACGTGTTAACATATGAAAGAATTTTAAAGAACTAATTATGTTTACATGCATTTTAGGGATGTCTGAGTCAAAATGAAGCCGATCAACATTTTTAAATGCTCAGAGTTTGTGACAGAAATCACTTAATCATACAGCACACTAACCTGACACACATTGTAGGATAATCCCAATTATTGAAAATGGTGAGACTCATTAAAAGATTCATTTTTTTCATTTGTATGAAATATTTTTAAAGTGTATCTAATTTTTTCAAAAAAATGTATCAGAATGGTTATTGACAATTTTCATTTACCAGAACACCAGTTTTCAATAAATGAAAATGTGTTGTTTGTTGAAAACTTAGTTTTCAGTAAGTGAAACTTTCCTATAACCATTTCAAACTTTTTTATAAAAATGTTGATAAAAATTCAGTTATGCATTCCACTGCATTTTTGCACCAAAAAGGTTTTTTTAAAAGGCATTGCTCAATGAAAAAATCTTTTCAGTAGAAAATTTCAACCAGCTCTAGAAATAAAAGTAATGAAAGTGAAGGGCAGCTAAAAGCCAATCAGCATAGTTGTCTCCTGCAATGAGGAGATACTGAAAAAGTAAGTCAGTCCCTTCAAAACCCTAATCTTTTTTGTTGCTAAGCACCCTCCAGTTTGCCAGTGTTGTTGATAATGAGGTACATACACTACTCAGAGTTAAAGACAATATTCCAGGTGTGGTTGCATCATATTCACATAGAATCCAGCCTTGTGAGGCGTTCTATCTAGCCTATCTATCTAGGTTCTTGTACCACGCCCTTCACTAGGATATCTTTGCTCCTAGTAAATTCATTAAAATTAACACAAGATGTCTATCTTTTTTCTCTCCTTGCCACATTCTGTAGGGACGTCATGGTGTTTTATATCTTAGTGGGGTTACTGAATACTAGATCAAAGTGGTGAGTTTTTTCAATTGATTCCAAATATGCTAAGGTTTTTCTCTTAATCCATCTTCCCTTCTTTCCCTGGAAATAATAGTTAAATGGGCCAAACAGTAACTGTGAAAAACATTCTTTTTCTTTCTTCACATTTCCATGTTCAGTTCTGGGAATTTTTTCAGTCCCAGATGGTTGAGAAGTCCTTCATAAAGCCATATTGACTGACTTCTTGTGGAGAGCATGTAAATTTGACCTACTAACACCATTTCCTCTGAAAAAGGAAAGAGTGAGACACAGGGGAGAAATGACAAGAGCAGCATTTCCTTCCAGTGTTCACTTGCAATCAAATCCTTCCTCATGTAATTTAGCCAGAGATCTGTTACTCCAGCGCTAACCTCCCTAAATCAGCACCTATGCCAAATAATGCAAAAAAAACAGGGCACAAAAAAGGGACAAAGCCAAAGAGAAACAACAGGGATAACAAAGTGGGAGTCAATTATTGTGTCATATCTATTTTCATCTCATGCATAAAGTAGAAATTATGACGGATGGTGTGCGCTGAGAATCCTTTTGAGGCAACAATGGAGAAAGAGAAGTACAAAAAAACCTGTTCATCGCTCCAGGCTTATTGGCATTTCTTTGATTTTACAGTCTGACTGCTTCACTTAGTGAAACTTATGATTAAAAAAATAAATTATTATAAAAATTATAAATAATAATAATAATTATTATTATTATTATTATTTAAATTATGAGACAATTAAAAAAGAAAGTCAACAACTTAGAAAGAAAGGACAATTTTGGCTAAATGCCCATCCTGACTTAATGGCAAAGTGAAGGCAGCAATTAGAAATAAAAAGGCAATATATAACAAATGGGGAAATGGATAGCAATTGATAAATTAAAAGTTAAGAAATCCACAAAATTAGTGGGTGCTAAAGACATCAAGCTGAAATCCATGGCTGGCTGGGGTAAGGACGATAAGAAGGAATCTGTAAGTATATTAGCAACAAAAGAAATCCTAAGAACAGTATGTGCCCCTTACCAGATAAATATGGTAAAACCGTAATGATGCAGTGTAGCAGGCTGCTGGTGCAAAGGCATCTAATTAGCCCCAGCTCAGCCAGCCCCAATCAAGGGAAATAGATTGGGCTGGGGAGAAGCCTGGTGCCTGGCCTTTGGAATTGGCTGCACCTGCGGGCCTGAGGGTTCCAGGGCTATAAAGGCTGGCTGGCAGCCAGAAGACAGGGAGATGGCCAGGGGAAGGTTAGTTTCCAGGCTGAGGGCAGACTCTGCTTAGGAGAAGAGATTAGCAGGCCTGCAAGCTCTGTACATAGCATAACACTGGTGGTGGGAGAATGTTATGTAAATAAAGTCATGGGTGCTGCATAACTAGAAGCCTCTCTGAACTTTATAGAGCAACCAGTGGGCCCCAGGAAGAGGGGTGGACAGAGGGCTTGTCACATGCAGAAAAGGCAGAAGTGTTCAATAAATATTTCTATTCAGTATTTGGAAAAAAGTAGGATGATGTACTTCATATCATATGAGGATTTTGAAATACTTTCCAGTCCATTAGTAATCAAGGAGGATGTGATGCAACATCTACTAGAGCAAAATATTTTTAAATCACCAGGCCCAGATAACTTGTACCCAAGAGTCCTAGAAGAGTTGGCTGAGTAGATCTCTGGCCTGTTTATGATAATTTTAATAAATTTTGTAATAACAGGGAAATTCCAGAAGACTGGAAGAGTGCTAATGTGCCAATATTCAAAAAGAGAAAGCAGGATGACCCAAGTTACTATAGGCTGGTTGCCTGATATGGAATTCAATTGATAAAGAATTAAAGTATAGCAATATAATTAATGCCAATCAACACCATTTTATGGAAAATAAGTCTTGTCAAATAAGCCTGATTTTATTGTTTGATAAGATTACAAATTTGGTTGATAAAAGGTAACTGTGCAGATCTAATATAGTGAGGAGTTTGTCAGGCTTTTGTCTTAATACCATGCAATGTTCTGATTCAAAAATTAGCATTATAGAATATCAACAGAGTACATGACAGATCTTAGAAAGGAATGGTCAATGGGGAATCATCATTGAATGGGGATATTTCCAGTAGGGTTCCCCAGGGATCGATACTTGTCCCAAAACTGTTCAACATTCTCATCAATGATCTGGAACTAAATACAAAATCACTGTTGATAAAATTTGCAGAGTGGTGGAATAACAAATAATGATGAGGACAGGATAGCCATACAGAGCCATTTGGATAGCTTGGTAACCTGGGCCCATCCAAACAAACTATGTTTTAGTACAGCCAAATGCAAAGTTATATCCAGATGGCTACTGTGGCAAAAACAGCTACAGCGACCCTGGATGTATACACAGGGGAGTAGTGAGTAAGAGCAGTAGTAAGGGAGGTGACTTCACTTCTGTATTCAGATTTGGAGAAACCAATGCTGGAATGCTACGTCCAGTTCTTGGTCCACATTTTAAAAATCAGAGAGGGTGAAGAAAATGCCTTTTAGGTTTCATACAGAAGAGTGAGGCTACATCTACAAGCTAAGGGTATGATTCCCAGTTCGAGTACACATACTCGCGCTAGCTTGATGAAGCTGACGTGAGGATTTGTATGCAAGCTGGGAATGGTAGTGTAGATGTAACCTAAGATGTGACTTGATAAGTGTATATGTACCTATGCGTGCAGAAATTAATGGGTACTAAAGGGATCTTTCATCTAGTGAAGAAAGACATAGTAAAAACTAATGTCTGGAACTGGAAGTTTAAGCTACATTTTAACAGTGAGGGAAACAAACCTCTGGAGGAAACTACCAAGGGTAGTGGTGGATTTGGACCTTTTGATGTCTTCAGATCAAGAGTGAATGCCTTTCTGGAAGACATGCTTTAGCCAAACACAAGTTATTGGGTTCAACACAGGGGTAAATGTGTAAAATGTAATGGCCTGTGATATACAGATGGTAAGACTAAACCAGGGATCAGGAACCTTTTGGCAACCTCCTGGTGGGCCGGGCCAGTTTGTTCACCTGCCACATCCACAGGTTTGGCTGATTGCAGCTCCCACTGACCACAATTCACTGTCCCAGGCCAATGGGAGCTGCAGGAAATGGCGCAGACTGAGGGATGTGCTGGCTGCCACTTCCCGCAGCCCCCATTGGCCTGGGACAGTGAACCACGGCCAGTGGGAGTTGCAATTGGCCGAACCTGCAGATGCGGCAGGTAAACAAACCAGCCCGGCCTGCCAGGCAAGCCATGTGCCAAAGGTCCTTGGACTAGATAATCTAACTGTCCCTTCTGGACTGAACTATGAATCTATGAAAAATGAAGTTGTGTCTTAGGAGGGGCCAGTGACTGGCTGCCAGCATGTTGTTGTTGTTGTTGCTGATTACTTTACAGTTGTGGTGGGCATGTGAGGGAGAAGTGCCAAACTGTTTTGTTCCTGTTATTTTATGATTTCTAGCCTTCTGTTTGGTTTCGAAAACTAACCATGTTATTTGCTACAGTAGCTCTTGTGATATGATAACAGAAAACTACAACATATCTGTCTTTATTGAGGATGAGCAGGTCTGTGTTCCAGCAGCAGGCCATCTCTATAAACTTCAGGTTTTTGTATGCAGGCCCTTTATGAATGATCTAGAGTAGTAATCAGGCCACCTGCTATCACACAGTTACCTACAGGTATCTCCAAGCCTATGTGTAGGGGACTATTATGGTAATCTCACATATCAAATTTTTAACAACAACCAATGTCTGTGTAGCTGACTCCTGCAATTCAAACAGTCAAATTCACCCCATCTGTAAGCAGGTGCAACGCCATTGAAGCAGTGAAGTTATGGAGTTGTACATACTTACACCACAGATAAAATTGGCTCTGTTTACAAAGAACATTCTTCAAAATGTGGAAGCACAGAGCTGTAGGGAGTGGAGACAGACTGGTGGGGTTTGTTGAGCAGCTGGTGAAACTAACAAGTAGTTGCTGGGAAGAAAAAACAGCAGACAGTTATGGCAATTATACAAGCCAGAGCAATAAAGCATCTGCTCGCTATAGTGTTCTGTGATTTTTTTTTTGTAGTAAAAGCCAGTGAAAGGTTTAAAGTTTATTGTGGATGGATCAACCTGGTGACCACCTGCTTCATTTAGTCAAGTTTGTTAGTAAGATCAAAGAGGTAAATTATTTAAATAAATAACTCAGGGGCCTTAGAGTGTCTGCAAATAATTCCCTCTGGTGGCCACCACCTCCTCTATTCAAGGGTATGATATAAACAGTATTAAAGAAGGAACTCCTTAAACTGACAGCTCTAGTAGCTTCTTATTCACTTACGTGGTCTAGCCACTAGAGGGGGACAAAGTCCCACATATTGCTACCGTGGATTACAATAGCACAGAAATGAACTGTTCCTTATTAAAATTCATTTAATAACTACTTCAATTCACATTCCCCACAATATATGATGGATAAAAGAAAACAAGAACTAGCTCTATCTCTTCCTTCCCCCAAACCTCAAACTGAACCTGCACCAAATCCTCTTTTAGGTTCAACTAAGTTTGTTAAAGTTTCTCCACAGAATACAGACAGTATGGATAGTGGCTATGCATGCTTCCCACACTGCCCTACCAATAAACCATAAACCCGGAGGGGCTCTGGCTAGAGTTGAGAGAGTTGCTCATTCCCCATGCAAACTGAATCCTTAGTCTGTCAGCTGAGACTGCTTTTTGCATTTGTTAGAAGGGATTTTGTGATGCTGAGGCCAATAAATTCATTTCCTACAGGCTGATAAACTGCCATAATATGGTAACAATATTCAATCACTAATTACCTTGACTGAATTAAAACTGGTCATTTAGACTTGAAAGCTTTCCTAACCCATTAACAAATGCTTCCACTGTATATTCTGAATATTTTCCAAACTATCATTATCAATTACAAACACAAGTATCTGTAGCAAGAACAATTAATCTCTGTGATGGATTGAGCTGTCAAGGACAGACCTAGGGCAGTCTATTGTAGTACCTGACACCTTCCTGAAAGGCCAACAGAAGAGTCATCAACTTTGATTGTTTTCCAATCACTGGGACAGACCCCCTAGCACAATGGGCATACTACAAAGAGAAGCCAGGCTGTAGGGAACCGGTGTTCCAAGTTTGTAGTCCATGCAGCTGGAACTTCCCAGGTAACCAGCTGACATGTGTTTTCCAGCTGGTCAGTTGGTCACTGAACAGAAAGGGTAGAAATCTTATTTAAAGGTCGGATCTGCTCTAAGCTCCATTTTTCTCACTGGCTGACCATTGAGAGACAAACATCGGATTGCAGGAGGCAGAGGACAGGAGAGGCCTACCTACCTGACACACTGATTGGCTTAGGAATCACAAGAAGAGAGATGCACATATATGCTCTCTCCCATGTCTAGGCTTTTGTTGTTTTTCCTAAAGAGCCATAACTCTTGTGAGCTTTGAAGGTAAAAGTTATTGTCTTTAAAAAAACTCCTGTGCAAAGCCTTCATTGTTCGGTTACTTGCCATGTGGTCCACAAGAGGTTACTCTGCAAACTAGAGTTCCCACAGTGAGGTGGAGCATGAATAAGCAATTTAGGGTATGACTGTATTGCAACTGGGTGCAAGCCTGTTAGCCGGGTCTATGCTAGTGTGCTAAGAATAGCTGTGTGGGTTGAGGTACTGGTGGAGGCTCAGGGGGATGGGACTGACCATCCGGGCCTAAATGCCGGGGGGGCTTCAACCCCTGCCACATCCATGGCAGCAGACAGCTCCATCCCCCACCCCTGCCATGGGGGCTGACAGCTCTTGCTTCCACCACAGACACACCAGTTGAAGCCAAGAAGTCACGGGGATTCATTAAAGTCAGGGAATACGTGATCTTCATGACTAAATCTTATCCTTATATATGGCTAATGGCATTAACACTGCACTGTGAGGCTGTAAAATAAAGTTTCAGCACTTGGTTTAAGAGATGTCTGAAACTTTTACTGCCTAAATTAACCATCTCAAATAGCCTTAACTCACTACTCAGCAGACTGATCAGTATGGCCCCAGTATGAAGAGTGCCATTAAAACAAGGAGATTTACTGAACTGCAGCACTTACAGCATTCCCTTTACATACGATAGAAAGAAACTACTAAATCTGTCTATCAAAATTACTTATTTGGCCCCTATTGCCCTAGTATGTGAGTGCCTCACAAGTGCTTAATAGCAATGAGCAAGAATATGCAGTTCTCACAACCATATGTTCCTCCACACATAAACTTTCATACCTGCCGCTACAGCAGCACATATTCTAGAACTGGTACAATACAGAGAAGATTACTATGGTCCCTGCACAAGAATAACACACAAATTCATGAATTGCTGTGCAGCAGATGTTTCACTAAGGATCTGGGGGCAAAAAATAATTTGGGATCTATTGAAACATTTCATTGCAACAAAATCAAAATATGTTATTTTGATATTTGATTGTTTCATATTATTCTTTATATATAATACAAAATTTAAAACATTACAAATGAAAAATCTGATGATATGAACTCAAAACGTTTCTTTCCAAAAATGTCTAAAGAGAATGTTTCAACATTGCCACAACTGGTTCTTTGGCTTTTCTCCAAAACAATTTTTTTGTGAAATCAAATGATTTCCCAATGCATTTTGATTTTGACAGAATTTTATTTTCCAGTGGAAATTGGTTCAGGCCAAGTTTTTCTGACAATAGGATCTACCTGCTGCAATAGAGATGACCGAACCAGCTGACAGGTACCCTTCTAGTGCCGTCTCCTGCCTTCGATGCAGTGGTCTAGAGCAGTGGTTCTCAACCAGTGGTACATCTACCCCTCGGGTACGTAGCAGTCTTCCAGGGGGTGCATCAACTCATCAAGATATTTGCCTACTTTTGCAACAGGCTACATAAAAAGCAATAGCAAAGTCAGTACAAACTAAGATTTCATCCAGACAAATACAATGTTTATATTCAATTGATTTGTTTTATAATTATATGGTACAAATGGGAAAGTAAACAATTTTTTCAGTAATAGAGTGCTGTGACTGTTTTGTATTTTTATGTCTGATTTTGTAAGCAAGTAGTTTTTAAGTGAGGTGACACTTGGGGGTACACAAGACAAATCAGACTCAGGTACCATAGTCTGGAAGCTTGAGAGTCACTGCCTTTGAGGGGGGAATCTACTCACTCTTCTCTTCCAGAGCTTGCCATGAGGCATTGCAGGGGAGGCTGGTGTGCAGATTTTGGATAATCCTAAATACAGGATATATGGTATATTCCAGAAGACAATATAACTATTTCTCACAGGCTGATTTATTTGTGTAAGTCATTTCCAAGTTAAAATCCCCTGACAAATTTGTCTTACTTTATACTACGCATAACTTAAAAATTGCATTCCTGGTATTGACATTGATGTAATATACAAATACATTAATCGATTACTGTCTATTAATCATTTAACAAAAATCTATGGAATGTTTGCAAAACATGTTCTCTTTTAACAAAATAACTTGTTAAATGGAAAAAAACTGGATAAAGCAACAGGAGATGAATGAAGCAGCATGGCAGTTTTTAAAAGATGGTTAAAATGAGGGTCTACTTTTAATAAATAACCCATGTGTCATCTATAGTGGATGTAGCTGCGCAAATATTGATACATATAAATCTATATCTCACATGAATTGACTTGAAGCAATGAGTTATAAATCATCATTTATGTGCAGCCCAAGAAAGAATTACTTCCAGTGATGATTTAAAATGCACGTCAATAGGGGGAAAATGTAGCAAAATTGCTGGGGATTTTCTCTACCCTCATAAACAGACTCATTCACTTATTTTTCTTTCTTTACTTGAAATTGACTTTGTTCATCTCATTCACATCAGTGGGATTGCACTTCTGTCTCAGTTACATGTGGGGAGAAGAGAGATTACAATTCAAGGGAATTTTCTAAGGTCAGGTCGACACTAAAAGAATAGGTTGACCCAGCTACATTGCTCTGGGGTGTAAAAAATGCACATCCCTGAGCAATGTGATTAAGCCGACCTAACCCCCAGTATAGACCACACTAGATCAATGGAAGAATTCTTCTGTCAACTTAGTTGCTGCCTCTTAGGGAAGTGGATTAACTACAGCAATAGGAGAACCCCTTCCGTCACTGTAGTGAGTGTCTACACTGAAGCGCTAAAGAGGCAAGCTGCAACAAGCGAAAGGTAGCCTAAGAAATAGCAAGGCTGCAGCTGGCCTAAGAAAGATTCCTATCCACTTAGATATTTATATTCATGTGCAGAGTTAGACATTTATATTGTGTGCCAGTTAAAAAATGACCCTCTTCCTGACCACATAGACAGTATGATGCATGAACCTCCCAATCTCACTGCTGTCTGTCTAGCTTTTTGCACTTAATATCTAAGCTGACAATATCAGGCTTATTCATTATCCTCATATGTTACAACCTATCAATGTCAATGAGACTTACATGGATGCAAGAAGGGAAATAGACCACTTACACTGAAGAAAAGAAGAACAGCTATGATAATCATGTGAAATAGTGCCTACTGCAGGGGTTCTCAAACTGGGGATCGGGACCCTTCAGGGGGTCGTGAGGTTATTACATGGGGAGGTTGCCTCCACTCCAAACCCTGCTTTGCCTCCAGCATTTATAATGGTATTAAATATATTTTAAAGTGCTTTTAATTAATAAGAGGCTTGCACTTAGAGGCTTGCTATGTGAAAGGGGCCATGAGTACAAAAGTTTGAGAACCACTGGTCTACTGTATCACTCATTGATGACAATGGTTATAGGAGGCAGACATAGCCTACTGACCCGAGCACAGTACTATGAGCCAAAAGTTTCTTTGTTCTAATCCTATGTCCAACACTTACCCCCTCCAAGACTGGAATATCCCCTTTCCCTTATACTGAGAGGAAAACTACTATTCCTTGACGTGAGACTTGGGAGTCATTTGAAAAATATTAGAGGCTCTGCGGCATGCTTTCCTTTCCTCCCAAGCTTACAGGAACCACTTTCTGCAAACACCACATGGCAGGTGCTCTGTGACTACTGGGGGCAAGGCCAGCCAGACAAGAGAGTTGGATCTGGGAAATAACTACTCAACTAGCATGCTCTACTTAGAAAGGACTCTAAAGTCTGTAGTAACTTGCTACATTCATTGGTACCAATCCAACCAGCATTAACTTCCACAGAGGAGATTACTGTGTGCAGCTGCAGAAAGGGATCCAAGGGTAGCAAAAGATTGTGCTGCAGAAAGGAGGAACACCACAAATCCAGCAAAGGCAATTTTGCACCATCAGTCTGCTTGGGAATTGCATGCACTGGATTGGCACCAGATTTATTTACAGATGACTGGCCTAGGACCAATCTCTACCCCTACACAGCACACACTAACATACCCCTCTTCTGCAAAGCCATCCTCATGTTTCTATAATATTAGGGGAGCACTCAAAGGAAACAGAGTGAGATTTATCTCAAGACATTCCTAGATCCTCTATCCATGCCTTACATTGGTTATGGCCCAAGTATTTGCATTTGTCTAGGCTTAGCTATTTTCAAACTCCTTTCAGTTCCACCTATAATGCTTCTATACACTATGGTGTTTCCATATTATGTCATCCTGTCTGAGGAAAAAAGATTGTTTACAGCTCTGTAATAAAAGTGTTGTTGTCTGTAATATTTTGGACTAATACCATGATGTATGGTCGGTTTGTTTGTGTACAGCCTGGGCTCACCTTATCTCCTGAAAAAGAAAGGTCACCAGAAGTGGGTTAAAGCAGTATAAGGCTTCAACAAGACTGATTCTCTCCACTATGGGGAGATAGATGCTGCTGCAATTGATGCAGCGGGGGTCAATTTAGCAGGTCTAGTGAAGACCCACTGAATCGATGGCAGAGCACTATCCGGCCAACCCCAGTATTCCAGCTCCCCAAGAAGAGTAAGGGAATTCGACCAAAGAGCGTCTCCCATCAACACAGCGCAGCGAAGATACTGGGGTAAGTCGACCTAAGCTATGTTGACTCCATCTACATTATTCACGTAGCTGAAGTAGTGTAATTTAGGTTGACTTACCCTGGTAGTGAAGAGAAGGCCTAACCCTGATGGAGGCTTCCAGCTGACCCACCCAGTCCCCAGAACAAGCAGAGGATGTGTCAGTTAAACACATATACCACCTCCACCTCAAACTCCCAGCACTCTGCCATCATGGCTCCTACTGAGCCCCATTGCAATTTAAATTTGCCCTCTCTGACACCACTCTTGATGGTGGGAAGCAATGTAAACACTTCTTGATCTCCCTGTCACACTGTTTGGAGTAGTTTATGGGCATGAGTGTCAACTTCAGGGCAGATTGTCAAAAAGCAGGGCAGACACCCCAAACTGGTTGTATGATCTATAATTAGATTTCACCACCCCGGTAACAAATGTGAACTCCTGGATCACTGTAACAGTCTTACCATAGAGTCACAGATAGATTGGAATGCCCAAGGGGACTATCTTGCCAGCCAGGCAAGCTGGACTAAGTGATGGTTGCTACTCACCAAAGATCATAGAAGATTTAGGCTGCTTCCAGCCCCAAGATTTATTAACTAGGAAAAAGAAATGAAAGAGTTATTTACAGGTTAAAGCAGGCAAACGTGTATACACAAATGAGTTACTGTCTGTAAAAGCTGACTGTCCAAAAGCTGACAGAAGTCCATCAGTCTATCAGCACTGAATGTCTTTTAGGGCTAACCCAGGTTGACCCTGGGGATCTCTGCTTATATTTCATAGTTCCAGACCTGTGAGAGTCCAAACAGCAAAAGAGATAAAAAAATATTCTTGTCCCCTATCTTTATTTCCTTCTTCCAGAATTCAAGCTGATAGGACAAGCCCTTGTGCACACAGCTTCTTCAAGTATGTGAAAGGGCAATTAACATGTTCTTTGAATTGTGATGTCCCACAATGGCACATTTAGTTTTGATAGCGTCGATGAAGATTAGGAGATGACGCCTCCTAACTTGGTTCATAGGTTCAGAGCAAACATTTGTTACAGTCATAAAACAAAAACTTAAATATTGCCTTATAGCATGTGATAAAGATATCATAAGTGATATTAATGCATGCAGCAACTTACAAGCATTTCATAAAGTCTAAACCAGGGGTTGGCAACCTTTCAGAAGTGGTGTGCCGAGTCTTCATTTAATCACTCTAATTTAAGGTTTTGCGCTAGTAATACATTTTAACATTTTTAAAAGGTCTCTTTCTATAAGTCTATAACATATAACTAAACTATTACTGTATGTAAAGTAAATAAGATTTTTAAAATGTTTAAGAAGTTTCATTTAAAACTAAATTAAAATGCAGGAAGTGCCACTGAAAATCAGCTTGCATGCCACCTTCAGCACGTGTGCCATAGGTTGCCTACCCCAGAACAGTAAATACTTTATTATAAGTTCAGTACTGATCTTAGCCACCATCTTAACACACAGGGGAAGGAGACTGGTGTCAAGCAACGAATTTTCCAATGGTCACCTGGTGCCTAAAGCCTTGACAAAAATTTGTATCTGGTTTCCCAGCATCTCACTCCCTGAGGAGTAAATCCACTAGCTCTGAGCTGGAAGGGATACACAAGCCCTTCATGCTTTGAGTGTGTCCTGTGGCCTTCCTTTATCACACCGGACATCAGTTATTCACATAAGTAGTCCCGTTGACTTTGAGTAAGTTGCTGCTCCCCCATGTAAGAGCATCTCCATCCATCCTCCTATGCCCCAGCGGAGTTGCATAGATGAACTTCATGGTGTGCTGCATTCAAATGGCAGGTTTTCCTTTCAAAACTTGCCATATTTAAAAGTGTTTAAAACAAAATTTAAAATTCTATTTTAATGTAAATGTCATTTTATGATACATTATAAAGACAGCAGTAACCTCCTTAAAAGCACTGTGGACGAATAATCACAGAAGGTTTTGAATAAAATCATATGCTTATGCATCTTCAGTAACGCAACTACTCAAAGTGTAATGGGGGAATGCCGTCTATGCAGATAATGTTTAGAAATGAAGGGATGAATGTAGGTAATTTATATAAGACTAGCAAACAGATTGGGGAAATTGTGTTATACCAAATTTTCTCCATCTTAATACACAAAATTGGGAATTGCACATGAAAAGGAAACCTGCAGTTATATTTATAGACATTTAAACCTTAGAGAACAAAGAAACTGATGGTCCTTTCCCTCAGGAAAAAGCCAGGGAAGGAAAAAAGTCCGCTGGAGCCTCCACTGGGAAACCAGGCTGAAGCCTTGTGAATCCTGGTTTTGCAACAGTCAGTTCCAGTTCCTGTTTGAGACTTCCTGGATCCCTCTCTCCCTGTGAAGAAACCAGGCTTCTCCCCAACACCTACACTGTTCTTCCCCTCAGAAAGGGAAGGTAAGGCTGATTGCAGTAGCATTAACTCCCAAATGGATTGCTGTTTGGATACCTGCCAGCATAACAGGGGACTCACTGTGAATAAAGTGACTGTTCTTCTGACTCCACCCACCATGCAGCCAACCTGTCCCATTCCTGAGCCTCAGAGCACCTACCCTCAACACCATTCTGCATGCCTTGAGAATGAGAGGAAGTGTTCCACAAAGGTGCTGCCCCCACTCCTTTTCCACTAACTTTAACTGCACTGTCCTGTGGAAGGAAGCTCCTGGCCCAAACTATTCTTTTAGCTTATTTTAAAAAGGAAATACTCCCAGGAACAGTGGTTACTGACTTGTTGTTTAACAGAAAACTGGGAGCAAATGAAGTGAGATAGGATATAGCTTGTGGATTGAGTTATATCAGCCACAATTCAGCATAGGACACTGGCAGCTATTGTAAAGCGTTGGCGATAGAGGAGACAATGTCTGAGCAAGAACTTCAGCAGAAAATACAAAAGGGGACAGAACATGAAGTGAGCAGGAAGCTGACATAAAAACTAAGTCTGCTAATGGCATTGACACAAATATAGGAAGGTATTTTGGGAGAGGGGTTGTGATTAATTTTAATAAATAAACAAATAATATAAAATACACAAAGATGAATAAGTATATGTTACCAAATGTCACGCATTGCACAGGATAGCCAATGAAATTATGCATTTACACATCTTGACAACCTTTCAAAGCTGCAAGATCAGACATTACAAGATAAGACAACATTACACAGATATAACATGTTAGAGTGGGGGGTTAATAATAATAATAAAATACACAAATAGGCAAAAAAGAATGGTGGGCATGAGGGGACCAGCTTGGCAGGAGGAAAGCAGAGAGGTCAAGAGGAATGGAAGTCTGGCGTTGTTTGAGCTATCTCAGCATTCTTTATCCAAATGAATCAAGAAACAACGTCCACATTTCTTCAAATTCATATAATTGTTCTCTATATCGATACACTATTCTTTCTTTTGTCGATAACTCGGACAGGTCTAAATGCCACTGCTTTATTCTGGCCATACGCCTATTCCTCCAGTTTTGTAAACTTGTGGGCTTCATAATCATTGCAGCCCTCAAGCACCAAAGTCTTTGTAGTGGGGTTAAACCCAGCATAATAGCTATATAACCTAGGATATAATTTTCAGTTGAGATTTAGTTACAGAATCCAAGGTCTATATTCACTCGTGTCCGTCTCTTTCCACAGCTGCCTGACTATTGGACAGTCCGATAGCACATGCATCAAGTTTCCTTTTCTTTATTACAGTAACAAGAAGCATCAGAGGAAAAGGCCCTCACCTTGCACAATCTCTGTGGTATTCAATATATTTTAATAGACTCTTCTGTTGTATGAGACCTACAGAAGTATTTTTAACCTTCCATGCTCTGCCATGGGGATTCTTTTATGGGCTGTGTTTACTCCCTTTCCCACATTTTCACAAATACCTCCATACTAATGGAGTTCCTCTTTATTAGTCAAACATATAGAGAAGACATGGGCCTGGAGAATTTATGAAGCATTTCCAAGGGCCTCTGGCAGTCCTATGGCACTTGGACCAAACTGAAACATTAACGTGTTTTAATTGTAACTACTGCCACTCTGCTGAGGTGCTTTAATGTTAGAAGACGTCATCCTTGACTAATTGGGAAATCCACAGGATGCCCTTGCTCAGCCAGTTCTTCCAAATTATAAGTTTTTTCCTAGTTTGCATGTCTGCCTTGCCCTGGTAGGTGCTTTTGCATGACAGTGAGAATGAAATTCATACCTCTTAACTAGGATAGCCCAGATAACCACACAGCCACCACTTTAGGTACCTTATTTTTCTTGATTGGACAAAAAGAGGAACTGAGCAGACTTGCCGGGGGAATTGGATGCATTAATACCAAAACCAACCCCCCAAACCTTCTCCAATATAATTACCAGAACTTTTGCCAATATTTTGACATCATTGTTAATATGTGAAATTGGAACATAGTGTGGCATCTCTTCCAGGTTTAGGAATAACTGACATTAGGACTTCCCTCCCCATAGAGGGAAGGGCACCCTCTAGGAGTGACTCATTAAACATTTTAAGAATCTTGTCAGACTGGAGGTCAAAGAAGTGTCTATAGAATTTGGCAGGGAAGCCATCTGGCCTGGGGCATTCCCCACTTTCATATTTTTAATTGCCTCAGTAACCTCATCTTCAGTTTAGAGGATGAGAGGGAGATTCCCACATCTGAGCCATTCTTTTTAGGTAGTCTTTAAAGAACTGTCCCAGATTGAGGTGTTAATAAAGGAAGTTTTGGAACAAATTGATAATAAGTCACCAAGACCAGATGATATTCACCCAAGAGTTCTGAAGGAACTCAAATATGAAATTGCAGAACTAATAACTCTGGTATGTAACCTACTGCTTAAATCAGCCGCTGTACCAGATGACTGGAGGACAGCTAATATAACAGCAGTTTTTTTAAAAAAGGCTCCAGAGATTATCCTGGCAATTACAGGCTAGTAAGCATAACTTCAGTACCAGGAAAATATGTAGAAACTGTAGTGAAAAACAGAATTATCAGACCCATAAGTGAACACAATACATTGAGGAAGAGTGAACACAGCTTTTGCAAAGGAAAATCATACCTCACCAATCTATTAGAATTCTTTGAGAATGTCAACATATATGTCAACAAAGGATGACTCAGAGATATAGTGTACTTGGATTTTCAGAAAGCTGTTGACAAGGTTCCTAACTAAAGCTTCTTCAGCAAAGTAGGCAGTCATAGGATAAAAGAAAAGGTCCTCTCATGGATAAGGAAGTTTTATGTACCTCCCCACATGACACAGGGGAGTCACTCAATGAAATTTAGGTAGCAGGTTTAAAACAAACATAAGGAAGTACTTCATCACACAACACACACAGTCAACCTGTGGAACTCATTCCCAGGAGATGTTGTATAGGCCAAAAATATAACTGGGTTCAAAAAAACATTAGATAAGTTCATGGAGAATAGTTCCATTAGTGGCTATTAGCCAAGATGGTCAGAGATGCAACCCCATGCTCTAGGAAACTGAGACTGGATGAAAGGGTGTAGGTCACTCAATAATTGCCCTGTTCTATTCATTCCCTCATTGGTTTCATCCAGTGTGACCATTATTATGTTCCTAATATCCTTAGGAGATGTACATAATGTATCATGTATCAGAGGGGTAGCCGTGTTAGTCTGGATCTGTAAAAGTGGCAAAGAGTTCTGTGGCACCTTATAGACTAACAAATGTATTGGAGCATGAGCTTTCAGGGGTGAATACTCACTTCATGCACGCGTGCATTTGACAAAGTGGGTATTCACCCCCGAAAGGTCATGCTCCAATACGTTTCTTAGTCTATAAGGTGCCACAGAACTGTTTGCCATAATTTATCGTGTGTATCATGGATGCTTGTGATTCCACATGCAGGTCTCTTGTTATAGGCAGTATACCAGCAACTTGCCAACTTTTTGACCCGATTCTTAGAAATCCTGCCTGAGTTAGAATAGGCTGATTTCACCCTATTTTGACCACAGTTGATTGGATTCATATCTACAGTTAATCAGGGATTGCAGCAAACCTGGAAAGGGGGCTGTAGCATAAGGCAAATAAAGCTCTTTTGTTTTTTTCTCAAGGACCATTATGTTTTCTCCACGTTTCCTCTTCTTTGCAAATCTGAGACCCCTCAAATGGTCTCCTGCAATAGCTCACGAGAAGATGTTGTGGGTTTGTCTGCCTCCAGGAGCTGGCCAGTTTCTTTTCCAATTTTTTTTTTAAATGGATATCTAATAACAATGAAGAATGAAATCTCCATCTACATGGCTGTTTCTCACCAGGCATCTTGCTATTTGATGAGCTGTGGGGGCATGATCAGAGACAGCAATTGTATTAATGGAAGAGTCAATTACAGAATTAACCAAGTCTCTGGAGATCAGAAAGAATTCTGTATGGGAACAGGAGCCATGTAATGGAGAAAAAGTATGAAGAATCCCTACCCTGTGCATGTATAAGCCTTCAGAAGTCACAGTCTCAGATCCTTAATGTGTAATTCCAAAGCCATTCTAGCTTTGGTTGGCTTATGATCCTGAGGCCAAGATTTGTCCATAAAAGGATCCATTAAAAACCCCAGCCATCACAGTAGGGATATAGGGCTCTCCATATAATTTAGTAAAATCCCTTAAAAGATTTCAGGATCATCCAGGTACGGCCCATACGTATTAGCAATGATTAGTTCAGATCCATTTACAGTGACTTTATGCCTTAAAAATCTGCCCTGATCATCTGAAATTGACTCAGAGACTGTTACTGCCCGTGCTTTATGGAAAAGTATGCTACTCCTGTAAATATGGATGAGAAGCAGCAAAACACTGTTTTTCCTACTCAGTCACATTCTAATTTAACAGCCTCATCTGCAGCCAAGTGCGTGTCCTGCAAAAGCACTATGTCTGCATTTGCCTTCTTTAATAATGCGTACGCTTTTTTCCTTTTAATTGGATTGTTGAGTTCCATTATGTTCCAGGAAATAAAATTAAGATTCAGAATCATTTGGCTGTGTTAAGAAGTATTTTTGAATGTGTAGTCTTACAAACAAAGGTGATGGAATGTTTGTGTCAATTACTCTGTTATAGCCCATCCTACTCCCCACACAGACGCCCATGAGGAAGGGAGTCTATGGATGAAATATCTCAAGCACTTATTCCACAGATTTTGAATTGCCTTGTCAGATGCTTACCGCTTGCCAGATTTCCAAGAGTAGGGAGGAGAGGGCTCTAGAGAGGGGGAGGAAAGAGCACAAAAAAGACAAGTGAAAGGAAAGGTATAAAAACACACAAGTTGTTATATGTTAATACAGTGACCAGATTTCCCAATTTTGGGGTCTTTTTTCTTATAGGCTCCTATTACCCCCAACCCCCTGCCTAATTTTTCACACTTACTGTCTGCTTACCCTATATGTTAGCTTATTAACAAGCACAGGAGATCTCAATGAAAAGACAACAATTATCAAACACTTAACACTGTCAACAGAACTAAACCAACTGTATGTTTCAGAGGAGGCAGCTGAGCTTATAGAAGGTGTTAGGATGCAGGAAGTAGCTGAAGAAGTTAAGAGGGGAAAGGGCGGTAAAGGCAAGGGGGGCAATAAGGGTAGACAGATTGGGGGTCTAGGTGGGGTGGTGGAAGTGCGTGGAGGGAGTGAAAGACAGGAAATGTGAGGAACAGACAAGACAGGGCAAGGGCAGAGGCAGGGTGAGAAGAGGACGTAGGAGGTGATAGAGAGTGAGGAAATCACTATCCAGGCAGCTCAGCAAACTTTCATTGGTCCTCTCCTCTACTGCATTGATCCATAGGAAGGGCAACTACATTGCTCAGCTCCTGCGCAGCTTTCCATGCCGCCTTGCAGGGAGAGAAGCCATCACTCACACTTGCAGCACAGGGAATGTTAAGCTGCCAGGCTTTGAGGACCCCCCAGAGTAAGGCATGGTGACACAGCAGTGTCTGCCACCTTTAAAATGTAGTACAGTAGATGCTGATTGAAGCCTTCACCCTTCTACAGAGCAACAGCTGCACTGCTCCGGTGATCTGTTTGATGTACTTCAGTGCCAAGCTCATGCAGGCTTGTTCAATTACAAACACAGGTGCATATTGATCTGTCCAGTTAGGGATGCTGTCAAATGTTTCATTAATTCCCCAGAACAAATACTGGAGCAAAGGCATTCAATATTGCTAATACACAATTTAAATAAATCCTTTCCACAGACCGTTCACACCCAGGAGATCAATTTGAAATGAGCTGTTTCCTTAAATCCCTTGCAGGAGGTCTTCACATTCAGCCATTTGATGAGAATTGATGGACAAACACCAAAAGTTAAAAAAATAAAAGTTTAGAGCAGACGAGTGAATCCAAATAAAAAAGTTAGTCACAATAACTTTAAATAGGCTCCTAAGAGCGGGTAGGATAGATCTAACAACTGTGAAATAAACTTGCTATAACACAGAACAGGTACGCAGTTCACTGCAGGCTATTTAAAGAATGTTCTGTTTCTTGTGGCTTCTGGACTGGATGCACTTCCTCACCAGCCTTGGCATAAAACTGAGTTGGAAACTTTATAAAATGTTTGTGCCCTGGCTGCTTGGCAATTTCCTGAGCACGTCTAAAGGCTCTCTGCTCAATCACATATTTGCAAAATCTTGAAACATCATGATCTTATTTTGTGGCAACCCCCAAAACAGTTCTTTGTTTCCACAAGCTAGCTGCACTATTTCTTTTCTTTTACAGTAAATCTGAGAAATTTGGCCATCAGTGCACGAGATTTGGCACTTGAGGCTGGCTTAGGAGCTAAGGATCCATGCTTGCTCTCTAAATCAAATTAAAAATCATCCAGGCTGAGTACTTTGGAAAGGAGACAGGGAACAAATTCTATGAGGTTGCCTTTCTCTGATCCTTTAGGTACTCTTTTAATTCTCAAATTATTGTGGCAAGATTTAAGACAAGATAAGTCTGTGAGACTTCTCTGCACCTGGGAAGAGACCTCTTGTACCTGACTGTACCAACGATATTCTCTCAGTGCAGTCCTGACCCTGCTAAAGTCATTACCACTTTTGCCACTGACTTCAGTGTGGCCTGGCTTTCACTCTTGCAGTACACTGATGTAGCTACACTGATTCAAACCCCAAGGACAGACACATAGTAGTGGTATAAAAAGTAATGTACCCTGATGCAGTGTTGTCCAGTTTCAAGTCAGGATAAACCATACTAGTACAAGCCACTTTTTCTACATGTGCAACACGTCAATAGGGACTGTGTAAGCAAACTCTTATTTGCAGTATTTACTGCCTGACCATATCTGCTGCTCTTGGAGCATTCAGCACTTAACCATAGAGTTAACTCATTTTAATATTTTTCCCTTTTCTATTAAATTTAGAGTCTAGCCACTGCTGTACATTACAGGAAGTGCAATTACAATTCTTTATGATTTTTTCCTGTGGGACCAGGAATGAACTATGTTACAATCTGACAAGCATTAGCAAAATCATCAGCAATCCCAGTGATAAAACTGATCTCTAAAGCCATTCATTTGATCAGAAACTTAAAAAAAGTTTATTCGGTCAATGAGTGCTTGAAACAGCTCAGAATCAGCAATAAACGCTTTTCTTAGTAGAGATGGGCCCAAAGTCAAAATCCAACTCTGAACTTTCTGGATATTACTAATCAGAAAGTGGATCTGAAGCTACATTTTGCTGATGACCTTTATTTTCATAAGAGGCTGATCCAAGATATCCTGAACTTGTGGTATTTAAAATCTATATCCAGATCCACATTTTGCAGCTTCTACCCAGCCGAATTTCTTGTGATTTTGGGACCTCAATTTTAAGTTCAAGATATAATCATTGGTGGCATAGTTAGAAAATGAGTGTGAGAACTGGTCTTTTTCGTGAGACAGAATAAAACCTGCTACAAACTATGGATGTCAATTGAGCTGCTGGAGTCAGAGAATCAGAACTTAGATCATCTGACTTGACAGACAATGAAATGCAAACCAGCATTCAAAAAAATGGACAGTAAAGAAGGCATTAAAACTAGGCAGGTAGTCAATAAACATACACATGTAACAGAAATGTCTGTGTCAACGCATCGTGTTTAAGTTTGCAATCACTTATTTCATCATTTTGTCAAAAGCTTATTTTCATTGCAGGTCACTGCGTACAAATTCTGTGAGCACACAGTGGAGAAGAGAACCAAGCAGGAAAAGGAAGCAGTGCAATCGGATTGAGAAGAAGGCACGTGCCCTTCTTTTGTGGGAGTTCTGAGGAGAATTGCCCCGGCTAAAAGGACTAATGGAGCTGGATCTCCTCATTCTTTACATTGAGGAACAAATGTTAACAAAGATGCATGAGAGAAAACATTAAATATCCTGGAGAGAGTTGTAGGAGAGAGATTAAATGCTTTTATCATTTGCCGTATGGAGAAGCTGCCCTTGATATAAAAATAGCAATGAATATGGTCCAGCTAGAGACGTTCAGCAGCTTTGTTCTTAAACCAAAGAAAACTTCATCAGCTGAAGGCTGTTATTTCCAGCTTCACATACCATCACATAGATCTACCTCAGAAGCTGAGGCACAGCTCACTACATGGGATTTTGCCAATATTCCGACCTTTACTCTGATATTATATGCTCCTACTCACCACAGTTAAACGGACTGTTATACGAGAGACACACAGACCATAAGCTACTGTTCTCTGTAATGTACTTTATAGCCACCTTAGGTCAGAAAGAGTACACTGATATTACTCCTTTATTTGGGATGGTACTTCTCTGTGCACAGTGGAAGGCACAAGGCCTTCTGCACAAGAACCAGGGAGGCCAGTCGCAATTCCTTGCAGTCAACTTCTCTGTTGTGCCCTCAGGGGAGTACATTGCCCCCAAAGACCCTGATGGTCTTTTGGTTTCCCTTATATTACCCAAAGTCAGGAGCCAGGAAGGGTTCCTGGGTTGCAGATGCTGTCCTCCAAAGTGATTATTAAATGGTCTTTTCCCCCTGCTTGTTGCTCTATTTATCTTACATGTAAAGGTATTTTCATTGTCCTCTGCAGGTAACCAAACTGGTCAGACAGGTAAATACACATTCTTTTGTCTAGGGCAAGCTGGGTTTAAGTGCTGCCTCTCAAACACATGTTAAGAACATTTTTCCATCATACATCTCTCACTCTTTGTACACACCCTGCACATACTTCACACAAAGATTTTTGGGACCAGTGTGTCACCAGTTTACACATGATAGCTAACATAACACCTGTGAGATGACTATTAAGACAATAGTGTGTTGTGGCAATGAGCGTGTCAGGCCTCCTATGACTTACAGAATGGTGGACCTTTTGCCAGTTGGCTCTGAGGGGCTCTCAGAGACACAGATATCTCTGGTGATTCTGCTGATTTAAGACTGGCAGGATTCTGAGTTACAGGGAACTGATCTTTTGGTTTTGTATTCCTGAAACCTTCACTCTGTTATCTCAGTGCATTCCACAGAACTCTGATTGCAAACATCAGGACAAGTACAGTTAAAGAGGTTGGGTAGTATTTGGATCTTGTGAAATTCTGGACTCTTGTAAAAAAGGAATTTCCATAATCAGGACTTTTTTGAAGTATAAAAAATGTCCATTTTTACCATGTTACATCAGTTGAACCTGGGGAGAATATTACAAAAATTCTGCACTGTGAATCAGGAGCAAACACCTGATAAGCAAACAGCTAGAAAAGAACTTGAGGTGTGTGTCCCTGATTTCTTCATTTTGTGCAGTTTTAAAATATGTATACATGTGTCACTGTGTTTCATAATTCTTTTGATGTTTTATTATCTGTATCTGTGGGTGGTGTTGATTCCAGCTATAGTTTGAAGTGCAAATTTGCCTCACAGTTCTACTATGTGATGGTTAAAAATGTTGTAATGAAACAGCCTTTGTGATTCCTTCCTGGGATTCCAAAGTAGTACTCAGGCAAGACTCTTTTCTTCAAAGGTTTGTATTAAATAAAAACTAATTCAAATAAAAATAACCAGTCAGCTGGTAAACAAACATAGAAAGCCCCAGATCACAACTTCCCTAGATGCTTTTCAGTATTCCTAAAGTTTTACACCTAATGTCCACTCCATTAAAATGCTAAAATCTCTTAGGAACAACAGGCAAGACAGCAGAAGGAATTGCTCCATGTTGGAGATTAACTCTGTGCTTGTCAGTTTCAGCTCCTTACATGTTTTCATGACTAATTTGAAAGTGAACTCATTTATCCCAAACATACCATAAAAAAACAAAAACTTAAAAATCATATGTTTACTATGCAAGCATCTCAATCTGAAATAACCAAAACATACAGTAAAGCATTAGCCAGAAGTTATTCCCCCCCCCAACCCCATTTTGGTATTATGCAAAGTTTTTCCATTTCTGTGTTTCCTCTAATAGGTGGCACCAACAATTTCTCCTTTTATTATAATTTATACATATTGCAATGCTGCTTCTGATGCTTTTGGAAACTTTTCCAGAGAGACAATCACATAGGATAAACTGCACAAAAGAATTTAGTGGCAATGGGGAAAGAAGTAGAATTTTTCACTTTTTGCCTGTTCACTACATCCAAAACATAGATATCAGACACATTCTCCAGCTGTACTGAAAATGTTAGCATATAAAAGATGCCACAGAGTTAGTAAGGTTTAAATAGTACCACTAAAAAGCAAAGAAAGGGTTAAAGAGAGAGAGTGTCATCTTGATTTGTTTTTCTAACTGACCCCTCTAAAACAGTTAAATATGGTAAGTGTTTTCTTTTCTCCTCTTGATGTGTAAAGCATCAGGGAAACTAGTGAAGGACTAGATTATGCTTTGGAATGGGTGAACCTTGGCTCTGCCCTCCCACCTCACTGGCGTAGCACACAGGAGCGTAATGCTTTGCTGATGGTATAGGCCAACCATAAATTATTACTTCTGTGCAGCAACGGATAGCTGTTTGAGACACAATGTCTTCCTGGGATCTTTCCTGGAGTTCTGTCTCCCCCTACTCTTGCCTGTGTCCTTGTAACACAACCTAGCCCTAAGTCTTCTTGAGAACAATTAAACTGACAATACACAAAGGGTTATCAAATGCACAAAGTAATAAAGGAACTAAAAATATTCCTTTGTTAATCCCTTTCAATTACAGAAATCTGAGGTGTCCACTTGTAATTATAATGGAAATGCAGTCTTCAGACAGAAGTGTGATTTTTTAAATTGCTGAGGTTTCTTTTAATGATGGCCACAGATTATAATGGGGAAGGCGCATTGCCCCAAACTAGCTGGCTATGAGTTACCTGAGCCCACAGTTCTGATGTGCATTGCCCTTCCCAGAAGGCAAATATTTCCTGCTGCTTAACAAGAGAAATCTGAAAGCTAGGTGAGGTACTGACGATGAAATGATTTTTAAATCCCTGCTATATGGTGTTAAGATTCCTAACAGTGTATTGGCCTTTCCTCTATTTCTTTTACAAAAGTTTTGCTTTGTTAAAATTCTGATCCCTTTTTACTAAGCCTTCCTTTGTATGATTTTTTTTCATTTTCTCCACCATTTTTTCTTTCATTTATCCATGATTTTTCATTTCCATTTGTTGCTGCTTTGCATCTGATTTATTAACACCTCTCTCTCTTTCTCTCTCAAGTGAGTGCTCAGATATTCTGTAATGTAAGAGTGCATCTTTTCATTTGTGGGAGATATTTAAAGCAACGTTTCCATGCCTCACTTCTAGTAAGAGCTTTAAAGGGCTGTTTCAAGGGTGTTCCCCTCCCTCACCCCCAGCATTCAGGAATTTATTGGAAAACAAAGATAAAATTGTGGCTCTTGAGCAGTCATTTAATCTTGCAGTTACCAACCATGCTTTGATTTTTCATTTTCTTTTGTTCCAGGGTTACAAACCTTTCAGTTCATTTATATTTATAAACAATGTTCCCACTATATTACATGCATGGATTATTAAGAATACCTCCCAGTAGAGTTCTGTCAACTTTTTGTACATAATTAATTAAAAGGCTCAAAGTTACCTTTTATCAAACTTTCACCGAGATTTAGCATATCAGAAATCTCAAAGTAAAAGAACTCTATTTAGACCAAAGGGTTATCCAGCTTACCCTGGTAAGGAAATACTCTTTATTTCATGGGATTTAAAAAAAAAGATTAAAGCCAAAACAGAAATCACCTAGGGCAGAATGTGGTTTCACTGATAACAGAATTATATTTCACAGTAAAGGAAGCCAAACCATGGAGCTAATTAACAGACCAGTTCTGATAAAACAAGTCAAAGGAGAAAAATGCTAGCCTAAAACTATGCTCTTACCTGCAAAAGAATTAAAGTGGGAGTAAAAACTGACCCCTAGCAGTTAAAGTACTTATAAATCACACGCAAAAGGAGAAAAGGAGTGTAAATGTAAAGCACTGCCTATCTGTGTGTCTTCTGCTTTTTTTACGGTATTTCCCCAAAAGTAAGCACAACATTTCTTCTTCACATTAACTTGTAGAATCCAGGTGTAATAAAGGTTCCCACTTCACGATCTGAATCCCTTACATGCAATCTGCCACTTGAGTGACATATGAGAATAGAGCAGGGAGAATGCTGCTGTATCTGGGGTACTCTGACTAAACAGCATGAATACATCTACTACTGAGTAGGAAATGTTGGCATCCTCCAAGACCCTCTTCACTCAATCCCCCAAAATTCAGTTTGGTTCCAGAATTTGTCACTCAGGTATCTTTATCTGGCATACAGCAAGATGGCCAGGTTCAAACACAAGGGGTAGCTGGAGGGTGCGTCACAAACCCAAAGTTTCCTGATTTTCAGCTTTAACACCTGCGTTCCTAACTACACATTGCATCATGGGCTTCATGACTGGCTTGGTTACTTTTCAGGAACCAGTCCCTATACTGCACGCTCTGCCCATGTATAAGCTGATCTCAACATTCCAGATTTATTTTGTTTTTATCCATTGTCTCTAGTACCAGGGTATTCCTGTTTGTCCTAGCTACACTGACTCCAGCCTAATGCTGGTTATGCCCCTATCAACAACTTAGTCTTCCATTCACCTTTTATTTCCTTGCCTTCAAACAAACCTCTAGGTTTGTAACAGTAAAGTCGCTGTCAGGGAGACAGTGCCATAATGAACGAGTTTGGAGATCCACAAGGCATGTTGCAAAGCTTAGCTTTTTACTGGAGCTTTTGTGGAGGGGGACATTGCTTACAAGAGAATAGACAAATTATGCTGTAAGGGATTAAACCCCTCAGGGGGCGTTAGCCTCCCATCTGTAACATATATTATAGCAACACATGTATTTAATAGCTTTAGTATTTGTTCTACAATGCACAACTGTTTATTCTGGTCCAGACCCTGCTTGTGACGTTTGGGAGAAGATAAAGAATATCCCGTAGTGTCAAGTTGTTATAGGTGTTTTTACTGACACATCCACTTGCCACTTACTACAGAGTATGTTAGAAGCTTTGTTGTTCTGTTGCCAGCATTTTTTGATTCAATACATTTTTTTCAAGCATTTGTTCCCTTTGTTGTATACTGAAATACTATTTTTATATTAAAAAGAATGTTCAGGAGCAGCAACAGCTCAATTTTTGACAGGATCAATTGCTCAATAATTGTTCACAAATAGAGCTTGTCAAATATTATTCCATGTATAAAGTATCCATCGAATTTTGCCACTTTTCATCAAATACATTATTATTCCACTAGCACTATATTCAGTACAGATTATAGGCCCTGGCTATTCAAAATGCATAATTCCTTCCACCATCAACCATCAGATTCCATAAGTATGGTTTGGTTCACTGTTTGCATTGTGTTCACTGTCATTTTCCTTGTCGCATATTGCTCATGGTGCCATTGTTAAAGACATGTTCTTAGGGAGAAAACATTGGCAGCTGTGGGATGCATATAGTAGATTTGTTTCCCATTATTTCGTAAGTCACAGGACAGAACTCTTGCAAAAGGGTAAATTATTTGGAATACATCTGATCTTCACATTTCTACAGTCCATTCTGATGGTCAGGAGATAACGGAGGGTCAGAGTACTAGTAAAGCAAAGCTCTGAGCCATATTGCAGGTTCTTATCATTTTTTAACAGCAGTCTGAAACCATTTCCTAAGATCAACAACTTTCCATCTTCCAAATGCTACAAAGGGTAACTCTGTAGAATGGCTATCTGCCAAGGAGTTTTCCTTCACCTAGCTAGGTCACTGCTAGTGACGCAGGAATTGAATTAAATGGACAGTTTCCCTCTAGAGAAACTCACATATTTCATCTCTCAAATGCCAGAGTCTATCTGAGTTTTAATCTGAAGCCTGAGATGCTTTAATTCAAAATAAACACTTGGCAAAATATTCATTACCAAGCAGCAGGGCATCAATTTTATGAGATGGCGTTCTCTAATTCTGTTTGCTACTAATTATCTTTAATGATTACTGTTTTTTATCTAAAAAATTAAGAAAATAAAGGCAAACGCTCCTTTTTTTTATTTTAAAATGACCTACTGAGTGCAGATAATATAATACATAGGTTCATATAATTCTGAGACCCCTTGTGATACCAAGGCACAATAATAGTTCAAGAACTTAATAATAATAACAATAATAAATAAATACATTATTTAAACATTATTTGTATTACAGGACTTCCTAGAGGCTAGGGCCCCATTGTGCTAGGCATTGTATATAACAGAGGGAAAGTCTCTGCCCCCAAAACCATTGCCTTATGTTCTTCAATTTGTGTCACGATGCCCAAACTTTTAAAAGATTGTAGCTGAAAGTGCATGAATGTTGATAGGGCCCAAAGCTGTTGTGAACAGAAGGGTAGACTATGATTCATGAGCTCAGTGAAGTTTCACATCTATAACTGTAATTGGAATTTGGCCATTCACATTCAAGCAGTCTTATAATGAAACCACCACAAATGCATATGACTGCATGATATTCTCATTTATATATTCCCTGACACAGGGCTGGCATGAGTGGAAGGATTATATTGGTTCCACTTAACCCAGTATTCTGAATGAGTAGTGTATATATTGCATAATACCTTGACAAGTGTATCAACAGGGGAAGTAATAGTGTTTTACCTACCCAAAAGGCTGCAATGATTCTGGTCACATCTGCCAATAGATCTGCGTAGCTGGTCTTGAGTAAATAGTGTTATCTTCTTCTGAGAAGCTAAAGTCTGGTGTGTTGGTTTAAATCAGACTCCTAAGAGAATTATCCACTGATATCTCTATAGTGCCTTGTTATGGTGACGGCGTAGAAGATGATGCACATGAGACAGAGTGGAAACTTGGACTCAGAATGTAATTGCTTCTATTACATTAAGACATAATACAAACTTCTATTTAAATGTAATGTTTATTAGAGAAGCGTCATGCAAGGGCTCAGTAAAAATAGCTTTTCTGCTGAAGGCGGTCCTGTAAAGGGAAGGAAATCCTCCGAGATAACCTAAAGCGGTTGATTTTTGTCTGTTGTATATGTCGTAGTTTCAGGGTTAACTGTACCTTTGACCCGACCGTCAGGCTCCCAGCTGTCACCTTTCTTGGGCAGAGATCTGTGTCTCTCTCCCTCCTGAATGAGGTTTTAAGACTACACAGCTCCTGCTTTACACTACCATAGCCCCAGCAAGCCACTCTGTCTAATGGTCAGCGCCTAGGTACTGCTTTTTGTCTGAGGGCTACAAACACAGTACTGTCAGCAGTTACAAGTTACCACGTGGCTCTTCTAAGTGAGCACATTTATTTTTAAGGTAAAAGAATTACAGGAAAAGCATATCAAACAAGAATAGTTCCTATATGCACGCTGGAAGTTTACCAGAGGTTACCCTATAGTCTTATGGGATCCTAGTAGGCTAAAGCCTTTCCCACTTCTACAAGGATTGGAGGCCCCCTCAGAATAGATAGTCCTGTCCATTTGCTGGATCAGAGAAAAGGCCATGAGTCAGTTTAAATGCAGCCTTTTTATATCAAAAGCCTTTTCTTTGCCTGTTGGTCTCTGAAAAATCTAATTTCATGTAGGGGGTGGTATCTCTCTGGAGGTGTTCACAATCCAAGTGATTTGCCTTCATCACCTCCCAATGTTTTCAGTTCCTAGAGGAACTGTGATAACCTTCCTACCTGGAGTTACATTTAATCCGTGGCCCACAGTGATGCATAATCTCAATACAATATGGTCCCCAAAGACATTACATGTATTTGCAGTATCTGTCACTGTATAAACCCTTATGATTCATATTACTTTAAAATACTGTTGTTCTTCTTTATCTCCTGTAGCAGACCAGTCTTTCGCCAGTGTATTGATCCATCCTTCTTTCTTGTTCACTGGATTATGTTGCTACCATGATGTTTTGAATTGTAGAGGACACGAGCCAACCATTGTTATGCATGTGGCAAAAGACAGAAAATGGGGGGGGGGGGGCGCAGGGGAGTAAAGGGAAAAAGAGAAGACTTAGTGAAGGAAGCTATAGGAAGGAAGGAAGCCCATAACCCCCATTTTTTTTCACTTCCATTTCCTTATCTGTCTCTGTCCCTTTTATTTTGTCTTGCTTCCAACTTCCTTAATTCCTCTCCTATTGCTTCTCATTTCTATTAGCTTTTTTATGGGTGACAACAGCTGAGTGAATACTGTCACAGCATTCCATGAATATTCTTTCTCATTATTTTAATGAACTCCTTTCCACTCTCCTCACAATAAGCTTGACTATTGGATTTGCTCTTCAAAAATATTCCAGTGAGCAATTTTATAGGTGGAAACAGCAAATATTAATTGAATTTACTATTCATAATCATGAGTGTTTTCACCAGATTTTAAGAATGACAGTCATCCAGTCAGGGAACAGAAATATACTGAGTGACCTACATTTCTAGTCAAAACTACTTGAATTTTGAATATTGAATGCTCACTGTGTACTGCTTGCAAATGACCTACTGAACAGGATTTATTTGAAGAAATGATTGGGCGAATTCATTCAAGGAAATTGTGACCTTCTCATGGATGACCTGTGACCAGATTAACCAGCTCTGTTGCTAAATCTCCATTCATAGTTTGCCTATAACCTCTTTATTTTTTTTATAAATCATCCTTTCACTCTGTTATCCTTTGCAATTTGAATTTTTATTGAAAAAAAAACAATTTAAAGTCTTTTTATTGGTCCCATCACAGCACCACTCCAGCTTTTCTGGACTACATGCCCCATTTCCTTCACAATAAGCTAGGTTTTATGCTTTCGTTGAATAGCTGACATGAGAATCTTCTGTTAGGTCATCCTTGTGATTCAACAAGGTACTTACACACATGTTTGACTTCATACCAATGAAAGTGAGTAGTACCATTGACTTCAGCACTTAAAGTCAAGCAGGGAAGGTCTGGCAAAGAGAGAATGTCAGCCTGCAATAGAAGCCAAAGATGACAGAAGACCAAATTTTCCATCAGATCTTGTACTGAAATGGGTGAAGTACTGTCCATAGAAAAGTAGTGAGGGAATGCTTGACAAGCTACAGGCATTCACAGGAAGTCAGAAGTTTTCACAATCATTTTCTTAAAAAGACTCAGTGAACCTGGTAAACAGGTGAACAGGCTGAACAGTCTCAGCCCACCAGAAGAACAATCAGCGAATATGGTTTTAATTCCACTGCTTCCCGGAATTCACACACATATGGCTGGGACACTTTTAACTGCATGACTCCTCTCCTGAGGAATATCATCTTTAATACTTGACTCCTCAGCAACACTACTAGAATTCCCATTTTAGCACCCGAGAAAGAAATAAACTGGAGCTTTAAGATTTCAAGCCATATGCCCAACAAAATCTACAGATGTTCTTCCTTCATCCTATATAAGGAAACCTTGCAGCACTTTGTTGTCTCATTGTTCTGCAAGAAAATCATTAACATTAGCATTTACCTGTGTATTTCCCATGAACAGTGAGACATTCCCAGCATTCTTTGTTTAATTAGTTCTTAGATGGAGAATAAAACTAGACGTCAGACCTATAACTATGGAGTTTAAATTATTCAGCAACCAATTCTTCCATCTCTTCTTCCCAAAATGAGAGAGCTCAGTTGAAAATATTCAGGAATTACTTGAGCTACTATATTTATGCAGAGATCTATATACAGGTAGTATTAGCAATAGGTGAACCTCAAAATGTTCATAGGTTTGGTTCTGAGGAGCCTCCAAAGCTTAGAGCTAACAAGAAATGAAGATTTTTCCATTGCAAATACCTGTCTGTGCCTGTCAAAGTCTTTCCAAAATAATGTATTCATTGGGAGTCGTTGAGCAGGTAGAGAACGTAATGAAGACTGGGTATAAAGTGGAAGTAGCAGCTGTAGCTCATTCATGGATCATATTATGATAAAGGATTATTTTTAAAGTCAGTGTCAATTAACTTCAATTAATTTCTCTCTCTTTCCACCAAAATTGAACAATCCAACAAAAAAATCTAGTCATCTAGCAAGCTGAAAATCTAACACATGTCCTTTGGGCCTAGATAGTTCAATGTGTGCCACTGCTGATTAGAGATTGACTGCACCGCACCTGAAGCGATGGGAACGTTGTCTGGGCTTCCTGAAGGAAGGCAGCAGTGTGAGTGGTGGTCAGCTTTGTGGTGCTGACGCACCCCCCTGGGAATGTAAGAGTGGAAGGCTTTAAAGGTGCAAGACCCTGGCGTTGGAAGCCCAATCTACATGCAGCAAACAAGGCAGCACCTCCTCTCCCTCCCTCTCCTTGAGTAGCAAACATTAGGTTGTGTTAGGACCCGCTATGCTCATTGTGCTAGTCACTCCTTTTTAGAGGGGCTGGGAAGGAATTTTTCTCACACCCCCATACTAGCTTCGGTGAAGTGAGATTTTTTTCGCCTTCCCCACAGCAGGTGTCGGATGGATGTTTTCTGGTGAAAAGGAAAAAGGCGGTAGGTTGTATGTCAGAACTCATTTTGTAAGTGTGGGGAGGATGTCCACTTCAGGTACTCCATAGGGAAGGCATCCAGTGACCAGATAAACAGCATGGTAAAGGACTTAAAAGGAGGTACTGATTAAAGGAATGGAATGAGGGGGAGGAGTGCAGGGCTTCTATGATGTGATTGGTACAGCAAGAAGCCAACCCCCCTTTCTTATAGCCCACTTTAACCCTCCTATGAGGGGAGTGTAGATGGTAAGTCCCAAGCCCGGGGTTGGCTGGGGAACCTGGATGGAAAATGAAGGGGGCTGAAGGATGCCCAGGTAGTTATTTGAGTGATCAGGGAGTTGACTGCACTGTACACTTTTATCTGTCAGGTAGTCCCAGACATCCAATAATAAAATTGCAGCCTGATTAAACCCATGTCAAGCGTCTCTTGTTCTTCTTTCAGTATAGCCGGACAAATGCAGAAACTGTGTGCCACTAAAATACTCAACTGACTTCTAGGTAGATTTCATAAATTTGCCCAGTTCTATAAAATACCAACCTTGCTACATGGTCAGAAGTATAAGGATATCTGTCAAACTGTCAGTAATCAGAGATTTTCTGTTTTCACGAGAAGGATGTACACGTCGTCACTGGATATGATATGGAGACTCTGACTAATTGTCATTATTAAAGATCTCATAGCATTTTCACAAGAGTTAGGGGTGTTAATTCCTATGTACTACCCAAATTTCAGTTTGGGTAATTACATTCTACCAGGGCCGGTTCCAGGCACCAGCGCAGGAAGCAGGTGCTTGGGGCAGCCAATGGAGAGGGGTGGCACAACCAGGTCTTTGGTGGCAATTCGGTGGTAGGTCCCTCAGTCCCTCATGGAGGGAAAGATCTGCCACTGAATTGCCACCGAAGATTGAAGCAGCGTGGAAGAGCAACTGCCAAAGTGGTGTTGAACACAGCTTTTTTTTTTCTCTTTGCCACTAGGGGCGGCAAAAAGGCTGGAGCCAGCCCTGATTCTACCTAAATTCTCCATTTAGTGTTATTTTCACAGGGTATTCCTCACTTCCTATACCAAGGGTCAGCAACCTACGGCACCTGTGCCAAACACAGCATGCAAGCCAATTTTGAGTGGCATGCTGCCACCTGCCACGGTCCCAGCCCCCAGCCTCACTCAGCGCCCCACCACCACCACCACCGCTACCTGTGGAGGCAGGAGGCAGAAGCTTGGTCCTGCGGCAGCCAAGCTTCCCTCCTCCCCCACTTCTTCCCCTAGCGCGGTGCTTTCCTGCCCCTCCTCCTCTCCTTCCCTGCGGCCCTAGGAAGGGGGAGGGGGAAGAGTGGCAGCATACACACAGCTCCATAGAGGAGGCAGAGAGAGGTAGGGATGGAGCCTTGGGGAAGGGGGTGGGACAAGGCACATCCCTTCCATCCCCCTGCTGTAAGCCACTCAGGGCAGGGGGCTGGAAGCACCCCCACAAGCCGAGCACCCCAGCCCTCTGCGCTGACTCCACACACACACTCAGCCTTCTGCCGTGCACCCCCATACACCCCCAGCCCTCTCTCCTGACCCTTGAAACCCCCCCCCACAGCCTTTTGCCCTGAATCCCTCACATCCTCCAACCCTCTTCCCTGACTCCTGAACCCCCCCACACCCAGCCTTCTGCCCTGCATCCCCCACACCCCAGTCCTCTGCCCTGACCCCTGAACTCCCCACACACCCAGCCTTCTGCCCTATACCCCCCACACCCTACTACCCTCTGCCCTGACCCTTGAACACCCCCACACACCCAGCCTTCTGCCCTGCACACTCCACATGCCCCTGCCCTCTGCCTTGACCCCTGACCCCCCCACATCCTGCCTTCTGCCCTGAATGCCTCCACACACACCCAGCCCTCTGCCCTGACCACTGAAACACCCTCTAGGTCTGGGGTCTCGGACACAGGCCCCGCTCAGCCCGCTGCTGGCCTAGGTGGCCAGAACCCCAGGCTGGCAGCAAGCTGAGCAGGCTGGCGGCGTAAATCAGATTTTAATTTAATTTTAAATGAAGCTTCTTAAACATTTTGAAAACCTTGTTTACATACAACAATAGTTTAGTTATATAATATAGACTTATAGAAAGAGACCTTCTAAAAACATTAAAATGTATTACCGGCATGCGAAACCTTAAATTAAAGTGAATAAATGAAGACTCGGCACACCACTTCAGAAAAGTTGCCGACTCCTGTCCTATACTATACTCCTGTCCTAGCGCTTCTCGGCTCTTTGTGAGCTAAGACCAAGTGCAGTATCTGTTCTAATCAGTTTTTTGGGGGAAGAGATAGCTCAATGGTTTGAGCATTGGCCTGCTAAACCCAGGGTTGTGAGTTCAATCCTTGAGGGAAACATTTAGGAAACGGGGGTAAAAATCTGTCTGGGGATTAGTCCTGCTTTGAGCAGGGGGTTGGACTAGATGATCTCCTGATGTCCCTTTCAATCCTGATATTCTATGATTCTATACCATAGTGTTCTTTAGTGTTATTTACTGTTAAACAGATATCACATTCAATTGCAGATGTAGATGCATTTCAGTGGTGATTAAAGTGGTTATATGTATGTTAACATGAATCTGAGCTTCTTTGGAGTGAAAGGTAGTATATACATATAATATAATATTAATTAAGATTTATCTTATCTGAGTTGACAGCTGTTAGTAAGAGGTACTGAGTGCAAATGTCTTATTCAGTGGTTAAAGAAACAGCTTGTGCAATTTATATAAAACCCCTTGCCTGGGAAACCAACATTTTCATCACGCTAACACTTGAGTCTAAAGAAAGATATTCCAGGAAATGTTTTTTTCATTCCATTTCATTTCCAGAGTTCCATGACAATTGCATTTTGGTTTGACTTTGGGTGAGATGCAAAAGGCCCATTCTTATAGACTGGAGCACTGAGGCATAAAAAAAGGAACATTGTAGCTGACATTGATGGAGATTTCTGCAGCACATCTTGACAGTGTGAGAATAGATGCAAGCTGGAGAGTCTATAAAAGTCTTGCAAGTCTCAGCGTTTACTTTAAAAGTTCAAGAGCACTATTCAGACACACATACAAACCCAATTTCTGAACTGTCATGTTGCACCTCTCTGCAAGTTTTAAAGAACTGCTCCCCTGCCAAAAATTTTAGGGACTCCTCTGTCCTGTTCAGCCTTCCTGTACTCTACACATTGAACATGTAGTTAGAATGAAATCCCAATGACTTCAATAGGGCCAGGATTTCACTCTTAAAATGTGAAGAAACCCCAATCTGTTGAAACACAAAGCTTTTCTCTGTAGGTAATTGCAGTACAGTACTGTCATTTGTGTTTAGTGGATATCAGCGTTTAGTGGAACTTATAGAAAACAATGCTCTTTAAATAATATTTGTTCAAAAAAATAACTGAGTCAGCAGCAGACATGCCGAAGGTAAAATTGAGAAAGATAATGGGCCCAATCATGCAATGGCAAAAAAATATGGGATCAAGCCAATGTTTTACAGCTAGGGCCTGATCCTGCAAGTTGTTCCAGGTGAACAGATCCCTGCATGCATACAGAGCCCATAGACTTCACTGGGAATTCATAATGAGCACACAGGTCCGCTTACCTGGAACAACTTGCAGGAATGGTGCCTTAATCAAGACAACTGGCATTTCCAAAAACTATTTATTCAAACTTCAGCTCAACAAGACCTCAAATCAACTCAGTTTACTTCCAGCTGCTCATAAGTCTCTTGCTCATAATGATTGTTTCCTTTCTGGTGCATATTTTGTATAGGAGCACTGGGATTTTATAAAATAGAGCCAATTCTAATTCAATCCTTACACATGTAAAAGACTCATTGAAGACAATTGTGTAAAGATTGCAGGATTGGCCCCACAGATAATATACTTTTGTTATTCACATATATGGGATTTTATATTTCTTCACACGATCCAGGTTATTTGGGGTTCATTCCCATGTTTAGAGATGGTCCCTATCCCAAGTTTGTACTGGGACATTTAAGTTTGCAATGAATGAATGCACGTAGGCCCACAGCTGCACAGGGACATAAGGGGCCCCTACAGCCCGGCACAGGCTATCCATGTTACCAGTCACCATCCACAAGGCTGTTTGTGCACATGCACAGGAGAGAGACTGAGAGTGGGCAGGCCGGAGTGGGGAGTGCTCAGAGCTTTGATTCCATTGCCCCCAATGCATAGGGTAGCGGCTCAGCTAGTACTGAGGAAGAAGTAACCTCACCAGATAAAAAGGTGACACAGCTTTGGCCAAACAGCTTTCACCAAACAGCCACATAAAACTTGGCCTGTTATGAAAATTATATAACAGCTAATAATCAGTTCCCTTTAGCATAAATGAGAACCAGAAATGGCCCTTGTTGTCACTGTGAATGATCACAGCTTCGATGAGCTTTGCTTGGAACTTAAAGCACAGCCAGCCAAGAAAAGCAGCAGCAATGATACAAGAGCTTTCTTACCTCCAAAGAACAAGTATATATGGACCAGTATGACCTCTCAGTGGTCCAGAGTGTAACCCCCCATAGCTTATCAGTAATATACATGCTACTTTTCCCCTTCCTGTCCTTTTGTGTAGATGTGTATGTCTGTGTATGGATGAAACAACTGCCAGGTTAGACTTCTGATAAGAGTTTTACGGGACTTTGATCCTGAGGCCTGTCACTAGGAAATAAGGGATTTTGAGCCAGCAATGAGACTGACAATAGAGTGTAAGAGTGTAAGTTTATTTGTCAAGTCTTCAGTATGACAAACAAGGGCCTTGGAAACCTGGATCCTCAAAACATAATAAACTAGCCATGCCTGCTGTCACTAAATGCAAGGCAAATACAAATGTGAGACTAATACGCTGCGTGTGTTATTAAGAATCTTGAGGCACATAATAAAACAGGTTTAAATCTTAACGTGGTTTATTCTTTTAAACCCCAAAACCAAACAGAAACAGTTTAAGAAAGAAAGTGTTAGATCATCTAGCGTTAGCATGAATAATAGAAAAACACAGTTGTCATAATAATCCCCTGAGGGCTTCCCAAGAGAGCTGCAGCTAAAACAGCAAAAATCAAAGCAAAGTGTAGCTTCTACAGGAACCTTGCTGTTTGCCCGAAAGCCCTCATCACCACCACCCCATTGCATTTTTCTGTCAGACAGGTTCTTTCTCTTCCACCCTCACCCTTCATTTGCTACGTCTCCCCTGTCTATCAGTCGCAAGAAGCCTGCCTAATATACAAGCATATTCAGAGGTTCCTGACTATGTCAGGCAGGCATCCGAGGTTGCAGTTTCAAGATTTGTTTTTCCCTGCCAACATTTCAAGGCTGACACAGAAGAGGCTTCCAGGATGGGAAAATGGGGAAAGCAGAATGTCTGAGGTCAAATTGCCCCCTTGTGGCAGCAACTATCACTAATGCACTAATACAGTTGTTTCTCCTTTAGGATCACTGCTGTGCACTGGAAGTGATGGATTCGATTCATCACCAACTCTATGGACCCATCTGCAGTGGGCAAAGCTTGCAAAGGCATATGTGAAAAGGAGAAAAAATGTAAATAAGCAATCTGTGCTTACAATGGAACATGTCATTGTATCTGGAAACTGTCTCCCCAAAAGTAGCATCATGCATTTTCTTGCTTCTCTGTCAGAAATAGCTGCCAGCTATAGCCTGAGCTTCCCCATCTCCTCTCCTCCCTCAACAGCTATATACAAAAATTCATGGCTTGAACAATGCTGATTTGTCTTTATTAAGTACATCAGCATATCAAAGAAAAATGCAGCCTGTATAAACTAGCAGACCCATAGGATTTGAATGTGATTTTTTTAAAATCTGTTTGTAGCTGTGCTTCATGTTTTTCTCTCATTCAGAATGGACAGAAACTTTGCTTTATTTGAAAGTATGGCATTGAACTTGTGATACTAGGCTAGATTCTCAACTGGGCAAATCAGCATAGCTCCACTAGCTTCAATGAAACTATACTAATTTACATTAGCTGAGGATCTGGGCATCATTTTGACTCATCGGCCTATAAACAACAGCACAAACTAGTTGACTAGCCTCAGTCACTCTAGACTCCAAGGCCCAGATCCTCAATGGTATTTAGATGCCCATTGAAATCAATAGGAGTTTGGTGCCTTGATAGCTTGAGGATCTGGGCCAAAATGCCATTTGGGATCACACATGGAACAGACTGATTGGTGATCATAGTTAAAATGAGGGAGAAAATAATGAAAGAAAGTGAAACCGTGGCCCCAGTGAAATCAATTAAAAAACTCCCCTGGACTTCAGAGGGGTCAGAATTTCACCCACCAGTGTTTAAAAGGATCTAGGAATACTCAGCCTTGGTTTAAAAATAAATAAATACTAATGTTTTCTGTTTTGTTTATTTATGAACTAAGCATTTTGTTGTAGTTCGTGAAAGAATAATAGGGATTCAATATTCCTTCCTCATGAGAAATCTCACTGAGTGAAATCTACCACAAAGCTTAAAACAGCACAATACTGCCTACTACGTCTCTCTTTACAGTCTCTGTTATTAAGCTGAGTTGTTTGCCTCTGTGCTTTTAAATCAAGGATGACCTTGGTTCTGCTTTGCCAGTCACAAAGAACAAAATCCGTATCACTGAGTCCAGACAATGTTTACTTGAGATTACAGAAAACAACAAATATAGACTCCCCATGAGGGGGGAGATAACATGGCAACTTTTCTTCTGTAACATTCTCTATCTGAACAGACATTCAAAATGGTAGCTGCTTCACAATTGCCCTTACAGCAATCAAAAAGACACTTTTACATTTAAAGATGCAGCACAAAGAAAACAGAATGGTGAAAAGGAAGTACCAAGCAGGCTGGGCTTGCAAATCCTGTTTGTGAAGTTCTAGTACAATGGTTTCCAACCTTTTTTCATTTGTGGACCCCTAAAATATTTCAAATGGAGGTGTGGATCCCTTTGGAAATCTTAGACATAGTCTAACACATAAAATAAACCACAAGTTGAAAACCACTGTTCTAGTATATTCAGCATCATCCTGCACAACATGGAGCATTTTGATGCGAAAGCTGCGAATCCAGGTAGCAGTGACCATACCATAAAGGTATATTAGTGGACTTGACAGAAGGCAAGAAACAGAATAGACCTTAAATGGAGAATAACTTTCTAAAATGTGTAGAAAAATAAATGTAGATAAATAAATGCAATGAACAAAGGTTTTTATACTTGCAAAAATCAGTAATGAGCAGATTCTCAGATACCCTTTCTCATACTGAGTAGCACTTCTGCCTTCAAGAAGCCCCAGTAAGATGACCAGATGTCCAGATTTTATAGGGACTGTCCCGATTTTTGGGTCTTTTTCTTATATAGACTCCTATTAACCCCCCCACCTCTGCCCCCCATCCCGATATTTCACACTTGCTATCTGGTCATCCTAAGCCCCAGTGAAATCAAAAGTTCAATGAAATTATGATTTAGGCACCTTGAAAGAGCCGTGGGGGAAACTTGCTCAGCATATGCCCACACTATATCTGTAACATGCCAACAGAGCTTGTTTTGTGACCTATGAAGGGACCTATGCAGGGATGAAGGGTCCTTGATTTAGGGCTTCTCATTTTTAGAGCAGTCCATGGGATTTTCTATCGCCTGGGAAGATGAGGAGACTTCTGAATGTGTGGTAGGGCCATAAAGGATAACCTCATAATGCACTCTGTAAAAAATACAGCTACTCCTGCCCACCAGTGCGCTGAGTCCTTCAATTTCATGGGAGGTAAATTCCACACAATACTTGCTGCAAAAACCTTCTAAATTCAAACAAAAATCACCTATGTAAACTAGACTCTTCGAACCTCTGTCCCTATGTAGATCTATTTTTTCATATCTTCTTAAGCACTATGTGAGTACATAATGTAATTTAGAAGGGCTTTCGTGCTGATATGGCTGGCATCTCCAAAGAAGTTAATATTTGTTCTGTGGATCAACAAGCACTACAGCTGAAATTAAAGATGTCTTTTTCATCTAAAAAAATCCCTTTTAAGCCTCATTGACTTAGAGCCCAATACACACTTTGGGGTTTGGAGCAAAACCAGGTGGTAGAGCCATAGAGTCTGACCAGAGAAAAGTCACTTATTAGAGCTTTTTTATCCTATTTTATCCTTCTCACAGTAAATTGCTATCTCATATGTTTTTAATAAAAGTGTGCTTTCCTGAATATCCATTTACTGATTCCAAAGAATCCTAATATAGAGACCCATATTACAGAAAATAGGACATATTCATTAGGTATCAATCTTCAAAGAAAGAAGGATTAAAATTAAATAAATATATTTTAAGAATCACAGATAGAAAAGGAAACAGGTGTATAATTATACAGATTTATTCACTGGACACTTATAAGGCATAGTTTACAAGTATATACCAATGGAAAATATATTACAGGTAAATTGCATAACTGGGACACAAAGAATGTAATTCAATATAACAAAACTGATCTACCAGGCATAAATAACAATTGGTGTGTGATTTGGCCACGTGGGCCTCACATGTAGCATGACTATAGCAAGCAAAAATACATCAGGAGGAAGATATTGGCCATTTTTATACTGTTTCGTTCTAGTAAATATTTCTTCCCAGAGAATGACATTTTGAGTGTCTGTATTTTGAACTCAGAATTCACTGAAACCCTCCAGATCCCTCTTTAAACAAACAGCAAATAAAAAAAGGTTTTTTTCCATTTCCCCAAAGCAGTAGGTTTTGAGGAGAGTTCCAAGTGCAGGACTGCTTTGCTTATTTGATTAAAAATGAGCACAAGTCAGCCTTGACTTTATGAGACCTTAGATTAAAAGATTTAAAAGAAAATTCCAAAAAAATTTTATAAGGTCAAATGAAAATTATGTTTCTAGAAGTCCCCAAGAATTTGCTGTCGGGAGTCAAATCTGTGTAAATATTTCTGGGAGAGCATTCTGTCTTCATATAAACTTGGAATCTGTGCCCCGTACTATGACCAGCTGTTAAAGGCAAGAAACTGGTATTTTTATTTACCATACTATTATTATTGTTGTTTTGTGGTAGTGGCCTCAATCAGCCTTAAGGTCCGCTTGCACTATGCACTGTACAAACACATAGGTATTTATGGTCCTTGCCCTTAAGGCCGTATTGTTTAGAAATATTGTCGAGGAAACAACCATTTGGAAACACATTTTATATTGGTGGGAGGAAACACAGAGCAAATTAGTGTAGCTCTGCATTGTAACTCACGAGGAGACTGAGCTTCCACAGAACCAAATCAAGCAAAGAAAAGAAGAAACAGCACTGGCAAACAACAGCACGGCCAAGAGTTACAGATAAAATGGAACTTTCTGTGGATAAAGGTATTTAGCTAGGTTAAATATTATAAGGGCTAGCAGTCTTGTAATTCAGGGTTGAAGGGTTTAACCCAGCAAGGTGCTGAGCACTCTGGCACCAGTCCTGCACAGCACTTAAGCATGTGCTTAACTTTATGGCCGTGATTAGTCCCTCTGAAGTCAAGTTCTATGTGTAGGTTCACAGGATTGGAAAGCTCCAATGATTTTAAAGTGCATGACCAGGGATTATGGATCAAGCCATAAATTGGCTAAGGTCAGATATACAATTTTTCAGCCCTTAATATTGTACAGCTAACCCAATACATTAGGGGAAGTTGCTATGGTTTTGTTTTATCCTGCTACTTTCCCCTCAAGTTTTTGTCTGAATGAACTATTTGCTATTCCAGCATGGCAGTTTTTCTTTTCTCTCAAAAGCAGCCAGGCACCTTAACAGTTAGACGTTGTTTATGAATGTTTCTTATGGCATTTTCTTTTATTTTTATTGAGCAATTTTTCCAACATGAAATGGGACATTTATTGTTCACATACAGTGGGTAATGAACCTGCAAAAGCCGAAGCAGGCTTTATAAAACATGTGACTCTCCGCAATGAACAGAATGACAGACCATGATGGACATTTATAAATCATTCATGAGCATTCCTCATAATTCCTGAAGTTTCATTAATTTATTTACAAAGCACTGAATTTACAACTCATCAAAAAGGTTTCTGACTGCAAGTCCCAGAGCCCTCAACCTATAGAATAGATACAACAGGGCAAGCTGCCTCACCTATGTTCCCCAGCCTGAGCTGTAAGGACCACCTGTCCCCCATGGACCAGTCATATAGAATTTAATATGTAGGTAATTTAGAATTCTAGCCCTTCCATACAATTCTAAAACATGGTTCAAAAATGTGTATGAAAGATACGGTTCTCTATTATGCATATGTTTTTAGAGTTACGTATAAATTAAAATTATGAAATTATTTAACTGTTAAATGTCTATATAGCGCTATTAGGCTGATCCTACTACATTTTAGAGAGCTTTTCCATACAGCTAGATCCGTAAGGGCTGGCTCCAGTAGTCCATGGAGCAGCAGAGAGTACAGTATGGAGTATGCTCATTATGCCCTCCCAATAGTGTTCCTGTGAGGCAAGGTTTCCACACAGTGTAATTCCACCAACAGCCACGCTGTCTAGAACCTGCATGCTTGCTGAGGTACCATCACAAAGGAAAATTGGGCATGGCCAAGCACAGGACAAGGTCACAACCAAGTAACACTCCCTTAAGGATGATTTGATGGATACTAATGAGACGTTCAGCAGCCATATTTTTTGTAATTCCCCAATCCTGATCCAAACCAGGAGCAGCGGTTGAGTCCAGGATATGGAGCAATGTCAACAGGATAGGAGGTCCTGGACTGGTATGAACACTGCATTCTGTTCAGCATCTGCTTCTGCTGCTCATTACGCTCTATTCCTCACCTTCTTGCATGGCCCTACTCAACTGATGCTCTGTCTTTGACTTCTTAGTTGTGGCTTCCAACATGGTGCAAATTAAAACCATATATAATGTGGACAACTAGTTCACCACCCAGAACTGGAAGTAGAACACAAGCTCTTATTTCACAGTCATAGTAGCCAAAACTTTTGGCATGATCCAGAATCAATTGAAAGGTTTTGTCTTTTGAAACACAAACATAATCCAGGCGCAATTCTCACAAGAAGGCATTTTGACTAGTGATGATGGCCTTGGACAGCTAAATTAAGACTGAACTCCTGACCTAGATTTCCAGTTGAATCCCCTAACCATAGCTGCCCAAGAATCTTCTTAAAGGAAGGTCTCAGCTCTGGAGGAAGTTCTTCGGGAAAGATAATACAGACATAAAGATTCTTGGCAGGGCCAGTGGGTGATGTAGGTTTTCTCTTCTACATGTATTGAACTTTACTAACCAGCAATGCCTCTGGAGTATCTCTGTCCAAGGTTGCCCTTCCTGGAAGAGGATATAAATACTAGTGAAACTGGGTATTTGAAAATAAAATAAAACACTAATTTCTCTAATGAGCCAGTTATAAAAAGGTGTCAAACAAATCATAAAAGATTTTAAACAGATTTTCCTGTGGCAACATAAAGTACATCAAAACTTGGCTTCTCTTTGTTACTAACCTGAATTAAAAAACAAAAATCTTCAGTACGTGGCCTTAAACCATCTGTGATAATCATTATAAAACAATCATACATAACAATCTCTGCTTCCTGGTGCACAAACAATAAACTACATTAATCTTTGCAAACTGCTCTAAATCTATCTGTTCATGTAATCAGAGAACTTATCACGTAGCAAAGCTGGCACAGCAATTTACTATAACTTAACATGTAACAAATTATTTCCGCAATATGCACAAACAAGAACAAAAGAGCCCTTTCTGGATTTATGGTTACTGTAGCAAGACACAATAGTTTAGCTACAGTGTAACTCAGGATGAATAGTTCCTCCTAGATAATTTATAAAACAGGCTGTTTGGCATTTCCAAGACTACTGGGCAAATTTCTGAAGTACTGTCAAATCTATGAACTAAGTCACAAGATTAATTGCTATATTTATTATAGTTAGTTCTAAACTGGAGTAAAAATGTATATTTCCTGGTTGTTGCAGAGGATACAAAAATTAGTAATGGTTTTCAGTGAACTTTAAACACTGACCCTGGGTAAGCACCCAGTGTTTGGATGCTTATTAGGGACATGTTCCATGACTCCAAAAGTTTGGGATGAAGCTAAAAAATGGCTATTTGCTAAAGTAACTGATTTAAAATTTCATCTTTTTACTCAAAATATGTGCTTGCAGTAAGCTATAGTCTAATACCTTTGACAGATTGATTGGCAGCTTATTCCACAAGTACCACTATTGAATTCAGTGAAGCTAACCACAGCATAAAATTCTACTCAACATCAGTAGACAGGTGCATATGTATTCTGGCGCTGTGTTTTTGTGACACAGAAGTCCATTGGTGCCAACTGGAAAAGGGTTCACTGTTCTTTAAAAGCAATTTCTGCCTAGGACCTGACAAATCCAGTATCCATAACACAGCACTTCCATGACATTTATCCATGAAGGGTAACATATTGTGGCAAACTCAGGACAATTAGCTACCAGAAGAGGGGTAGTAATTGGTCCCGGAAGGCTTAGCCCTGAAGGAATAAGGTTCAGCTGGGACAGGGGTTATCAGGGAACTAATTAGGTTCAGCTGGCCCCAATTGCTGGAGACCTTTTTAAATCCTCCCTGGCAGGGAAGCAAGGTGGGGTGGGGGGAAGAAGAGAGAAGTGGAGTAGCTGCCAGCAAGTAGGGGCAGTTGAACTCTGAGACTCTTCTTGCAAGGCAGATTGCATTCTCCCCAGAAGGAGAGGAAACTAGAGCAAGGGGCTGGCTGAGAAGGAATCAGCCAGACCCTGTGAGACTGGGAAGGTTTTTTTTTCTTTTAGTTTGCCCAAGCCTGTGTCTCTGAGGCTAAGAAGGACTGAGCTAACAAAAGGAGAGGCAGGTACTTTGCCACAATATGTGGTCACTACTGAAAGCATAAAATTTATCAATACTCAAAATGATTATGAGATGCCTATATGGATAATACTTTCTTTAAAAGTAACTATATTGAAAATTATGCTTGATGCTCTTGGAATAAAAGTTAGTCAACAGGAAATTGAGTCTTGGTTATTGCCCATAAGTAGAAGGAAGATATCACCCTCCCTTGGTTAGCCAGTGATGTAATGCAAGGTTCAATTGTCTATCATTGTCCCATCACAGAACAATTAACTGAAAACCATCAGAGACAACTTTGAACAATCAAAACCACTTGAAGGTAAAAACTGAACATTATAACAGACACAGGATTGCCTTGTCTGTGGGAAAAGCCTCCCACAAAAGACTGATTCAGTAGATCACAGGGTGGAAAAAGATACTCTGCACCCATTCACTGAGGAAACTTCTTGTTGAATGAAGGAGTTCCATGAATGATTGAATTCTAGTCCCGGGGAGCCAGTTATCACTGCAGCAGACTGAACTTGGGGGAATAGGGGCAGAGAGACATCTACTTTAATAAATAGGAAACGTAACTATAAATATATGTAGGCCCTACTTTGCATTTTATTATTTTGTTTTGAGTTGCAACCAGTTATTTCTATCACTCTCTCTTGTTTATAGTGGAATCTCTATTCCTGCTTAAATAAACCTTCATGTGTTTCAGTATGAGTCATCACAAGTGCTCTGTGTTTTCCAGGAGTGGTAGTTTAAGGTAAAACTGGTAAAGGGGGGGTACACTGCTTCCAAAGAAGCAGAAGATCTGGGATTTCTGTAAGTAGCCATTGTCGGGGGTAGATATCACAGGGGAATGCTTCAAAGGAGCTCAGGGGCTGGGTTGCACCTATTTTTAACCTGCAAGGCAAACACAGGTCTGGCATAGCCCGGAGGATAGCTTTTGAATGGCTGAAAGGCTAGTGGTGTCTGGGAGCTGACAGCCAGCCACCACAGGCAAGACTCCCCCTGGCTAGAGGCAGTGGGTAACAAGGTGACTCACTGTCCTGGGGACCCAAGAACCGTCACAGTACCTTCAAGTTATACCTGCTTATTATGGGCCAGATAAGTGTCTTCACAGAGTAAGATTTCAGAGTAGCAGCTGTGTTAGTCTGTAGCCGCAAAAAGAACAGGAGTACTAGTGACACCTTAGAGACTAACAAATTTATTTCAGCATAAGCTTTCGTGGGCTACAGCTCACTTCTTTGGATGCATAGAATGGAACATACAGACAGGAGATATATATACGTACAGAGAACATGAAAAGGTGGAAGTATGCATACCAAATGGAAGAGTCCAATCAACTGAGATGAGCTATCATCAGTAGGAGAAAAAAAATCTTTGAAGTGATCATTGAGATGTATGTATAAATATCTCCTGTCTGTGTGTTCCATTCTATGCATCCAAAGAAGAGAGCTGTAGCCCATGAAAGCTTATGCTGAAATAAATTTGTTATTCTCCAAAGTGCCACAAGTACTCCTGTTCTTTTTATAGAGTAAGATGCAACTCCTTGTGATTGAGGATGCAAAATCTGATCATATACTGATGAAGCCTGGTGTTTACTACTACAGCTGGTCAGAAAAACTTCAAGGGAACCATTTTCCAACAGACAATGCAATTCTATCAAAACTGAGGTGCTCACAAGATCATGTCAATTTTTCTGGAATTTCATTGGGGGGAGTTCAATAATGTCAAAACATCCTGTTTCAACATTTTTGGTTGAAATGAAATGTTAACATTTTTCATTTTGCAATGAAAAGTCATTGCAATGTTTTTATTTTGTACTATAGAACATATTATAATAGAAAGTAAAGTCAAAATCAAAATGAAATGATTTAGTCAAACTGAAACATTTCAATCAATCGGAATTTTTTTTCTAAAAAAAAAATTCCTTTGTGGAGAATTTCTAAATGTTTGGGTTTCCTTCCAAATTGGAATAAAGCCAGATTTTGAAATTTCAAAATCCTTTATGAAACAATTTCCATTCTCTGCACAGCTCTATTTACTACCATTAAAACAACAATGCTATTAGAGATATGGAAGAACAACCTGGATTCGAGTGTACCACATTAACAACAAAATTAGCAGCTAAATTCTGAATGCAGAATTCATATTGCTGGCAGTGATGTAAGAGTTTGGTTTGGGGATGGGCTTTTACATGGATGGCAATTAGAAAAATCATCATTAAACTTGTGAATTTAGCAACTTCAATGTGAAAATCACTGAGAGTAAATAACACCCACAAGGTTATTTTAGATTTTAATCCATGTTTGGTTTCTCCAGATGTCTGGAAATCTGAAAAAGTCTTAATGGTAATTGGTTTTATTATAGAGTATGCATATATTATTGTCTGATTAATCTAAAACGTGTTTAGTCCAAACAAAAATGAAGTTTACAAACTAGTTTCCACAAACTAGCTCTGACTATACAGTATGTACTCATGAAATAATTATGATAGCATTCATACAACAGGTGGGGGAACATCACATCCCTCTTGGCTGTAAAACAAAAGTGTATTTGTCGATCTAGACACCTCCCATTGTGCAATCAAATGTGTAGCCAGCAAGATAGAGAAGCACACTGCATAAGTGTATATATAATATGTAATATATATGTAGAGGTATAGAGATGTTTCTTTATCAATAATGCGTTCATCCCCAACAATATTAGTGTATCTGCTATATGCTTAGATATAGTTGGTATGAGTTTTATGAATATTTATATAGGGGAGTATCTATTGCTAAACAACTTTGTGCACAATTCTGCTACTAGGCATGCACAGAACTCCTCTTTAAACCAATAGGCATTCCAAGCACAGAGTAGCTATGAGACCATTCCCCATATGCTAAAGAGGAGCTGTGAGAAGTAAGAAAATGGGAATGCTAAAAGGCTGTCTAGTAGGGCAGGCTCTGGCCCCTAATCCACGATACTGAATAATCTATCTTCCAGTTTTTAGAGGTATAAACATTTTTTCTGAATTTTTAAATTCTTTTCTAATTATTAATCTGTAAAGGTGAAGCTCTTTGCTCCTTAAACAGACCACTGATGAGAGGTTGGGCTTTTCACAAGGTGTACACACACAGGAAGACACACAAACTTCCCTTTATATAAACAGCCTGTTAACAATTATAATCAGACCAGAGATGTCTTACTGGCAATGCACTTCATGGATCATCATCATCTTTTTGAGCTATTACTACCAGTGCTTAGTTCTAGTCTATACTGGGAAGCGTGGTGATCTGCTGAATATTCATACAGATTGAAACTATCTGATCTTGTCAAATCAAGGCATATTTTCTTTATGCTGGATTTGACACGTTCAGTTTGGATTCAGTTACCACTTCTGCTCTGAAAAAAAATATATACCCTCCACAAAGCATCCCCAAACTCTTTACAAAAGTAACCAATTGATATGTAAACTAGATACATTGATCAGTGGGGGTACAATTTTCAAAAACACATAAGTGATTTAGGAGCATGTGTCCTGTTTTCAAAAGTGACTTAAGCTTTTAAGAATCTATGAGTAAAAATTTCAAAAGGTATAAATGTATTAGGAGCCTACGATCCACTGAATCCAAGTGGAATTTAGGCTTCTTAGTGACTTAGATACTTTTGAAAATTTTAACCAGTTTTCCATGCTAGAATCAGGCAAGGACACTAGAATTAACACTCATAAACTTGCAAAATGTTGCATGGAATTTTTCATGATCAAAGTGTTTGGAGCAAGAGCTGAATGAGCTATTAATACTGAACAGGGAAGCTAAGGAATTTCACCCTTTTTTCTGTTTGAGAATTACCCACAAAGAACTACTAATGTTTATGAATTATTCATAAGTGTTCATATATATTGCAGCCTACAGCTTGTTCAGAATCTATTTGCTTTAACTATTAATTGATTATTTTGTTTAACTGGTCACCTAGGTCATCTGGTATAGTTTCCGGTCCCTGTCTGGATGACTGAAATTTTATATGTGGGTGGCGAAGCACTTCCAGCATGAACAGCAAATCCTCGTATTCACATGTGAATATTGATATACGCATGACTGATGGGCATTCCCCAACATTTACACAAATGAAAAACAATTGCACACCTGCTGAGGAAAAGCAATAAAGTGTTAGGAGCAAGGGACAATCAAAAATCAGTTGAGAATAAGTGGAAATGTTGATGTATTAACACACAATTTTCTCTCCTAGCTCTAGTCAAGATGTTGGTATTTAATCCCGTCCAAAATGCAGCACATCACACTGCACTAGGGTGACCAGATGTCCTGATTTTATAGGGACAGTCCCCATGTTTGCGGCTTATTTGTATATGGGCTCCTATTACCCCCCCCCATCCTGATTTTTCACACTTGCTATCTGGTCACCCTACAGTGCATAATGGCCTCTACACCATGCTAGGGCTTTGATTCAGTATAGACTCAGAGGGAAACACCAGCACCACTTACTGCTCTGGCCTCTTTTATTTTACTGGATCACAACACAGAGTGATATGACTGCAAATTTAAAACACATGAGGTCAAGTCCTGGTCCCCATGGATTTTTGCTATCTAGAGTAAGAATGGTAACTAGTGTGGAAATGGAACTTCCAAACTCCGATGTCTTTGGAAAGAACAGTTGATTCTGTTTTATAGTTCAGTTATCAGTTGCCCTCCTAACTAAAATGGATTTCCAACAACATGCTACATATTTCCTATATATGAGCCAAGGGAACATGAGATGATTGTCTGATTCATGAATAGGAATATTCAAATATTGCAGTGTTCAAAGCTTTCATAAAAACCATGCTGCGGATAGAGTATTTTTATATTTTAATCTAATCCAACACAATCATAATAATTAGGTGTTATTGGTTAGATTTGTCATTTGCAATTAGAAACCAATAGTAATGCTGTAAACAGTTGCAATGACACACTAAAACATTTTTTTTTCATTTAATATACAGTTATTTCCATTGTATTGCATTCTATTTATATTTTCCCCAGATACTGGTAAGATTTTCTAATTGCACTGCTGGGACCCTTATTAAAATTATGATTTTTAATGGTTTCCTCCATCACATTAGATAATCAAACATGAAGCTCCACCAACATCCCACTGAATAAGGAAAAGTTATGTACTTGTTCCCATAATATAAGAACTAGGGGCTACCAAGTGAAATTAATAAGCAGCAGGTTTACAACAAATAAAAGGAAGTTCTTCTTCACACAGCACACAGTCAACCTGTGAAACTCCTTGCTGAGGAGGTTGTGAAGGCTAGGACTATTAACAGAGTTTAAAAGAAAACTAAAATTTATGGAGGTTAAGTCTATTAATGGCTATTAGCCAGGATGGGTAAGGAATGGCGTCCCTAGCCTCTGTTTGTCAGAGGGTGGAGATGGATGGCAGGAGAGAGATCACTTGATTATTACCTGTTAGATTCACTCCATCTGGGACACCTGACATTGGTCACAGTCAGTAGACAAAATACTGGACTGGATGGACCTTTGGTCTGACCCAGTAGGGCCATTCTTATGTTCTTAACAGATTAAATGGAAAACAATCTGTGCATCTTCACTAATCAAGGGACTATTTACCAAGATGATCTCAATCTCAGTAGACATTATTGCAAATTGCAAAATTTCCAGCAGTTTCTAGGCATCCTTAACCAGGGGAATTTGTAAAATACCCAGAGAGAGATTTCAGTCTGAGATGAAATTAGCACTGATTTTAGAGCTCAAGCCAATGCTTGCCAAAGTCAATGGGAGCCTTTCAGCTGAGTATAATGGGATCAGGTCTCTACTTATTTGGGCACAGAGGAGTCTTCTTTTGTATTCTGAGCCTAACTAGACGTGGACAACAGAACTACTGTTGTGGAAAACAAGGCTCCTGGTTTACTTTTCATTTGTGCTTAAGTGCAGGATACAAAGATAATGAAGTCCAGCCACTGGGAAGAGTTTCTGTGACTTGGACATCCATTTCAATCTCTGCTCAACCCTAGCAGACTCAAGGAAACAAATCACATGACTGATTAAAAACTAAGAACTAGATTGTTGCCTGAACTATGTAGATGTGCAGGGACATAAGGGGAAGTTACACCATCCCCCATACATACCTGTACCTATTTTCCCAGATCAGGTGTGGGGGGGGCAGGGAAGGAATCCGTGGACCCTTGGGATCTGCCCCCAAGGCGCCAACCAGAAAAGCTGACTTGAGTCAGCACAGTGGAAGAGAAGGGGTGGGAAGGTAATAATTTGTTGCTGGTATATGTTAGCAAAAAACAACTAGCCCTCTGGAGCAATGGGTCCTCCTGCAAGGTGCTCATTGCAGGATCAGGGCCTGCATTTGGTTGTTAATGAAAATGATGCATTTTTTAAAGCTTATATTCACTGATGCTAAAGTCAAGTCACAGTGAAAAAATATGATGGTCCATTAGGAAATGGAGCTAAAATTGAAAATATAACTCATTAAAAATACAGAGATTTTCATCTTATTTTGTCCCCCGCTGCCACTCATTCCCAGTCTCATGAAACAGTTTTGTTTCCTTATGTAGTGGTGTGAGATACAAAGAATGCAATGTTCGGTGGATGGCTGCTTCATCTTGGCATGGGTGATATGTATAGCAGCTGAATGCTAAGTGCCACTGACATACCCCTAATCCGTCTGTGACGCTGATGCAGCCGGAATCTTGGCAGGTCAGCACTTCCATAAACAGTGTGATGTGCAAGTCTGATCTGTTTGTTCTGTCTAAAATGACAACAGCTCCCCCCCCTCCCAATTTTTTAATGATTAGTGGTGTGATACAGCATGGCCAGAGGGCAGCAGGACAGTGATAGATGGGAGATAGGTAAGCCCCTGGATGATGAGACCCTTATTCCCTGTAGAGGGAAGAGAGGCTGCTACAGCTTAATGAGAACACCTGAAGTCAATTAAGCCAATTAGAGCACCTGAAGCCAGTCACCTTATAAATCCCCCCTGCTTCAATCAGACTGTTGGAGAAGTTGAAGTAGAGTGGTTTGGTGCTGGAGTAGAGAGCAGTTTGGAGGGAAGCAGAGGAGAGTTTGGAAAAGTGCTGTGGTAGGCCAGAAGACCAAGACCCTAGCTAAAGGGAAACCCAGCTTGTACAAAGCAGAGGGATTCCACAGACACAAAGGGTTGGGAGAAACCTTGCCCAGGCAGAGAGAGGGCAGGAAGCCCCTGAAGCTGAAAGGTTGGAACAGGAAGTAACCACTAGTCCAAAGGGTTTGCTGCTATCCCTAGGGCCCCTGGGCAGGGACCCAGAGTAGAAGGTGGGTCTGGGTCCCTTCCTCTCCATTCCCCTTCTCTGGGATACTAGTGGGACAGTTTATACCCCAGATCAGGGGCGAGGAATGGCACCCTGAACACCCCCCCAAGAAGAGAAAGCACAGGACCCATCACAGTAGCGCCGGCAATTGCCAGAGTGGTTATCCATGAATCAACCATGAATTAATATCACTTTCCCTCCTCTTACTTTTCTGATTCATTTCAATGGTATTTTGGGACCGTTTTTTATTCCCGTTAAGTTTGCAAGTTTGCCAGCTAACTCTAATCTTCCACCCACTTTTAAATGCCATCTAGCAATATGCAGGACTATACATCTTAGGTGGTGCTCCGTGAAATAGGAGCTACCAAAAGGTCAGGGTATTTGTAGGTATGTTCAGTATTAATTTACGCATTGGATAGCAGGAAAATTAATAATACTGTATTATAATAAATAATATCATTATTAGTATTATTTGTTTACAGTAGCACCAAGAGGCTCAATCATGATCAGGGCCCCACCATGATGTGCACTTTACAAATACAGAGTAAAAGGGACACACAGATGGATCAAGTTATATACATTCAGAGTCTGCAAGGTTAGATAACTAGAGTTCACTTTTGAAAATTGGTCCTGGCTGTCTACAGGACATCACAATAACCAAAGGGAAAACATAAGCCTGTTCTAGATCCTGATCTAAACTGAAGTCAATTGGAGTCTCTGACATCTTTGGGCTTTGGATCAGACCCATAGTAATCTCTGATTAAAAGAATCTCCCAGTTTGTTAAAGTGCTGTCACACCCGCAGCATCAATATACATCTTCCATTGTTCTCCATGCAACCAAAGGTTTTAAATAACATCCAAGACACTTGGATAAATGGGGCAGCCCTATTATTTGAATGTAATCAGATGCTAGGAATTTGTACATGTAAAAAGTATTGTCAACAGATGCTCCTGACTGCTCATTCAGCAGCAAGAGGTTCATCATTTGTATAACATTTTCTTTCGGAAATCATTTTTTGTTCATGTAACTGGCAGCTTTCCTCAAGACTCTCTGATTGTTCACTGAAACTTCCTTTCCTCATGTAGCTTGCGCTTCGGAGATGGCTGGCACTGAAAAATAACCACAGTTAGATTATTCTTTCCCAAAATCACTTGCATGTATTTTTTTCAAAGTCTTTATTATCCATTTTCTAAAAAGGTCTCTGATTTTTGTCCCTTCCTTATGGTTGTTAGGAGTGTTGCCCTGATTTCTATGTCAGAAGACTGAGTGGTATGCTAGCCGTGTCCATTATAAGTGGATTGCACTCTTCAATTCACTTGCAGTGATGAGGGAGTTTCTAACAGAATCTCTCTCTCTCTTTATTCATCTTTGATAACCCTCTCTTTGATCCATGCAATGCACCAGGCTAATTTAAGGATGCTTTTAAAACTCAGACATGGGATTACTTCATTTGGTTCATGGGAGACCTTGAGCATTTGAAATTAACCTTTTGCTTCCTTGGGAAAATTTTTACTTTGGGGAGTTGGTTCACCTGTTGAGAAAGAAACTGTCTCTTCTTTTTAGTTTGATTGCGCAGTACCTGAGAGTTGAATCATGCATACTCTGCAGGACTTGGATGCCATTGTAAATTCACTATTGTACTTCTGGGCCTGATCCAAAACCCACTGAAGTCAAAGGAAATACTTCTGACTTCAATGGACAGTCCCGCATTGTGCTGTGTGTACTCAGTTCCCACAGAAATTAATGGGAGCTGAGGGTGCTTAGCACCTTGAAGAATCATTGTACTCTGAGTAATCTCAGCGGGGGGAGGAGGTGGTTATCCTCAGCACTATTTTACTTATTTCAAAAATGTAATGAAACCTGACAATCCGCAAACAGATCAATCAGTTCACCAATTGTATACATTCGGTCTTGACAATATCCCCCTACTCCCCTCTCTCTTCAAAATCTTATTTCCTGATTTTTGCACTTCTGTGTCATTGCCTTTAGATTTCTTCATGTTTAGTTCCTGGCTCTCCACTGTCTTTAACCTTGAATAGTAATTTACACCTCTGACAATGAGCGTAAAATCCTACCATTGTGACATAAGAGGTAAAACAGAATCAGTCCCTCTGCTTTGATGAGGTGTTACTTGTTCATTGGCTAGTTGGGTCCTGCCACCACTGCGAGTTGCTTGAATTTTTCATTACAAATAATATTTGTGGTGAATTTAACTATTATTTTCTGTTTGTAAATCACAAACCAATTCTGATTTCTACAAATTCATGACACACAAATACTTGCTGGACAGCTTATGCAAACCAATTTCAACTTGTCCAGATTACAAGCTAAAGATTGTCATGGAGGTCACAAAATCTATGATTTCCAGATACTTCGATGACATTTTCCACTTCAGCCGCGAGGCTGAAACTATCAGCTGATGGGGCCCAAGGTGGTGAGGGGGATCCCAGATCTCTGAGCCACTGTGGGCATCGGGGGGGCCCTGGAGTCACAGCAGTGGTGGTGCTGGACCTCCCTCCCCATTTTGTCAGTTTTTTTTAGTAAAAGTCAGGGACAGGTCATGGGAAATAAACAAAAATTCACAGAAGCCCATGACTTGTCCCATTATTTATGTTTTGTGACTGATCAGCTAAGTAACACAATGTGTTTTCTGTTCTGTGATTGGATGACTGAAACTTTGTAAATGAACAAATAAACACTAATAATTAATAAGGTACTTCTGGTACAATTTTATTTTTATTTTTTTGACAAATCAATTGTACTAGAGTTCATTAAACTTTTAGAGACTGGCAAAAGTTTTCGTGAACAGCTCATGGCTATTTGAATATTTGAACAATGAATAAATATGAACTAATGTAAGCAGTGACTTTCTCAACATGCTTCATAACGAACATACATAACGTGTAGAGTTAGCACTCACCTTCTCTCTGGAGTTTGGCTTTACTAACAAAGAATTAAAAGCAAGATACGGCATGAAGGGGACATCTTCGTCTGAATGGCTGAGAGCTTCAGGGTTCTTTGAGGAAGTTGCCACCTTACATTTGTTATTGGCCGGCTCAGGTAATACTGCCTAAGGCAATGGGAGAGACAGCCAATAAGGGTAGAGGGAAAATATTAAAGCTATTGAAATGTATTATTTAAGAACCTTCCCAGTCTGAGAATGCAAGCCTTAATACCCAGCTAAAAAAGTCCTCCCTCAAAGGAAGGAGAGAACAGCATGTTTATCTCTCTTATTCGGTGGTGCACCTGGCCCAGGCACTCCCACAGGGTACTGAGGGGGCTTGGCAAGAAGAGAAACAATTGTGCATTATGAGAGATGTAATTTGGTCTAGGCTGCTTGGCTGGAATACAGCTACCAAGAGGCAATGCAGTGGGATGTCCTAATGGAAATTTTTAGCTTTAAAATGCAAGTTTTCAGCCAAAAATGTTTGGTTTTTCAAATTTTTGCAGAAAAGTAAAAAAAAATCCATAGACAGTTGAAACTGATTTTTTTTCATTTTCATTGAAATTTTCGACATTTTCTGACCACCTCTACTGAGAACGAAACCCAGCTTTTCTGAATCACACTACAGTGACTTAACTACACAATTTTCCATCCTTAATTTCTACTGTCATGTAAATAGTACAGGACCGTATACGGTGTTGATAGTAATGTTCTAATGGGTTAAGTTCCTTACCGGTTTCTGATTTGGAAACCAGAGACCATGAGACAGGAGCTGTTGTCCAAAGATAGTCGCAGTTCCCAGACTGTCTATGAAGTCTCCCATTACAGGCATTTCACTGAAGAGACAGCAGATTATCATCAAAGAATCAGATGAATTAGGGAGGGGACTAATTCCTCAATGTGGCCAGAGACAGAGATGTCAGGTCAAGAAAAAACAATAGCTGAAGATGCTAGGTGAGCTCTAGAATAATGGTCAAAGATTTGATGCCAGGATTCATAGATTCATAGACTTTAGGACTGGAAGGGGCCTTGAGAGGTCATCGAGTCTAGTTCCCTGCCCTCATGGCAGGACAAAATACTGTCTAGACCATCCCTGATAGATATTTATCTAACCTACTCTTAGGATGTGAAAAGAGCCCTCACATGATGTTATCCATTAGCAATGAAAGAACTATGTGGTACATAAACAGAAATCTGAGTAGAAATTTTTTGAAGCATTTGTTTGAGAAACAGTTCTATCTGAATTCATTTCATCCCTGTCTATGGCCATGAGACAAGAAACATCACAGAATAAAAGGTGCCAGGGCTGGATGAAAAAGAACAAAAAATGAATGTGTTTTTGCTCTTCTAAGCATTTTACAAACAAGAAAACTATAATCATGAAACTTCATGAGTTGATTGAAATCTTTTACACAAGAGAAGTTTGCTTCTTCCACACTTCAGTGTTGTGAGGTAAGCCTTTCTTCTTCTAGACTGATCATCCAAAACCCCGACTCATGGCAATTAACTGAGTGTACACAGCACTTCACAAACTAACAGGAACTACCACAGACTTAAGAGAGGGTAAGTATTTTATAACAGTATTTTATAAAAGATCCTGCACTTAGAAAGGAAGAATCCCATGTACCGCTACAGGCTGGGGACTGACTGTCTAAACAGCAATTCTGCAGAAAAGGACCTGAGAATTACACTGGACGAGAAGCTGAATATGAGTCATCAGTGTGCCCTTGTTGCCAAGAAGGCCAATGGCATATTGGGCTGTATTAGTAGGAGCATTTCCAGCAGATTGAGGGAAGTGATTATTCCCCTCTATTTGGCACTGGTCAGGCCACATCTGGAGTACTGTGTCCAGTTTTGGTCCCCCCACTATAGAAAGGATGTGGACAAATTGTAGAGAGTCCAGTGGAGGACAACAAAATGATTAGGGGGATGGGGCACATGACTTATAATGAAAGGCTGAGGGAACAGGGGTTATTTAGTCTGCAGAAGAGAAGAGTGAGGGGGGATTTGATAGCAGCCTTCAACCACCTGAAGAGTTCCAAAGAGGATGGAGCTCGGCTGTTCTCAGTGGTTGCAGATGACAGAACAAGAAGCAATGGTCTCAAGTTGCAATGAGGGAGGTATATGTTGGATATTAGGAAACAGTATTTCACTAGGATGGTGGTGAAGCAGTGGAATGGATTATCTAGGGAAGTGGTGGAATCTCCATCCTTAGAGGTTTTTAAGGCCCAGTGTGACGAGGGGAGCCGGGGTTCAACCCTCCCTGTGGAGGAGGGGAGCCACACCGGCCTCGTCCTGTCCTCGCTGGGTCCTGTCCCTCGGGTCCGCGGTCCACTGTCCGGGCGTTCGGTCCCTGTGGAGCAGACTGGGACACAGCAAAGTCAGTAGGGCCCCGCCTTGACTACAGGCGGGCACCAAACGAACGATCCACTACACTCTGGCCCTTTGGGCGGACGAGCAGTGACAGAGTCAATGGGGGCCAGCCTTGGTTCGGGCGGGCACCAACACAGTACAATAGGCTCCAGCCCTTTGGGGCAGGCGAGCGTAACAAAGTCAATGGGGCCGGCCCTTGGCTCGGCGGGCACCAACACAGTACAATAGCTCCGGCCCTTTGGGCAGGCGAGCAGTGACAGAGCTAATGGGCGGCCAGCCCTTGTTTAGGCGGGGCACACACAGTACAATAGCTCCAGCCCTTTGGGCACGGCAGAGCAGTACAAAGTCAATGGGGCCCAGCCTTGTTCGGGCGGGGCACAAAACAGGACAATAGGCTCCGGCCCTTTAGGGCAGGTGCAGAGCAGTAACAGTCAGGGGGTCTGGCCCTTTGGGGAGGGCAGAGCAGAGCATCAATAGTTCAGAAGGCTTGCCCTTTGGGGCGAGGCAGTAGCAGCAAACAACGGCGTAGGCTTTGGGTCGAAGGGAATACTGCCATCCGGTTCGGGTGGACAGGGGACGCCGGCCACCATCCTCTGCGTTTCAGCCCGGGGCCCTAGTAGTGGCTGTCGCCGCTAGTGGCAGTCAGCGGGGATCCGGACCGAAACACATTGACAGAGTGATCAGGGCTCCTGACCGAAACACACTGACAGAGTGATCAGTGGGGACCCTGACCGACACACACGATCATCGGCTCGGGGCCTTCTGCGGCCTGACTATAGTCAGCCTCCCCAGGGCTACTCTCCATTCCCCCTTCGCCTCCTACCTGGTCCACAGCGTTGTCCACCCTCATGGGCTCCTCCCAGTCCGGGCTAGGTAGATCCGGGTGCACCTCCGGGTAGCTGGGCCAGGTCTGGTCCGCAGGCCGTAGTTGGGGCTGGGCAGCTTTGGTAGTTCCAGCAGCTCAGGGTCGTGGTTGCTGCGGGTCAGCTCCGGCAAGGCCTGATACCTGTCCTGGAGCTCGGCAGCCTCCCAGCGACGAGGGTCGGCCAGCATGTCTGCTCTGGCCGGCAGCTGAGCTCCAACTGAAGGCCGGCGCCCGGCTTTTATACTTCCGGGTCGTCGCCTGACCCTTTGAGGGGCGGGGCTTCCACCCGGAAGTTCCGCCCTGGGGGAAGATGGACGGGGCTCAACCCTCCCAGTGGAGGAGGGGAGCCACACCGCCTCGCTACACCCAGCTTGACAAAGCCCTGGCTAGGATGATTTAGTTGTGTTGGTCCCGTTTGAGCAGGGGGTTGGACTAGATGACCTTCTGAGGTCTCTTCCAACCCTAATATTCTATGATTCTATGATTAGATTGCATAGCATCTTTCAAATTAACTGTAGCCCATGACATTTCACAGGGTTAAGAAGGATAGGCAAAAGAGAAAAAGCATTGTCATTAGAGATCTGAAATGAGACAGATTACTGATGCAGCAATTACAGGAACTGTTCAGGGCATAGTTTTGCCTTGGGTTTATTGCACCAAGAGTTGGTGAGAGCAGCAAAGGAGAAGGCTCTCGCCAAAAGTAAGTCTGGATGTTCTAATAATTCATTATTATGTTGAATCTCTACAATTGTTATCTCAAGTCTCTGTTATCCCACCCTGGCCTGTATTCAGTCTAGTAGCTGCCCTCTTCACAATGCTGAAACTGCTCTCACCAAGTTCTCTAATGACCTCTTCATGGCCAAATCTCAGCACCTCTTCTCCATCCTCAAACACCTTCACTCCCCAGCTGCTTTTGACATGATTAACCATTCCCTACTTCTTGAAAACCTTTTGCACCCTTGGATTTTATACTCCTCCTAACTCTCTGATTGTTCCATCCAAATCTCTTCCAGTGGATTCTCCTATCAGCTTTCTCCCTTTCTATGGATATCCTATAAGGCTTCATTTTTCTCCGACTCCTCCTCTGCCCCTACGTGAGTCATGTAAATTACCTCACCCACTCAGATGGCATTAGCTATTCTATGTACACAGATGACTCACAAATGTGCCTGTCAGTTGTTATCACAAGTTATATATTCACTTGTTCCACAGCACGTCTTTGGAATCGATAGGTTGTCTAATTAGTGTGGTCTGACCCATCTCCACCAGCACAAAAGGAGGTAAAGGCCTTTCAGCTTAACTCTTTTTCTGCCAACCTTTCCATTTGTTACTTGGGTATCAGTTCACCAGCAGAAAAGTAATATTTATTACAAAAATCAGCAGCGTGCCAGGTTGAATATTGTATTTTCATATCTGAAGAAGCTGATTCCTGGGATTCATGCAGCACTCCCTGTTGGATTAATTTTGGCAAAGTGCCTTAATTACTCATATTGTTTTAGCCATTAACTAAAGACAAAGATTCGACAAGAAAAGCCGTCAGGTTGGTCTGAAAATGAACCCGCTGCAAAATGAAATGCATGCAATCAAATGTCTTACAAAAAGCCCAAATAACGGTAACAGGAGAAGAAATTGAAGAAGTGGAACAGTACATATATTTGGGCCAAGAAGTTAATATGCACCAAAACATGAACAGAGAACTTTCGCAAAAGATTCGAGCAGGATGATGTGCATTTAATTCCATAAAGGATTTCCTCAAAGGAAAAATCAAAAAGACCACAAGTACAAATATCTTCAATTCAACAGTGCTGCCAGCCATTCTGTATGGCAGTGAAATGAGGACACTAACAAAGACAGAAGAACAGCGACTGTTGGTAGCTGAAAGGGCAATGGAACAAGCTATGTTGGGAATTTCCCTTCTGGATCATATCCCAAATGAAATGACTAGAGAATGCAGCGGTATGAAAGATATTGTCATGGAAAGCAGATATAATAAGATACAATGGGCGGGCCACATAGCACAGCTCACTGACAATAAGTGGACCACAATCATTACTGAGTGGTACAGAAAAGACCACCTGGTCGGCCTCCAAGAAGATGGCAAGATTACATTGTTAAACGTTTTGGACGAATGTGGAGGAGAAAGGCAATAATGCGAGAAGAATGGCAGACATGTTGTGATTGGTGCAGTCTTAACGACAGCTGAAGACCAATCGACCCAGGTGATCCAGTTGCCTTAATTACTGATTTGTGCCTCAGTAGAAACTGCTGGCTTGGTCTGTTAAACCTACTCAGTTATGAAGTTGCAGCAATTACAGGAACTGTGTTCAAGGCATAGTTTTGCTTTGGGTTTATTGTACCAAGTAATAGAGCCAGAGCAACATCATAAGTCAGTTATTAACTCATCTTAACTGGTTAGCCTCATGCTTAACCTTAATCCAGTTGCAATGTTAAGATAATTCCAATTAGTGTCACCTAAACCAACAGAATGATAATGACAACAGCAAGCTCTGTGTGTGTGTGTGTGTGTGTGTGTATATATATATATACACAGTAGGAGTTCTGTGTTTGCACAGCACCTAACACAATGGTGTCTATGACTGGGGCTTCTAAGTGCTATATGATAATACATATAGTAAAATTAATAATGATATTTTTCTAGGGATTGGGTAGGCAGGACATTGAATATTTTCATATACAATATTATCTGAGCCACACAATATTCCATCGTTCTCTCTTTCTTCCTCCTCCTCTATTTCTCTGCAAAAGTCATATACTCCCATAAATCAATCTTCACAAGTTCCTGAGGAAATAACTTAGAGCGCCACAGGGACTGAAGAAACAATAATATGCAGAGTGATACCAAAAGCTGCAGTAACACCTGCACTAGCAGCAAAATGTGCAAGATTTATGGGCCCAACTGAGCCAATGCAGAGCACAACACTTAAGCCATCAGCTTGGCGTGAAGCAGAAAAACTCGCTTTGCTGCTGCACTTGTGGAAGATTTTTTTCAAGGTCAGTTGATACCCAGAGGTTCTAAAGTTTTTAGGAAGATAACGTCCATAGTACACCAACAAAATACTGCTCTGTTTCTATGCTGTTCTCTTTGTCTCCTTTCTCACTTCTGTTTTCATGCTATTGAGAATAACACTGTAGGTCCAGCTCCCTGAATGAATGATAGATATCCTTAAAGTGCCAGATTCTCTACTACATTGCACATTGTATATTGTCTTTTCCACATGTGCAAAGTGCAAAGTAGATTTAAAAAATGGCACAAAATCAGGATGGTTGAGCTTTACACCAGAGTAAATGAGCACAAGCCTTCATCCTGCTGCAATATATGTAGTTATTTAATGTGCATACCCAACACCAAAACAAATAACAGCCAACTTTTTGCTAGGACCTCTAAGGTAACCAAGCAAAGAGGAGATATTTTTAATGCTCACAGTTTTGTACATACGGTGGAACTATTAGTATTCATTCCTTATATGACAAGAATTACCAGTTGTTCAACAGTTCTTGAATTTCTTCATTACAAAACACCACAGTTCTCTTGATTTCAGGGATACAAATTATTTGAACAGATTGTAAGTCTTAGCCATTATTTATTTTTGAAAAAAACATTGCTGACTTTTCACAATAATCTTTTAAACAAATATGAGTTTTCCTCTGCCACAGTTGGCTTTATTTAATAGCAAGAGAACAACTAACCAAGAAAGACTAAAGTGGAGTCTCCATGCAAGAGCATATTGTTTATGTCACCAGGTTGCAAAGAAATAGGATGAAATATGCCAAAATTCTACACATCTTAAAAATCTCCAGTAAGCCAAAAATTAACATTTTATCAATACTGCAGCTCTGACATTATTGACAAATACGCCACAAGGAAAATAATAGCAGGATGAAAATCCAAGATTGAGCAAAATTGCCTTTACCTTCCTTTTAAATTACTTTTCATATGATTTAGTTAAATTGTCTCTGTTTGGCTTTACTAATGAGCTGTAACAGTGTGCTCAGTGCATGCACAAGTGTTGGCTGAACAAAAAATGGACTCTGATACATTATTTATAGGCTCCTTGTACAAGCCACATTGTAAGAGTATTTATTAATTGCTTGCAAAATCAGCAAAATATGTGCAATAAGAGTCAGCTCAGCATATACCAAACATAATTGCACATTTGAGTTACACAGTTGTTTATGTCAGGTTGTAACCACACTAATAATTACCAAACAACCAAGTAATTCAATGCACAGTAAATGTAACACTTACTGACTTTATTAATTTCCATGTAATGCAAAAGAAGGGAAGTAACCAGACCAATCCATAATTTCACTCTATTTGCAAATCCTATCGTCTTTCAGATATATGGGATGAATTATCAAAACACAGCACAGGAGATGTGCACACATAACTCAGTGTTTGCTTGATGGCTTTTTGGACTGGCATCTCTCCTGCAAGTAGCTTTGAAAATTTATCCCATTATGTCAAGCAACTTCAAGGCATCCTGGACTTCGAAAATTAAAAGGAAAGGAAAAAATAAATAAGTAAATCTTCCACTGAGATACAAATTCCACCTTCTGTCAGGAACTAACTGATTAGAAAACTCTTTATAGGTTAAGCCATCCATTGCATTTTTATGTTGCTGTATATTTCAAAACTTAAAAAATAAAACATTTTCACCATAAAATCTTTCAAACAGAAAAGACTAGCACAGTTCACAGCTCTAGACTAAGTTGCAATTCATTATTTATCTATTTTTATTCTGCCACAGTATCTTTTCCTTTAGAAGTCTAGCAAATTTCCCCAAAAATTTTCTTCACCAGCAATAATTTGTAAGCTGTGGTCCATTATAGTTTACACTGCATTTGTGCAGCACCCAGCGAGAGAAAATTGAGTATATCTACCAGCAAAGTTTCTTGGTCAGGAAAATACAAAATCAATTTGCATTAAGCAAACTATTTAAAATTCAAATTAATCATTTTGGGACAGATTGCCATACCCTATACTATGTAGTACCTTCCTCCACCCTTGGTCCCATTGACTTCAGTGGGACTATTCCTAGTGTAAGGCCCCCACTGAATCTAATCAAGGGTATCACTGTTCAGCCCATTATTTTGTGTAAACCATCATTCACTGTGTTTGGTGTCTCCCACCTAGACATACACTCCAGGGGCCAGGCCACAGAAATAAATCTTCTGTATAACTACCACCTACAAGATTACTCTTTCAGTCCAAGAGTCTACAGTATTATTTTAGCACTGGAGTTCCAGGTTCAATCCCCAGTGACAACCCATGATGATATTCAATAGGCTTCATCTTCTCTTGCTCCCGCAGACATAAGTTATACAGTGATTATAATTAGAATACACTACTTATTAATTATTATCATTAATATTGTCATTTACTAAATGGGTAAATGTCATGGACTTAGAATTTCTCATGCCATGTCTTATTATTGTTTTATTTATTGTTGATGTTTTATTATTTCTTTGTTTATTTACTATTAAGACAGTGCCAAAGAAAAGAGAGAGAGGAATGCAAGTATGACAGTGAAGGTCTTAATGAAACACTATGCAATGTGCTTAATATTAGGTGCACGTTTCATTAGCCCCTCTTTTGGTTCTCTTTTAAATACACTTATTTAACATATTAGCTCCAGAGTGCAGACTGAAGGTCAAAGCTGGATTTTCAAATCTAAAATCTCTAAACTCCGAAAAGTTTTATATCCGGACCCAAAAGCTCAAACCCATTGTTATTTACATCAGAAAATCTCTCTTCTGGACTCTCCTGAAGAGAGATTAAGTCTTGTTTTAAAAATTTCTGTCTCTTTTCAGAAACATGTAGTACTTTTCTTTTCTTACCACTGTGGTAATATTTAAGCATCCATGGTCAATTGACCAATCAGGAAGTAGAGAACCCAAATGTGTAGTCCACAAAAAGTTAGGCAGAGAAAGTAGATGATACCTTGAGTTATGAATATAAAAAGGCTCTAGTGAAAAATGTAAATGCTTGGTTTTGTCCTTGATATTTAATACTCATATCTTTCAGTTCATCTGCTTTATTTATTAGACTTTCACCTTGCCCCTCACATTTGATCTGACATGCAGAAGTTTTTAGTTCAGAGAGTAAATATAATACAATGCAATAGGTTACATAAAAAATGCATTAGAGAAAAATGTAAATGCTTAGATTTGTCCTTGATGTTTAATACTCATATCTTTCAATTCATCTGCTTTATTTATTAGAGCTTCACCTTATCCCTCACGGTTGCTGTGACAGATAGAACTCCCTAGTTCATCGAAGAGTAAGAGTGCCTGTGCTGAGTACCAAATACATATTCCTGCTGTGACTGTTAAAATTACAAAAGATTTCATAGCTTCCACTATCGTCTTTGGAAGGAGAATCTACAGTATTTTACAGGGCCGCTCAGGGGATTCAGGGAGCCTGGGGCAAAGCAATTTTGGGAGCCTCTTCCATAAAAAAAAGTTGCAATACTGTAGAATACTACATTCTCATGGGGGCCCCTGTGGGGCCTGGCACAAATTGCCCACTTGCTCCCCCTCTGGATGGGCCTAGTATTTTAAATAGTCATTGGCATGCAGACCATTATAAAGTTTGAATTGCTCTTGTATTTAAATGGAGTAATTAAACAGAAAAAAAGGGTAGGTAAGGTAATATCTTTTATGGGACCAACTTCTGCTGTTGAAAGAAACAAGCTTTCAAGCTTCACAGAGTTCTTCCAACAGTATGGAGAAGGTAACCAGAGTGTCCAAGCTAAATATTAAATGGGATAGTCCTCTCAGACCTTGTCCTCAAAGGAAACCTGCACAATGTCTTCGAAAGACAAGCCTGGGAACTTAAATTCATTACTCCGCTGGACGCTAAAAACCATGAACTTAAGAGGGACACTGGTTTTATGGCTCATTACCATATTTTGTAACAAAAACAGCTTGTGTGAACCCCTTATGCTTAACAACCTGGCCCACCTTATATTTAGCTTGGGTGTTCTGGTTACCTTCTCCAGACATGAGAAAGAGCTCTCTGAAGATCGAAAGCTTATCCCTTACTCCAAGAGAAGTTGGTCCAACAGAAGATATTACCTAACCTACCTTGTCTTGCTCACCAACACAGCTACAACAACACTGCAAAGAGTAATTATAGAATTATTTCTATTTGAAAACTGCACAATAGAAGCACTATGTATATGAAAGTGTTGCTACTATTGAGCCATTTTTGCTACAAAACCCATCTTGGGAAGTGCAATATCTGAGCCATTTCAAATCACATCAAGCTGAAATTTAGCACACACATGCATTTGTCAGCCTATATACAACTGGAACAGATCCTCAGCAGATATCAGTCAGTCAGTTAAACTCCACTGACTGGATTGAGCTGTACCTGGACCAGTTGGTTTTACCATGCACATTTTTATTTCTTCAATTATTAAGAGTTGGTATATCTTTTTTTAGTTACCAAGCAATAGAATATATGAGATTTCAAAGACAAGAATTTGCTAGACAAACAGCCATGGATAAAGCTAGCTACAGTGCAGAAAGTAGTTGTGCAGGTTTCCCTGCATGTCTGCCAATATGGCTACATCATCCCCTGTTACTCTAGATCAAAAACAGTTGTTTAGTCATGTGAACAAACATTCAACAGGCCCCACTTGTCAAAGCATATGCTGATTTTTGCCAAGATCTAAGGCACTGAACATGGTTCAGTGCTATTTTAGGACCCAGTCCTCATGGCATTCCGCAAACAGAACTCCCATTAGTTTTTTCTGAGTGAAAACCAAGAAGGGTCTCTAGAACTGAACCTATATTTTATTACATATCACTACTCTTCTTTAAAAAGTAATGACGGAGCTACTGAATTAAGCCAGGAAAAATTGTTAAAATGCTGCTAGAAATCTGACATTTATATAAGCAAAAAAAAAAAGCCCACACAATTAAGGTGCTGTGTCATCCTTCACCCACCACCATGTATCTAAGTGATTCTCTGTTAAGGTTCTCAGGATAACTTGTCATTTCATTTTCCATATGAGTACCAATGTCTGAGCTGGTTGAAAATGGCCTTTCAGCCTCAGCTCTGAAAGTCTTAGAATTTGTGGGCCTATGTCAGACTGCTATCATTATTTGAATGCATTCTTATATCTACTGCAATCACACAAGTGTTTTTATGCTCTCCTTTTCAGATCAGTCTGGACAAGTCTCCTTATCTCAATCACATAGAATGTTATGTAAAGAAGTAATAACTGGATCCATGAGAGCTACATTGACCATGAAAAAAAATTCTAATTTTATTTCATACTTTCATGCAGCAGAATCTGTAGTATTAGACATGCCAATGCAACTTCTAGTTATATTTTTAGTTCTTGACTTTTAGAAAACACTGTATGTGAGATAAATGATTTTTTTTTGCTACACTTGAAGTGCAAGCTATAAAATATATCTCCCTCACAAATCACTTGCAAATCATCTTTGTAAAACCTAATAAGCCATGTACAATGATGGCAGGAGATGTACTTTTGAACAACTGGAAGCCATCAGACTATACCTTTCAAGAAATAGCCTTCAGTGAACGTGAAACTGCATATGGGTGAGTGTACTGCTTATTAAAGTACAGTTGTATAACAGGCTATTATTAGAATGTTAAATTTTGTTTTTCTGACAGGTGCCATCAACATGCTTTGCAAAAAATACAATGCGTTTATATGGGATTGGTTCTTTACAGAAAGGCTTATCTCAGTCAGAGCTGTGAGGCCTGGACCCTGAGTTTTGTCCAGGTGAATACCAACCTCTTTTTTGGAGGCACTCAGACAGCACAGTGATGGGGGCCCTGGTAAGACAATAGCTAAGATCTGAATCTAGCCAGCTGTCTTGTACACCTAACTGAAGGAATAATGGTTAAATAAATACAAAAAGGATATTTACAATGGCCTTATGCTCCACTAAATGCCATTTTACTTTCTAGTAGAAACCACACTGCTGCTTAAAAATGGATGATGAACATACATGTTTTCATTCCAATGAAAAAAGCAGCATATACATTAAAGAAAATACACTGAAACACTTTGAGCTCAACAGCTCTTGACTGTATCAAGAAAAAATACAAAGGCCACTTGGCCAGAATAATCATATAGGAATTAAATTGTGGATCCAATAATTAAAATGTCCCCATCACAAAATTGCCAGAACATTTACAAATATATGCAGTACTGTACACACGCTTCATTTGGTTTGAATATCAGAGACTAAACTAAAAAGATACCAACATGATTACAAATATAGGCCCAGGTTGTGATAATCTGACTCAACTGAGCAGCACCTGACCCTGCTTAGACTCCCACAGACTTCAGTAGGATGGCTAATGGAATAAAATACATACAGATTGAGTAATAGTATCATAATCTAGCCTGTTGTTTGTATAATGCTTACCCACAAAAATTCCCTCCTGTGTGCTTTACCATTTGCTCATGTGTCCTCAAGGATATTTGGACACTGAAAAGACACTTGGATTACGCCCTGTGTGTCTGTGTACTAGACAGCTCTTATTCAGCAGCTCTGACCCAGCAGCCTGTCTACAGCCCCCTGCCCCATTCTGGCTTCAATCAGCCTGGGTTACTACTTCTGGAGTGACCCCAACACACTCCAAGTTCCAATTTTTTCCAAAACCATGTGCTCTGCAGAGTCAAGCCCTGTCCTGGACAGTTCAGATAAAAAATAAGATTTGTTTGTTCTTTTAAAGACATCACAGCTTACTAACTCAACTTGGGTAAATACACCTTTCCATTTAAACACAGCACTGACTTGGTTCATAGTAAAAACAAAACAAATTTATTAATGACAGGACACACGTTAAGTGATGCCAAGTAAAAAGAATAAAGTTAGAAAGGGTTACAAATAAGAGTGAAAACGTGCTTATAGAAGTCTAAAACTTAATCTAGCAAGGTATGGGTTTTGTTCAAGATGTTTTTTTCTCAACGACATTCAGTTCCCAGAGATTTCAACCCACACTTGGTTGAAGGACTCATCCTTCTCAGCTTGCAAGAGCTCTGTCCCCTTGTGTCTGTCTAGTGATGGATACCAAAGATAGCTTCTGTCCTTGGTATATCTTTGAAGTTCAATTAGCTTGTTTCAAAAGGCAAGATGACCGACCTCATGCTGTTTGTCCATTGCTCTGGACTTCCCATCCCACTGCTGATTTCTGTATAAACAGAACTTCCATTTTTTTTGTATTCCATCATGCTTAACTTACATAGAAGACATAAATAGCTGCCTTCTCTTCTGTATGGGACGGAACCTATTTCTCCCTGTTTGGCCACAGACTTTAGAACATAATGTCATTAAGTAGCCACATTTCCTCGAATAGTGTTACTACATACATTTCACAATTATATTAATCATCAGTGTGTCAACTTTCAGAAAAAAATTACTTTATACACTTTTATGATACAGTAATATTGTATGCAATCAGTTGATGCAATTGCTTATCGCTTGAGCTTCAGCCCCTATCTTTATAGATCAATAGACCTTTGAAATGGGTTCTTCTGAGGGCTACCCCTCAAAGTAAAGTTTATTCAAGTGGTGTGGATGATGAGATGGAGTCTGGTGATGAAGGAAACTCCATGCTCTTTCTTCCCCCATTTATTAGCTCAATACATTTGTTTACCTAATATGTAAAAATGGACCTTCATTGTCATTGCCAGAAGATCGGGCCAGTCAAAGAACCAAATACACACTCCTTTGTGTAAGGCAGACCTGTTTACCAGCTCCCCCAACATGCTTGGCTTAAACACACATTAGTCATAATTTAGCATACATACATAACCATTAATACCAGCACGTGCATACATTACACAAGAATATTAATGAACACTGAGTTATTAGTTTTCAAATGATACCTCATAAGGCATATTTTGTACAAAAATTATTATAATAGTGTCACACTGATCAATAACAATAAAAGGATCTTGAAAAGAAATAATTTAAAACTGGCACTCTCTCTTTCTCACTGTCTCTGTCAGAGAGATTTTATGCATAAAGTAACTGTCATAATATGTGATCTAACCACAGTAATTAGATACCTCGGATGTGAGTCTTATGTACCTGGCTCTAAGCTCACTGAAACAGCTGACATGTAATCTTTCCTTGCATTGTCATTTAATTCCACAGATTCATATTTCCTATCATCAGGGATAGGTTACTGAAGCTCTGGATTCTAACTTTAAAAGTTCTCAAGAGCTGGAAAAAGTTTTTTTCCTCTTAGAAATTGATGGCAGGGAGATGACTAAGTGGCCTTATCATAGAATCATAGGGTTAGAAGAGGCCGCAAGGGTCACCTACTCTAACCCCCTGCCAAGATGCAGGATTTGTAGTGTCTAAAGCATCCAAGACAGATGGCTGTCCAGCCTCCTTTTGAAAACCTCCAGTGAAGGAGATTCCACGACTACCCTACAGTTCTGACAGTTAGGAAGTTTTTCATGAGATTTAATCTAAATCTGCTATGCTGTAGTTTTAACCCATTGCCTCTTGTCCTGACCTCTGTTGCAAAAGAGAACAATTTTTCTCCATCTTTTTTTGGTAGCCTTTCAAGTATTTATTTGAAGACCACTATCATGTCCCCCCTTAATCTCCTTTTTCCAAACTAAACATACCCAGTTCCTTCAGCCTTTACTCATAGGGTTTTCATTCCTTTGGTCATCTTTGTTGCTTGCCTCTGGATCCTTTCCAGTTTTTCTACATCCTTTTTATACATTGCTGACCAAAATTGAACTCAGTGCTCCAGCTAAGTCCTAATCAACGGCAAGCAGAACAGTACTATCCTCTCCCATGATCTGCATGCTATGCCTCTGTTAATGCAACCCCAAATTCTTTGCCTTGCAGTATTTCACTGCAGTGTGAAGTGAGGAAGAGTATTGTCCAGTTCCTCACTCTTTTTTATGGTATGACAAGGGCTCTTCACGGGAAGCAATCAGTAGCCTGAGAGTGTTCTTGCTTCATTCAACAGCCATTCATCTGGCCAATTCAGGAACTCTAATATGGACTCAGAAGGGAATCTCATCCAGTTTTCTTTGACTTAACATGGTCAGATCATTACAGAATACTGGAGGAGTTAAAGCAGAGGGAAACTCTCAAAACTCTGTAAGCAACATGGATGAGCCTGAGTCAGGAAAGGGAGAAAATGATATAGCATGGGACTTCACTTGATGATCTTACTATCTTATTGTTCTCATAATGTAATGAGCCCTGTATGGATTATATAAACTTCAAAACTTAACAGGTTACATTACTGAATGACTTGTATGATTTCTATTGCTTTGTTTTACATATTGTAAATGTAGAAAGTAGCACAAGATGATAGTCAAGGGAAGGTTAAAATTCATGAATTCTTTGTATCATTCTTATTTATAAAAAATGGAGCAGTCAGGTAAAGTTTTCAAAAGTGTCAAAGTGACATAAAGGGCAGATGTTCTAAAGTATTCAAGTGCCTAAAGACACAAAGGGGTGCCGAGTGGGATTTTCAAAAAATACTTAAGCAGGTTAAGTGCTAAACTCCCATAGATTTCAATTGCAGCTAAGCATCTAACCTGCTTACGTGCTTTTAAAATCCCACTAAGCACCCATCTGCATCTTTATTTGCCTAAGTACTTTTGAAAATGACACTCCTACGTACCTACATCACTTTTGAAAATGAAACTTAGAGACTCTCTACATGGTGTGGCAAAGCACACTAGAGTGTTGTGATTTGTAAAGCTCAGTAAAGCGCTATGCTCTAACTGCCCCATGTAGATCCTGCTGGTGTGATCTAAAAGGTACTCAGTTTACATTTAATATAGGCCAATTTCAAAAAGAGAGCAGACCTGCATAGCTGGCATGGGGGCCAGCCAATGGCAGCACAGCAAGGAAAATTACCATACTGATGGTGTTACAAGGGTCACTTCAAAAAGAATGGGTGACTGAACATCCCAAGAAAATGTCTCTTTCATTCGTTCAGATCTCAGTCTTCCAACAGAACTGGTTCCTGTGCCCCGGGCTGTTCTGCATTAACACTGGTCTTGTCTCCAGAAGGTGAAGACAGCCCAAAATACTGATGGACCAAAGGCTAGAGATGTTCCCTTCAGTGGATTTCCAAAAGGAAAAAAGAGGACATAGACCTATGTTAAAACAGTTTAAACATAAAAAGTGTTGTAAAAAAATTAGAAATTATTTGTATATGAAACAATGTATTTAGTCCTTAATAGTAGCTTAAATTAAATCTCTGATCAGCTGAAATCTTATAGTAAAATATCTCTTGGAGAAGTTGTCCTTGAGTATTCCACAAAGAGCCGAACTTCAGTTTTAAGGTTATTAAATGAAATCACCAAAAGTCATGATCCCTCTCAAATGAAGACTGTAATTACAAAGACTGTGAAGAACCATACTTGACCTTTAAAAATATTGACATGCCTGCAGTTATAAATGTATTTGTTAAGACCGCATATTCTACACTCCTTAAATATTTAATAATATAGCAGTCACACTTTAAATCTGGCTTTTTCTTTTTTCCACCCTGACTTTTGACTGCATTTAAAGATGAATGGAAACATGCATTGTCCTGACGTGGAAAATTTCCTTGCTTTTCCTTCTTACTTCAAAAATTCTGAAGTAAGGCTTTGGTAAATAAGGTGTGGAAACAGGCATTAAGGCCAGTAAAGGAAAAATCTGGGAATGGGATTTAGAACCTTCTAGCAGTAGCTCAATATTCTCCCCTAAGCCATTTTGGTGGGGAATGCAGCAGCAAGAAAAATTGCTTTTATCAGATACGTTCCCAAGTCTCCCACAATATTTGCTAAACGTGTCATGGCAAGTTGGGTGTCATTCTGAGGACTAAAGCATTAAGTGTGTACTCAGCTATGAATGTATGCATGGTGCATCATTCCTTAGGTGCATACTTAATGAGTCAAGCAAAAAATATACTGGATGTTGAAGATACGTTATTCTTTATGTATTATTGGTGAAATCAAAACCAATTTCCTCCAGAATAAAGCCATGCACTACACCTACTCCTATGTTAAATTGTAAGTTTTAAACCACAGCCTTTTTGGTTGCAGAGCTGTTCAAAAATGGTTACAAGACTATTTTATAATAGGGAAAAGTATCTGTTTTCATTCTCCTCTCAATCAAAATATAGATGAGTTATTTTTATTCATCCTTTACAAACATCAGCTTTGGCATAGACCCAGAATGGAAATGTCAGCATGAAAGGGAAATGTTTCAGAAATGTATTCATGACAGAAAACAGGGACTTACAATGCTAACTACTTTTCAACCTTAATTACAGAAATTGCTACCTGGCATCTTCCAAAAATAACAATCTTCTTCTCTAAGAGCAACAAGAGAACTTTCTGTGATCATGTTATCCCATTAATTCAGGGGTTCTCATATTTTTGCAGTTTAAACTGATTTTTCTCGTGAACCATCCACTCTGTTCCCATTCATGACTGTATAATATACCTGTCCCAACTACAGTAATTATTACACAGACAAAGTGAGATTATGGCAACATTTAATATATGTTTAGCCATCTTTTAAAGCAATTTACTGTTGGAAATGACTTTAGCCAAATCTCCTTGTACTGCTACTTCTCCACAAACCAAAATTTGGGAACCTCTCCTCTAAGATATTCTAAATAAAGTATTTCAACATTCACACAACAAAACAATTTAATTGTTTGACCATTCTTAGACCGCACTGCTGAAATTTGTTGCACACAAGCAGAAGACTGTTGAGCTCTGCACAGAGGCTGGAGTCCACCTGCAGGATCACCACAGTAGCTGCTCTGTAGTTAACTACATTGACTAACATTACACACAAAATCTTGGCATGAGATCACAGGCATGAGCTAAGAAGTGAACTATTTGCAGTGAACTTTGCGGCACGTAACCCTTTTTTCTGTTTGCCAATTGCCTACAAACAGAACATGATTTCTAGAAATTCGTCCATTATCAAATGTATTTGGTGGTTGTTTTATTCAATGTTTCAGTCTATAGATTGCAAATTAACTGTTCATGACAAGTATTGCGTTGAGTGTTCAGTATTAGCAATTTGAAATTGAGGGTTTTTTGTTTTTTTTATTTGTGTAGGTCACACATGGTATGTTTCTATTCCTTGATTGGAATTAGAATTAGAATTAGATTTCCAGGTCAAAGACTTGCGGTTTTAAATTCCATGAATATTCTACAATATTTTCATACAAATTGCTGTCTTGATTAATCTTCCTACAAATTCATTCACTAGAATACTGGAAGGAAGTGAGCAGACAAGGAACCAGAAAACAGTGAAAGCAAATTCATTGAATAGAAAATAAGTAACAAAAAATAAATAGATATTCCAATCATGATACCTTGACTAAAAGTTAAATGTGCTTGCTTGCTTTGCTAACAATTTTGACGTAGAACTATTTTAACCTTAATAAAAACAAATGCAAATGCTTTCAATTTCCCATCTTCGTGAGAATTAATCGGGTGAACAAAGTTACAATCAAACTGGCTAATTAATAATGCATTTAAAACTAAAGACTAGAGGAAATGGTCAAATAAGGCTGAAGAAACAATTTCATTGGATTGACTTGTTTTTATCAACAGGTCTATGTGCCAAATTCAGTCAATTTGTATATGGTCCAGGTTTTTTTATTATATAATGCAGGCCTAATGTCATACCTGTAAGGAAATCCTGCAAGGTCATGAGGGACAGAATGCTACCCTTCAGAGTTTAGACTCCAATAGCATCCACAGTTCCCACATCCCCTTTCCCAGAGGGTTGGATGGTGGATCTGTCAGCCCTCTCCCAGCCTCGCCTTTATTCCTACCTCCCACCCACCCACTCAAACACACACACACACACACGAATGTGCACAGGGAGCCTCTGTGGATTTGTCCGTGGTGCAAGCCTTCTGTAGCCATCTCTCACCTCCAGCACCCCCCAGCATAGTGGAACCAACCCAGTGACCACCTAGGAATTATACAGCCACCTCAGAGATGATGTTATGCCTTCAGAATACATAGGAGGTCGTGCGGCTGTGGGGTTCCAGCAGGTTGTCAAGTTTTTCATGGCCTCCGTAGCCATGGAAACAGTTTATGGGTGTATTGAGAAAGAGAGAGAGAGAGAGCCCAATTCTACAGCTGCGGTAGCATCCGTATGATGTCAATGCAGCAGCAAAAGATATTTCAAGTGAGAGCAGCTTATGTTGGTGTAAAACAAATATTTTTACCTACAAAAATTATCTTTATACTACTTCCATTCTTAGGCCTTGTCAGGCTAAGTCTGTTGAATATATTTTAGATAGTGCATCAGGCCTCTATAGATGTTTTTTTCTAATTTCTTTTAGCCCTTTGCTTTGTGATCTAGTCAGTTTTGAATTAGCCTCAGTTATAGTTATTCTTCTTGCACACAGGTATCCTAGTGTTAAGTACTATCTATGTGAACTGATCAATAGAGGGATTTACTATTTATTTATATATTATATTGTATTAATAATTATTTATTAGAGCTGCAACAAAAAAAAGTCAGAATTTTTGTGAACGTGTCACTCTAGTTTTTGGAGTGAATTTTCAACTAGCCCTATTTCTGATGGGACAATGTGCAGTGGGCTGACGGGGCAGAAATGGCATCAACTTCTGATGTTTCCAGGACATTTTTCAATCAGTTCTATTATTTATACATCTCTACATATTTTTTTTTCACTAGGTCAAACCATGCTGAGCTTTGAAAGTACAAGAAAAGACTGCTTCTAGAGCAGGTCCCTGCCTTACACTCAATGTATGGGTGGACTTTAGAAGGGATTTGGTATTTTGGTTCCATTTGGGTAAGCACCCAAAACAATTAATATGTCAGAACAAAGCTGAACTATCTGATTTTCTTGGGCTTGCAAAACTAAGTGGGGGTCAAAGATTTCTGTTACATCCTGATTCTGATATTTTCATAAACAAGGAAAAAGAGCTTTTGTGATATTTTGGTATTTCCGCTCCAAAGATTGTCTGGGACCTGTGCAAACATATATACTTTTAAAAATATGATGAAAGAGTTAACCAAACATATTCAAAGTGATATCTGTTTGGATGTCATTTGAGGTGGCCAGGAGAGGGAATTACATATATTTTATCCAGTCTGGTTTTCTAATCCTTAGTTATTCTTTAAGTCATTTTGTATTGTGAGACTGTAGGTTAGGATTTTCAAAAGGGTTCTGCATTTACCTAACTTTGCTGCTAGCAAAGTCCATCTGTCTGTCTGTCTCAGATACTTCTATGATACCCTTTATTATTGTACCTGAGAGCCTATTTAATGGTAAAACTCCCAATGACTTCACTGAGACCAGAATTAGGCCAAAGCCGAGCCCTTTTGAATATCCACCTGTGGTTTTCAGAATGAAGGAAACTTCTTGTTTTGTTTGTACGGTTTCCTTTTTTAGGTTATCTAAGCAAAATCACAGAAATCTATATAAGTCTCCATATCAAATGTAGGAAAAATTAGTTTTGCTAGATGCTATTGTGACAGTTTGGGAAATTTGCATGTACAACGTATAAATTCTGGTTGATATTATGACTCTCTTACTATAAAAATTGTTGTATTCCTGTTTGCCTGCATGTATATGTCGAATCTACCATGGGCTGACAGCGCTTTCCCTGCCAGATCAGGGGTAATGGTGGGTCATTAGGATTTAATGACAGGACAATAAATATACAAAGTGGTTGCCTGAGTGGAGAAACCAACGCTCCCCAGCTTCCCTAAACATGGGTTTGGAGAATGGAGACTTAGCAGCAGCAAAACAATGAAGCAAGGACATGGGGTAGACTGAAAGAACCGCACAGGAAGCTTGGACAGCAAAGAGGAAGGGGATGGACCAGCCAAGGTCAGACAAGGTGAGGTAAGGGGGAAGGCTCAGTGTTTCAGGATACAAGGCATGCATCACAACAGAGGGTCTCTGGATTCCCCTGCTGAATCTGACCCCAGCCCAAAAAATACCATGAAGTAATGGGGAAACTGAGGCAGAGACGTGTGTAGGGTTTATTATTTTTAGTAGCTCTGTGTATTTCTCATGAGATTAAGAAACAAAACAATGGTTTTTAAACTCTTGTGCAAAATTTGTGTGTTATATGTGGAGCATGTGTCCCATGAAGAGGCAAACTGTGGGCCCAGACAACCCACGTGGTTAGCAAACTATGCGTGAGTTTGGTGAGTTAGCACTGGTTACAGAAGTCTGGGCAGAGGACTGCAGGGTCACAATTCTCACGAGGGGATGCTAGGCAGAGGATCCGCACTCTGGCAGTGTGCCTAGTGACCCCAATGCAGGGTCAGTGCCTAGGCTCTGTTCAGACTTCAGTGACTTAAAACCCCGGGGGATTCAGCAGCTGGATCTCCTCTCAGCAGTCTGATGAGTGGCCATGAGGGAGTCCTTGACGGCAGCCATGACAGCTACCCATTGCAGTATAAAAAAATATGTAAAAGAAATATTAAGCTTACAACTGAGCTTTGAGCTACAGCCACCAGTTAATTTGATTTACAATGCTTAGCATGTATCCTATTTTAGATATTTAATAAAAAACACTATCTTCTGGGTTCATTCTTTTTTTTTCCCTTTAGAGTAGAATGCTGTCTTGTATAACCCATGCAATTTGATGTATGTGGGTTGCAAATACCTTAATATCTTGTTACTAAAGTTAAACATTGAATGAAGGTGATAGTTGTAACAACAGATAACAATTCTTGTGCAAATTTCTCTCTCCCTCTCCATCTGTCTCTCACTCCACTACATACAAAGCTTAAATTCTCTCTCCTTACTATGGTAAGTGCAGTGACACCCATGCACTAGGATCACCTTACTTGAAAAAGTCCTAATTAAATGTGAGAAGATGACAAACCCCTCTCTCATCCAGCTCTAAAAATGTCAAGTAATACTTATGAATAGTCCGTAATTGTTCCTCCACATACTGCCTGTGTCAAAGGTTTATGACTAGCATAAAGTTAGTCTGTAGGAAAGCTCTTCTGTAGGAAATTTTGCCACTGTTATATCACAATTGTTGAAGTCTAATAGAATAAACATAAGGTATGCTTTCAACCATTTGTTCTACTTCTACCTAGTACATAATTTAAAAACTTGTTTTAGGTTAGGTTGTGATTTATGGGGCAAATATTTAAAAGTGCCTCAAGGATTTAGGAGCACAAGCCCCATTGAATGTCATTAGCACTTGTGTCCCTTAAGTCCTTAAGTATTTCTGAAAATTTCCCAAATGTATAGCTGTTTTACTGTGTGAATGTCCCTAACAGTACACTCCTCTTCCAGCTCAGTAACGTCCCAGATTAGCAGCTTTGTGAGCCTTGAAGCTCCAAGTGTTGATTAAGGCACATTTCATTGACAGTGGAGAAGAATGCTTTCTATGGCCTAAATGTAACTAAAAAGTTAACCTCTTCTCTGAAGAAATTTATCTCATCCAAAGTTCTTCCTAGCATTTTCAGTCAAGTTTGGTTGAGATCCCATTTTCATGAAGCAAACCCACTAACGTTTTACTTCCCTCGAGAATGGTAGCTGGGACTCCTTCTCTACCCGAAATGCAGTTTCAAAAGGACACTCCTGCTATTTTTAGTTTTTTTCCTGCAGCATCCACAATCTATTGATTGTAAATCGGCATCGATTGTGGACCATATAATACTCAATTTGCACATGACCAGCCAGAGCGAGATAAGCATCTCTTCCCCTCTGCCTGGCAGGAGTACATGGATCACCTTTTGGTGACCTGCCTTAACTGAAGGACCTAGAGAACAGAATGTTTATTATATACACATAACTCCTCACATACATCTCACAATGATTATGATATCCAGAGGGACATAAACTTACATGACAGTTTTTGGTATACTGGTAGGTAGACACCAGACTCAGAGGATCCCTGGTACCCTTATGTACCCCTGTACCCTCTGCCAGTTGACAAAGGTCCCTGGATCACAGCATGTGCTTTAACTTTAAGCACATGCTTAGGTTCCCATTAAAAATCAGGGATGGATATCTGAAGCAGTGTCCTTATTTTGTGGGAAGGTGAATCAAATTACATACATGCAGCAGTGTCTGGGTGCTTTTTGTTTTTTAATATTTTTATCATAACAGTATTACCCAGTTCACAATAACATAGTAGCTGTTCACTCAGCATCTCACAATCTTACAGTTTTCAGCCAGTCTTAGCTGCACAGAAAGTACCATGGCTTCAGTTACAGCTACTTTTGGTTCCTACAGGGGCAATTAAACATAGGGCCACATTTTTCCATGGAGAGAATTTTGTTATTATTTTCTTGCTCATATTTTTGGCCAATCTGTTTCTGAACTCAGGGAGGGGGAAATTACCACATAGATATTGACAAATTGAGGAAAGTTCAGAGAAGAGCTATAAAAATGATAAGAGGGCTGGAGTGACTGATTTATGAGGAAAACTGAAAATACTTAACTATGTATAGTTTGGTAAAAGGATTATAATGATAATAAATATTTGGGTGGAACTACAGGAGAGGACTTATTTAGTGGGATACATGTAGGTAAAATATTAACTAAAAATAATGGGGCATGCTTAAGAGAGAGAAAATTTAGGCTGACTATCCTGAAATACAGCCTGTGATTTAGGATGTAGAGCAATCTTCCCAGCAAGATAGGAAGCACCATCTGGGACTGGGACTTATAAAACTAGATTAGATAGAATTCTAACAATGTACTGCCCAGAACAATCATGTTTTGGGAGCACAGAATAATTCTTTCTTATCTCTAATTTCTCTGATAGTTTGAAAAGAAGATTTTGGCAATTTTCCTGTCTAATATGGAGTTCAACACTTCCCCTTCCTCCCCCCAGAATCTGTGACTGTAAATCCCTGCCAGGATTGACTTACCCTTATCATAAAAATACTTCTGAAAAGCAGACATTTATCTTTGGAATGCACTGGATGGCATGTTCTCTCAGAACATTTTCAAAGGGAGATTTAACCCCAGACATTCTGCAAGGTCTTTATTCCCTCCCTGCCCCCCATAACCCTGCTCTGAAAATTAACCTGTTTAAAAACTCAGATGCACTGTATATGTAAAGGAAATGAATTTCCCGCAATGACAGTCATGAGAAAAAGAAAGATATTATCATACATATTACCAGAATTTTTTTTTCAATTTAAGTCTCTGTGACTCATGACTTAGTCATAGGCAGACTTTTTCTAGCCCTTTTGTGGTGATCCATGCATGAGGGAAAGCATAAGGGACTCTCCTCTCCCTATTCCTCCTGGGTGCACACAGTTCCCCAAAATGAGACCAAACTTTTTATTCCCATATGTTAAGAGACGATGTCAAGAACTGCACAGAGGAATCTATATGCATGTACAAACAACAATAAATGTAATTGGTCCTACAAAACCTAGGAACTATGCTACAGATTCTATAGCCCAATCCACTGATGTCTGTCTATTAACTGTTTAACTATATACAGACATCTCTTGTAACACCATACACATGGGCTGGCAAAGCTGGCCAGCTGCATGGAGATAGGAAGCTGCACCCCTCAAAGGGATTCACAAGCATATGACTTCTGTGCATTTGGGAGATCTGGAAAGGGGAATGCTTCCCAGTGCTCCTCGAGAGATATTGTAATTCCCCACCTGCCCTGTGCTAAAATGGCATAATCTAGCTCTCAGTGATAAGCATCAGAGTTTGTGTTTGCCATCCATCTCAAAGCTTTGCGAGAAGGGCAATGAAAGCAATTATGTCAAAGTGTGCAACATAGAATTGAAATTATGCATTCTATTGTCCTGTTCATTCAGTCCTTTAATTGTGAGATCTAGAAGGAATTGTCATCTGTGGTCTTGCATACTCTCTGGGAAATGGCTGTATTTTGCAGCTAAGCTAAAAGTTTTCATATCTTTTAGCTTTTTTATTAGGGAAATTACAGTGTATTCTCTGCTTGCCAAAGCACGAACTCTGGAGAATATTGCTGTCTAGATGCAACAGCAAGAGGTGATAAAACATACTATAAATAATGGAAGTAGATTAGATAAATTAGGGGTTGGTTGCCATTAGTTGGCTATAATTGTGGTTAAGTTAATGAATTTGTCTTTATGTCAGCCACAAAAACACGCAAAATAGTCAGGATACCAAGACTAATATATTTTAAACAATATTCCTTGAGAGTAAGCAAATTATCATTATTATTAACATTAATTATTTGTATTTCACATTTTATTCTTTCCTTTTGCTAGAAAATATACTGATGCTTGTCACATTCATATTAATTTCTGTTAATAGATTCAGAAATGAAAACTATCTTATTTTCTAAGTAGGAACGACTACATGAATCACTTAAGCATTAGATCTTTACCTCTATTAAAGTATTTACAAATAAATAAATACTTTTAATTTACTCATCAGAAGTGCCCAGATCAAAATGCAGTAGTGCTGCCATGCAGTAGCTGGATCATTAATTTTAACATAGTTGCTTTATGGTGGATAAGGCCTGTTTATCAGCATGAACAATCAATTTAACTGTTACGTTTATTGGCATATCACTATGACTGATCTGTTTTTTTTCTTTCATTCTTCTTCATTTGAGGATGTACAAGGATGGCTATGGGAAGACAAGGATTTTGGAAGCTGCATTCCTTCCAAACCATGTGAATATTTGGACATGTGCCACAAAGGGGCTTCCATGCAGAGCCAGGAGGCATTCTGTAGGGAGAACTGCTTTTCCATTCATTGCCACAGAGCACAGCTCTGCTAGGACTGGCACTGCTATTGGCTGAGCTCTCTGTGGCAGCTCAGCTGTATTATGTCTTGCCAAGATTTCTGCAAAATACCAACACACCCCAGCATCAACCTCCCACAGAGCTCCATCTGCACAGAGTCCTAGCCTAAAGGTCTTCATATGGGAAAGGAAACAGGTGCTTGGAGCTAGCATAAAACCCCCTTCTGAGACTTAGGCTCCTAAATATCTTTGATGATCTGGGCCTTAGAGCTTAAGATGCTTGCAAGAGATCTGGTTTATTGTGTGTCTGGTTCCAACTAGCTGAGCAGAACAAGAAGCACTTCACAGAGCGCTGCCCAGATTCTCCCTCTGAGAAGCTCAGTCCTTACACACACAGTCTCCAGTACCACATTGTGAGTTCTCTTCACAATGATCATGAGGCAGCTGGGGTATTTTTAAAAACCACATTAATTAATTGAATCTCACATATTCTATAGGTACATAAATGGAAACTGAGATATCAGCCAAACTGCCAAAGGTCCCAGAAAACATTTTAGCCCAGATAGAAATAGATCCAGCGTATTCTGAGTCTTAGTCTTGTACATTAACCACAAGACTATTTAAGTGTATTAGTGAAAGTAAATTATTGCAGGTATTATTGTTTTCTAGTTCTCCATTCTTAAAGCTCCAGCTTTACTCACATTTTAGCCCCTAATTTGATTGTAAGTGGCGATTCCCAGCTACTTCACTACTGCAGTTAAGCTTGTGCAGTTCTGGCTATGGCTAACATCAGATATTAGGGCTAATTTCTGTTCTCAGTTACACTGGTGCAAATCTTGAATAACCCCATTAACTTCAATTAAATTACTCCATATTAATACCCCTTTAACTAGGAGCACAGTGTGGCCCTTAATGCTTGATGTAAGACTTCTATATTACTTGGTGTTGTAATGTGCACCATTTATTGTTCAGAAGTTCCCCCTAAACTTGCTGAATTAATAAGACTTCCTAGGACATATAGGGGAAAGAACAGAAATTTAGGCAATTTCTGTTAAAGAGCTCACACTCTTCTTACTAAGAAGTAGGGAGTAGCATAGTCCTTTGAATATACTTTTAAATATAGTCAAATATACCCTTGATTTTAACCGAATGGATGTGAATTCATTTGGGACTGTGGATTGCCTTGCTTGTGAATTATTATGCTGCAAATTTCAGTAATATGAATACATGTCCCATAGGGAGCAGTAAACATTAGAAATTATTGGCATTATGTACCTGGCAATTCCCTTGCAAAATATTATTTCTACTCAAGTGATTGCAAAACACAAATTGATCAATAATAGACCTCGATTAGTTCCCTCTCTAATTTTCCAATACATTAGATGCATTGATATTATTATAAAACTTACAATTTACCAGGAAAAATATGGGGAACTTCCCAGGCTTTGATTCAAATGAACATCCATAAGTGGGGTGCTTTTCTGAACCTTTTCCTTGTGGCAACCTCATAATACTAACCTCATACTAACCATAATACCTCATGAAGCTCCCTGGTTTTGAATCCGACATAGAGAGGAGTCTGGTAGGTACAAATATACAGTAATTGTTTCAGGTGAGCTCTGATTTTCCACCTAAATCTTTCCTCCGGCTGTAATGTATTTGCACCAAATTTAGACTGGTGTAAACAGGTGTGAGTAACTGGGTATGAAGGTTGTTCTAAGCTGCTTCAGGGGATGCCACAAGCTTGTTGCATTCAACTCCAGTTTTGCTCCCAGGAGGAAGACATGCTGAGCTGGAGAGTGGCGTTCAATTATAAGTATTAAATCCCAGATGAGATTTCACATCCCCAGTGCAGAGTGTCTCCCTCAGCTGAGGCAATCGGGTGCAGCTGAGGCTAATTAGGCTCAGAAATTTAAAAGGGTGTGGGGGGGCAAGCCTGAGTTAGGCTGCTCTTATTGTAGGAGAAGATGGGGGTTGTTAGCCATAAGTGCTTAAGCTCAGAGGGGGAGTGACTGAGAGTCTGTAGACTTTCATACTGCATGTAGGAAATATAGCCAGAGACTACACTGCTTTGTGTTACTCTGCACAAATATAAAGCCTGTAAATACACTGAATCCCCCAGGGAGAATGTGTTTTGCTTAACCTGGGCTTCCTGTGAACTTTCTCTACAGCTACCTAGACTAGATCTACTACAGGGTGCAATTTCATTGTGCTAATAGAGATGCAGCCAGTTACTTGACCTGAATTTAGTCCAGTATGTGCCACCTAAATCTAATGGAGGTTACACTTATGCATAGATTCCATAGAGATCATTAGAACCTTAGATTGCTTATATTCAGACCTCACACGTTAGGAGGGAAAAACATTTAAATTGAGCTGCTTTTCCAGTGTTTTGATTAACCTAAAACTTTTTACAGCAATTAGTGACTCATTTATTCCCACAACTTTTCCACACACTATCAAACAAAGCTATATAAGGAGGAAAAATATGCCAGACTCAGAAGTTTATTAAATACCTTTGAATTTGACTGTTCAGAGCCTTTCCCTTGTGTGAAAAGTTTTAACTTTTTCCCTTGTTCTGTAATGCTTTGCTGTCAGTATCACACTAATCGTCAGAGACAATTTATGTGTAAATCTGAAGCACTACTCATCTGGAATCCCAAAGTTCTCTATCTGCAAGCCAGATATACAAATGCAATCCAGTCTCTCCCGCATTGCCTGACTCCCAATGACTTGAGCTCTGGTCAGAAATAGCCAATCTGTAGCTGAAGGGCAGAGCAGCCTGTATTCTAACCCAGGTTTGAGAAAATTTACAGTGAGATTTTTTTAAACTTTACAAAATAATATGTATAAAACTACCGTGCAAGATGTGCATGATATATTTACTTTTCTGTTGTGAAAAATATGCTCACCACTATATCTTTGGTGTATTATTTCACTTAGTGCATGCAAAGCTTCGTTTTTAAACTCTATGCTCTTTGGGAAAGGAACTTTGTTTTCCTTTGAATATGAAAAAATGTTTGGTACATTGTAACAATGTTATTTTACTAGGGCGGTTGATTAATTGCAGTTAACTCACACTATTAACTCAAAAAAATTAATCATGATTAATCGCAGTTTAATTGCACTGTTAAACAATAGAATACCAATTAAAATTTATTAAATATTTTGGATGTTTTTCTACATTTTCAAATATATTTATTTCAATTATAACACAGAACACAAACTGTAGTATACAGTGCTATTTTATATTATTTTTATTACAAATATTTGCACTGTAAAAACGATGAAAGAAAGTATTTTTCAGTTCAATACACATAAGTACTGTAGTGCAATCTATTGTGAGAGCGCATCTTACAAATGTAGACTTATTTTTTGTTACATAACTGTACTCGAAAACAAAAACAAAAGTAAAACTTTGGAGCCTACAATCCTACTTCTTCTTTGGCCAATCAGTAAGAGAAACAAGTTTGTTTACATTTGTGGGCGATAATGCTGACCACTTCTTATTTACAATGTTACCGGAAAGTGAGAACAGATGTTCACCTGGCACTTTTGTAGCCAGCATTGCAAGGTATTTACGTGCCAGATACGCTAAATATTTGTATGCCCCTTCAAGCTTTGGCCACCATTCCAGAGGACGTGCTTCCATGCTGATGATGCTCATTAAAAGAGAGAATTATATGTCTCCTGCTCTGTATTTTACCTGCATTCTGCTATATATTTCATGTTATAGCAGTCTTGGATGACGACACAGCACATGTTGTTTGTTTTAAGAACCCTTTCACTGCAGATCTGACAAAATGCAAAGGTACCAATGTGAGATTTCTGAAGGTAGCTACAGCACTCAACCCAAGGTTTAAGAATCTGAACTGCCGTCCAAAATCTGAGAGGGACGAGGTGAGGAACATGATTTCAGAAATCTTAAAAGAGCAACACTCCGATGTGGAAACTACAGAATCCGAACCACCAAAAAAGAAAATCAACCTTTTGCTGGTGTCATCTGACTCAGATGATCAAAATCAATTTGTGTTGGTCTGCACTGCTTTGGATCATTATTGAGCAGAACCTATCATCAGCATGGACTCATGTCCTCTGGAATTGTGGTTGAAGTATGACATATGAATCTTTGGTGCATCTGGCACGTAAATATCTTGCAACTCCGGCTACAATAGTGCTATGCAAACAGCTGTTCTCGCTTTCAGAAAACAAGAAGCGGGCAGCATTATCTCCTGAAAACATAAACAAACTTGTTTGTCTGAGTGATTGGCTGAACAAGAAGTAGAACTGAGTGGACATGCCGGGGCAGCTCCAGGCACCAGCACAGCAAGCGCATGATTGGGGCAGCAAGCTGTGGGGGGCGGCCTGCAGGTCGCTGGGAGGGTGGCAGTCAGGCAGCCTTCAGTTGCATGCCTGCAGGAGGTCTGCCAGTCCTGCGGCTTTGGCGGCAATTCGGTGGCGGGTACGCCGAAGGCACAGGACCGGCAGATCACCTGCAGAAACATCGCAGATGCGCCGCCGAAGGCCGCCTGACTGTCATGCTTGTGGCAGCAAAAAACATAGAGCCATTCCTGTGGACATATAGGCTCTAAAGTTTTACATTGTTTTATTTTTGAATGCAGTTATTTTTTGTACATAATTCTACATTTATAGGTTCAACTTTCATGATAAAGAGATTGCAATACAGTACTTGTATTAGGTGAACTGAAAAATACTATTTCTTTTCTTTTTAAAGTGCAAATATTTATAATAAAAAATAAATATAAGGTGAGCACTGCACATTTTGTATTCTCCATTGTAATTGAAATCCATATATTTGAAAATGTGGAAAACATCCAAAAATATGTATATAAATAGTATTCTATTATTGTTTATCAGAGTGATTAATCATGATTAATTTTTTAATTGCTTGACAGCCCTAAATTTTACACAATGTAAAACAATGAAAAATAAACAATAAATGAACAAAATATATTTTTTCACCTAGCAGATTACAAACATGCCTGATGCCACCCTTCAGCCAAAAGTGTTAGGAAACAAATAAGCTATACTCTGTGCCCTGAAAGCTAGCAAATTTAGACTCTGTTAAACAAATAGAAGTAAATTCCAGAGATGTGGGCCCTCCACTGAGAATTCCCTGCAGTAGCAGTCCTCAGGCATTCAGGCCTGAGGACATATAGCTCAAGAGCACCAGATGACCTCAAATCCCATATTGTGAGAGGCAATTTCTCACATAGCTAGGACTCCAACCACCTTAAATTACACCTCAGAGCACATAGGTCAGTGTTTCTCAAACTGGGGTCGCCGCTTGTGTAGGGAAAGCCCCTGGTGGGCCAGGCCAGTTTGTTTACCTGCTCTGTCCCCAGGTCCAGCCAATAGTGGCTCCCACTGGCCATGGTTCACAGCTGCAGGCCAATGGGAGCTGCTGGAAGCAGCGCAGGCCAAGAGTCCGTCTTTTGATTTAACAACCACTTGTTTAAGAGACACCATCATTAAGTCCTCCTTAAAGAAGCTAAAATGACTTCTTCCAGCAATGGATCCAATAACACCTGACTTCAAGCAGCTAGTGGAGGCAGTGCAGGCTAGTAGTTAGCGCACTGGACTGAGACTCAGGAGACCTAGGTTCTATTCACTGGCTGTGACATGGTCCCTGAGGTGCAACCTGGACTGTGGGACTGCTGAGCTATCTGTCCTGCCAACCTGAGGTATCCCTCTCACACTGACATGCTGTGTCTAGTCACAAACTTCTGGCAGGTACAGCACTTACACAGACATCCACAGGCAGGAACACACCCAACTGAGTTACATGAATGATCTCCCAGCCATTCATGAACCATCCATAGGGAGGCTCCAGCCAATTCCTCACCAGCTCCCCAGCCTTGCACCCCAGAACTGTATCATCTTGCACTGGTCAGAAGCCTGCCCAGCATAAGTTCATAACGCAGTCTACCCGTCTCTCGATGTGGTGAAGACATGCACTAGCCTTTGTAAACTGAGCTGAGGTTTCCCAAGCACTTCAGCCAAAACACACTGTTTTAGGTGAAATAGAAAACAGATTTATTAACTACAGAAAGATGGATTTTAAATGATTATAAGTAGCAAGCATACAGATCAAAATTGGTTACCTAAGAAATAAAAATAAATTTGCAGTCTGAGTTCTACAAACTAAACAGGGTTTGAATCAAGCAGCATTTCACCCTGACAAATGGTACAAACAGGTCACAATTCCTCAATACACAGGCTGGAACTGCCTTCCAGCCCAGGACCACCTTCCCCAATTGAAAATCTTTGTCCTTCTTACGTTCCTCCAGGTGTTGAGTTCCTCCAGTTGGGAAAGGTGATGACTATGCATATTCCCAAGCTGTTATCACTCTACTTTACTGGCTGAGACCCTGTGGATGCTATCAGAAAGAAGCAGGAAAACTTCTCTGCCTCCACAACAACCACATCAAATTTTAAATATTCTCTCTGCCACCACTGGTCGACCAATGAATGGAGAGTTTGCCACTGGGCTCTGCAATAGTTTCCACCCCATGAGGGAAGATGTGAGAATGACAAATGATGAGAGCAAGGGGCAATCAAGACATTGATGATTGTAGACTGTAATATTCCACCAGGATATAGACAGAATGCTCCTCCCTCTGGTCAGCACCATCCCCAAACCCGCTCCACCGCTCTCTATGAGCAGATCGACTAAATGAATCTGAGAGACTTGAAATGTTGGCTCCATTGAAGCCAATGGGAGTTTTGCCTTTGGGGCTCATCCAAAGCCCAATGAAGCCAACCCTTTGATGTTATCTCTAGTACAAACCAAATGTCTTTTTAAGATGACACCATTCTCCTCATCCCCCTCAAAAAATCCTGTTTTCTGAGCCATTCCTTGGGCTTATGAAGTCATACCTGCAACTATTTTTAATGGCATGCGTCTGTTCAAACTACAGTACCTGATGGGGTGAATTACTGCCTTGTGGATTCAGCCCTCAGTTTGAGATTTGGGGACAGCAAGCACTTTCCACTGACTTTATAGCGCACATAGGGACTTAATGACAAGTGATATTGCTTTGTATCTTGTTGCTGTTAAACTTGACTTTTGAAGACCAAGGATTTGGGGGCTTTTCATGGTTAAGGCTAAACTGCACCTATACTGAAACTGACTTTTGAAGGGTAGAGAGAGATTGGAGGTAAACTGAAAAGAACCCTATTGAGTCCTTCAGCAAGTCATTCACCCTGCAGAATGCTGGCCCCAGAGAGCTCAAACACTATTTTACATAACAAGCTCAAAAACACTAATTTAAATAACAAGCTCAAACTCCACTTGGGATACAGACTGAGGCACATGTGGATTGTGCAGTCTGAAATTCCAATCACTATTATTTGAAGGAAAAAAACAAGTAATTCCTTTTAAAAGTAGTAATGCAAGGTCTAAGTCTCCAAAGTGTTTGAAGATTTCAAGGACTATTGCTGTTCCAAATTGTTCTTAACTGCAAATATTAAACTTTAGAAGACAGAGTATTTTTTTTAATTCAAATCATTAGTTTTCTGTCCCTGAAGAATCACTAAATCTGTGCATATTTTTATCATTTCAACTTTGGAGAAAAGTAAAATATTTGTGCTTTAAGACTGAAAATTTACAACTTGCTAACTGAAGAAGCAAAAGATGCCTGGACAACTCCATCCTGGATGCCTGAATAGCACAAAGAACAAAGAGTTTTAAAGGCGGAACTAGTTAATAACAACAAAATAAAAACATGAGACTATTTGCAAAGTGATTGATTAAGAAACCAAACCTCATTCACCAGAAAGTCATTTCACACAAAAAACCCCTGATCCAAAGTCCACTGAAGCTAATGAAAGTGTTTCCATTTTAATGGATTTTGGATCAGGCCCACAGACATTAAAAATTCTGCTCAAAATCAGGAACGTGATGTTAATCAGCTAGTTACAGTAAATTGACGTGTGGGTTCCACACACTTTTCTCATTAATTAAAATGTCACTTTTAAAACTAAAGTTAGCCAAAGGGAAAATAAACTCATTTTAGAACTTGTCAATAGAAATTATGTCTCATTTAAAGTGGTGAATATCTGTTGATGCAAAGGTAAATAAATCACATTTAAATTGACATGTGAGTAACTTGTTTTTTTCCAAAATCCTTTTTTTATGTGGGTTTGTGTGGAAATTTGGGGTGGGAAAAGGAGAGGTGGTGATGGAAGAATGATTCTTGAAGCCTCTAGAAATCTTAATTTAAATATGGGGATTTGAAAATATTTTCAAGTTTCAGAAAACATTTTTGTAATTTTTTCCAATGGCCTAACTATTGTTTTCCAAGCAGTTTTGTTGGTTGGTTGTTGGTTGCTTTATATATATATATATATATTTCTAATTTAACAGAAGGCTGTACTATGCAAACAATCGAATCTTTCTCTAGAACAATTCTTGTGCACCTCCTGGAACTAGAGGGAATATAACAAAATATACAGTAGCTCAAGGCTTATATTTTGTCAGACATCAATGTCCAGGGTAGGGATCTGGGTCCTGATATGACGCTGCTCGGAGGGAGTGCTCCAGTGTAAGGACCCAAACTTTAATCTACCAGGTTTTTTTAATCTCTTTTGAAAGCTGAGCAGATGTTGCACTGAGCTAGGATGTGTGTGTATCCCAGACACTGGGGACAGCAGGATATATTTCCAGCAGGTAAGGCAGCCCTTGAATCCTAGGGATCGCTACATACCAGGTCAATGACAACCCCCAAGGCAAACCCCTCAGAATGGAGAGGGGAGAAAGAGGGTACTAAACAGAAATCCCCCAAATTAACTAATGAGGTAGGATTATCAAAAGAACTAAATAAACTAATCGAAATTATACCTAGAGCTAAGAACTCACTGCTAAGCTACAGCGTACCTGAAGCAGGCATGTTAGACACTCCATCTCAGGCTGTTGGGTGGCTGATAAGGAACTGAGGGCAGTTTGCCTACACAACTCTATATACCCTCAGTACAAGGCACAATGATGTCTGGAGTGAATGCAGAGCTGAACAGATACTGTTAGCAACATCTCCAATCAAAGGCGCATGGGGCACACATGCACTTGAAATGGAGCACCAAAGGGACATTGCTCTAAGACAGAACAGTTTCTTAGCTTACCAGCCCTGTTAGCCAACACGAGACCCAGAAGCACTCTCTCTAGCTTTTTCCAGGGTCACACTGTGCTTACAGGAGCCTGGTTGGCTTTTTCTTGTCTCTTTTCCTCTGACTCTCTCTCAGTATCTGTGTGTTCTCTCACTCTGACACACACCTACCCAAAACAATACTCAGCCCCAAAGCTCCTGGGCAAGTTCACACACACCTTTTGTCTTACAGGAGGCTGATGTTTACAGTTATGGTAACTGAAAGGTGAGGACATAACTATCAACCTCAATAGGGTTTTCACTCAACATACAACTCATAACAGTATAAATGAGTCTGAGCAGCCCAGTTTTTAAAGGTATTTAGCCACCGAGCTCTCATTGAAATTGATGGCCCCAAACTATTTAAGGCACTTTTGAAAATCACACTAGGCACCTGTCTGCATCTTTAGATGCCTACTCACCTTTGAAAATCTGGTCCCAAATTCCTTAGATTGTATTAAACCTGAGGGGTTTCGTGTGAATTAAAATGGGAACAGACAGAAATATTTGCCATTGAGTGGAAAATAATAGTTGAGGCCCATGATAAAATATCTATGTAATCAATTCAAGTTAGTTGTTCTGTGATGTTCTAAGTGCATATTTTTAAGAATAATTTGACAATTACACTAAAATTAGGAGTCTTTGTCCAAATTAAACTATATATTGGATCAATCCTACCATCCATATTCAATTAAAACTCCCACTGAGACAATGGAAATTTTACCTCTTTGGAGGCTGAGTGCAAACTGCAGCATTTTGGCCCTAAGCATTAATTTAGATGTAATTGCATGTTATTGTATGCTTATTAAATTCCAGCCAGTTATTAAATGTATTAACCTCAACTGATTAGTTTTTAATGAAAAGCTGTTTTCTTTGCATTAATATGCAATTGTTACACTGGTAGGTCCAAAGAGACACAGCTAATTAAAATACTTATTTAAAGCTATTTAGGTTCCAATTATTAAAATAACTTTTGAAATATCCATATGGGTCTGCTGTAGTGCTGTCAAAACTCAAAAATCTGTTTTTCAAACTGGCACGTGCAATAAGTGTTCTTTGATCCTTATGTTAAAGTGTAATGTAAAGTATTACACTGTTTTCTGTAAGTCAGAGTCAAAAGATACATATGCCTGAGTGTGCACAGAACACATTTATCTCTGTTCAGCTTAAAATATTGGCATGCAGTTAAAGTCATATGGGCTTCTCCTATTGATGCATGGGGATTTATATGCGTGACATCTATTAGCACTAATGGGAATTGCCCGTGCAGATGTCCTATCCATTGGTTAGAGAAAAGACCTGCAATGCACTTTACCACATAGAGCAAGGCAAGTTTCGGTTATTATTTCCCACCTTCAAATATTCACTTGAGAAATCTTTTTACTTGATGGAGATAAAATGTGTATAAATAACATCTTGTTTCCATTTCTGTTTGTATGGCCAACTTCATATGTTATCCCTGCTTTTTTTCAACATGTCATCTTCCACAGTTCAAAGCATCTGTGAAAGAAAGATAAAGCAATGAATACTGCTCCTAAGGAATGCAATATGAGATCTTTACACTTAACATTCATAAAAAGAACAATCAGAAATGTTCTCTCTGACAGGTAAACTGACACTTTATCTAAACCCAGTAGACATCAAATTTCTAGTAAAACTCCTGTCAAAGCTACATGGGGATTTTGCAGTAACACAGGCAGAAACTAGAACCAACATGATATGCAATCATTTTTAGGATAAAAATTATGTGTTTTTCTAGGAATTTTATAATACAGAAAAGTATGATGGAGTGGAGTTGCTTATTTTGTTAAACTAGAGTAGGAACAAACACATCTGAACCTGAACAAATCTTTTGGACAGTTTCTTCCGCTATGGGTTAGACACATAATAACCGTCTTCTGCTGAACTATTAAAATACTAGGTTTCAGACTTTCGTAGGACATTGAGAAAACCCCTTAGGCTCTTTTTTCACTAAACCCCTAACCTGTCTGTTAATTTGCCTCCCTTCTTAGGCTTGGTTTACACTATAAACTTATGTCCTTAGAACTACGTCGTAGAGGCATGTGGAAAATCCACACCCCTGAGTGATGTAGTTATACTGACCGAACACCCAATGTAGACTGCGCTATGTTGACAGGAGGGCTTCTCCCATTGGCATAGCTACCACCTCTCAGGGAGACAGAGAAGCTCTGCTGTCAACATAGGTAGCATCTTCACGAAGCCCTACAGCAGCACAGCTGTAGCACTGTATGTGCAGACAAGCCCTTAAACTTAAATATTTTCTTTTTCTTTCTTTCTTCCTTTTTTTTTGGAGGGGTTAATGCTATTGATCTTTCTGACTCAAATGGTAATTCTGTCACTTCATTTTCTCCCTTTCCCTTCTGCTCCTTCATTCACAGGAGGGGGTCTCTGCTTCCTTTTTTTACACATTTGGTTTGAGTGTCCTGATGAAGTGGTGCTTCTATAAGCCTATTTCAGCTAATATTTTTTTTTGTGTCAATCTGGGACAGAAAGGTTACAAGGAACAAAAACAGGGGAATTAGGGCAGAGAGGCTTTGGGGCATCCTGAAAAAGTATTTCCATGGTCTCACACGGGCCTTACCCATCTCATTCCCAGCCTAGGGATGATGACAACTTGGTTTGGGGTTGCTTGTCAGAAAAGTCTTAGCATTCATCATTTCACCTCTCTCTTCCTGAATTCAGGGCAACAATTTCTGTAACCTTTAAATCACAAAGAACCAAATTCTGGACCATTTCACAAGTTTTGAGTAAATGGGCCTTGCACATGTACAAAGGATGCAGGGAACAGAATTTTTCCCCAAACCATTGGCTCACAGTCACTCACATATCTCTACTGCTCTGAAGCTCTGAAGTTACTACAAAATGCTGCCTCTGAGCTCCCCTTAGATGAAGTTATTGGCTAGTAGATCCATTCCAAAGTGAATAGCCACAATCAAAACATAAAGAATTGGGGATCATAATTGCATTTTTCAGGGCTGCCTATTTCAAGCAAATGAGCACAATTCTTTGTCACTAATGTAAATACAGTGCTGGTCAGTCACAGCAAAATTCATAGCCACCTGATGGATACTGGATGGCCCGTATGGCATCATCTAGACGTCTTACACCACTGAACCTATCAGAAGCAATGGGCAGTAAATAGCTATTTGACAGCCTCAGCAAAATGGCCACGGATTCAGTGGGCATGAAAAATGTTATAGTCTCTCACTCCTTGAGGTGATCCTGCCCGGCCAAGCCTTGGGCATATTAACGTGTATGAGAGAAATCTTGCCCTACCAATGCCCATAAAATATTTGTACTGTGGCTGCACACAGGTTTTTCTTTTCCAGTGCTGTTTCCTGACACTATTCACAAGCACTAAATACAATACAATGAAAATGAAGAACAAATCTCAAGACTTCTGAGAGAGCGCTACTTTAAAGAAGATTTGCATTTCCTTTTAATTTGAATTCACTTTCATTGTAAATTCACTCTTTGGAATTAGAAACAGGTCTCTGTATTTATTTTAACATCAGGTCCGAGGAGAGCTCTTTTTAAAAACAGTACTGCGACATCTCCAGCTTCCCACTCTCAGAAACACTGTTCAGAAGAAAAATAAAGTTCAAGTTTCCAGCGATATTATTACTGCTTTCCCAGTAAATGACTCTTAGACTCCGGCTCTAAGTTGTCATCTAGGTGAAGGACAATTGGTATTAAGGAAGTGCTGTGTGGGGAGTTGAGCTGTCAGACCCAAACCAGAACTGGATTTTCTTCTTTCTCCAAAAATGTACAGAGACCTATTGATAGTCTTCATTAATAATACCTTATTTATTAGTAGGGACGGCTTGTTTCTCACTGAAATTTATCAGAAATTGCAGATATCAAGGAAATTATTTCTATATTTGAATTTGTATCTTCTCCATGATTTCTTTATATTAACTCCTCTTTATTATGCTGCCCTGTTTCCCTGCCCTGCCTTCATTATGGGCGGGGGGAGGAGGGGAGGAACAACAGCTCTTCAGCCTCCTACAAAGGCTGTAGTAGCAAGGTTGGTTCCACTTTAGCCCCCTGCAGTGGCACCAAGGAGGGGATTATAAGCAATTCCGTGCATGGGGACCAAAGATGAGAAAGGCAGCAGGTATCCAGGCCCCTGCAGTGTGACCAAGGAGGGGAATAGTGAGGGCTCTCCAACTAACTGCATGAGAACCCAGCAGGAGGGTGACAACAGCTCTTAAGCCCTCTGCAGGGCATAAGAGATGGGTACTGAAAAATACTGGAAAATGACTCAGGAGTACTTCAATATTACTTGGTCATTAGCATAGTAATTATAACAGTGCTGCTCTTGCCTGATGCCATAATTTAAGAGGTTTCAGCAGTTCCATTATAATCAGCTGCAGTTATTTCCTGGGGTTCATTGGCCATAAAATGTTCACCAGGAAAAGGATAAGGGCTTGCCATTCTGACAATCAAGTTCAGCTGTGGTGCTTCTGCAGTCTCTGAGCTGCAAATAGCTCTGGTGGGTGTTTCATCATGCTCCAGGGTGCTGTGCAAGGCACACTTGTTCCTGAGAGCTTTTAACTGAGACTTTTAACTAAGGTTTTTAATTGGATCTTTTTTACAGAAGTGGGGCAGTTCATTGTGTGCTAGTCACATAGCTGTCCCTCAGCAAGATAGTGAGGTTGGATCATTCAAAGAAGGAGCTGACTTTCAGAGATGCTGAGAACCTGAATGTCAGAGAAATTATTCAGGAACATCCATTGCTCCTTCTTTATAACAGCCGATGGAGCCTATGCTCCCTCCTTCGTGAGCAATATAAGCCTCCCCTATCCCAGTAGAAGGTTCTATAATAAGATGTGGCAGGTTTCTTCCTCCTCTTTGCTGGGCCTGAGTAGCTAATGCACTCAGATCTCACATGCTTCCATCAGCCACATCCTTGAGTGTCCTGTGTATCTGCAGAGGAAGATACAGAATCATGCAAGATCCAGCTGATGCAGTGCAATAAGGAGAAGGATGTCTCTGCATTTACAAGGCCCTTATAGGAAAGTGGTATACATTTAGGGGGGAGACAGACAATTCTGTGTTTGGGAGGAGAGGGCTGGGTAGGAGGAAAGAGAAGGATAGGGGAATGCAAGAAGAGTTTTCTTTTAGAGGTCAAGGAAAGAGAGAGACAGGCAAAACTTGAAACCTGACCCCAGGGCCGTTCAGAAAAGTTGCCAACAGTCCTGTTCTGGATGAAATGGTCCAATGCTTTGAAAGTCTGTCGAGGGTAACTGCAATGCCGGCCTATGTCCTAGAACCATAGGCCTGATCCAAAGCCCATTGAACCCATTGGAAAGACTCTGACTGGATTTAAGGGGCTTTGGACCTACGGTAGCAAGTGGCCAACTATACCTCTGCATTTTCTCTAGTGGCTCAGTAGCCCCCTGCCATGCTTTTCCTTGCTCTCTCCCTACTACACAAGGGCAGGGTGACATTTGGCAGATTAAACATTCAGTCAAAGTGTGCATTTTCCTCTAAGTGTCAGAAAAATTGTATTGATGTTTTATACCATTTTTCAGTCATCCAGGATGCACTGAAACCCATTTTATTTTATTAACTTTTATTTTTCAGTCTGCACCCCTGTCTCATGGCATGATGCAGGCACCACCAAGTCCATCAGCCGTGTCTGGGCCTGGGTATTTACACCTTTCAAATAACTGAAGTTTTGTTAAGCAACATGGCTCTCAGGATGCTCTAATTTCAGTGACACTTTCAGGGCAAAGATTTTTTCTCACCTAGCTCAGGGCTCTAGCTCATATACAAGTGCCTGTTCAATAGCACAGACTCTAACATTTCTACAAGACACATTATTTTCTATCAGGTCAACAAATGGGTTTACAGGACAGACTATCACATCTCTGCTGCCATGAACACCCACTTTGAAAAAATTCACCAGACACATATTTATCCAACAAACTGTCTCACATTTTGAAAATGGAAATGTAAAAGATGGGTCTCATCCACCAAACTGCATGTGTGATGAATGCATTAAAAAAAGAAAACATTGATATTTATAGTAAGATTGGGTGACTGTCTCAGTATATTAGGTTTTACACTTTTGACTCGGGCTTGGCAAAGAATTACAATCAGCTTGAACAGTTTGTATTGATCTGCATAGCAGATTGGGGGAAAATGATCTATTGTCTGACTGTACATTTTTTCCTGGTTTTATTTGCTTTGCAGCAGTGCAATATTTTTCTAAGCATAGACTGACTGTGATGGCTTCATAAAATGGCCCAGGAGACATCCACGCTACCATTAAAAGTGAGTTCTCTCTGCTCAGAACTTACCAAGTTATATTGCTGAAGAAATGGAGTCCCCTGGCATATTATTCCCACAGCTGCCATGATGAGCCAGCACTTGAAATTCACTTGAAATACTTCTCAGCTGTGCTGACTATGATAAAAATACTGTACAGCAATTTCTCCCTCAAAACATTACTACCCCCATGAATGAGAAATAGAGCTCCTTCAAGAACTAAATACCCTGGGAAATCATTGGAAATGGGATAATTAATACCAGGATTGCCATCAGAGCTTGGTGAATTTATAACAGGCATTTCTTTAATTTATTTTCCCTCTTTTTCTGTTCATGTTTTCCATGAGCAGATTGTGGTTTCCTTGAATTCATCTGTTAACTGAAATTAATCACTAAAGACGGAATTGATCCATTAGGCTGAGCCCAGAGAAGGGGACGTGGTAACTCACGAGGAGCTTGTGGAAATAATTGTGGCGCAGGGAGGGTCCATTTCCTTGCTTGTTATCCCCATTGCTCTGAGTGGAGAATAAGTGACTTCATTTCATAATGCAACGGCCATCAGTCTACGTTAACATGTGTAGGTTGTTTTTAGTTTCTAACAGTGAGTTTTACTGGGTATAAATAAAGTGCTAGCAAGGCAACTATAATGAGCAAACTACAGAGCACAGTCTATGATAACCCCCACAGAAAGGCCAATCTGATCAGAATTAATAGAGTATGTGACAATTTAAAAGACTTTTCAGCAAAAAAGACCATCTGGACAAAACGGGCCAAATTCTCCTCTCAGTTAATCCACTGATCTCAGTGAGAGTCACACTGCTCTCACTGGCAGGAGTGTTTGTCCCCAACTGCTTAACTTTGCCACATTTTGTACCAGCTGTGGTGATACTTCATTTCTGTAGAATGACAACGGCAAAACCTCCGGGCAGCAATCAGCAGGAAGGGAAATCAGTGCTGATTATTATTCACAAAACACCTTTGGTTTCTCCACATTAAGAGAAGATGGTATCAGAAAGAGACACATAAAAGCTGGCAGTGGCAGGAAATTGAAGTGTGAGCACCTTCACTTCCTCCATTTCTTCCAACGTTGAGGTGGAAGGAAATGGCCAACGAAACCAAATGGGAAATGCATCTGTCAAAATCATTCTTTTCTGGGATTCCAAATGTTCCTTTTGCCAAGCCTGACCCTGAAAAACTACCATTAGCCCCCATCCCTCCTGAATAAGGTCCACGAAGTGATTTAAAAAGAAAGTTATCAACACTTGTTGGTTTAGGGCCCAGTGTGGCTCCCATTGAAGTCAATAGAAATAGTCTCATTATCTAAGTGACAGCTGGATCAGGCCCTTGACCTTCTGTTGCTTTAACACCATTAACTGTGCACAGTAATATGGAAAAACACATACAGGCAGGAAAGCAGGAGATCCTTAGTTTTAATCTGGGCTTTGTCACTGATTTATGAGTGGCCTTCAGCAAGTCCCTTCATCTCTCTGTTTCAGTTAAAGTATCTGTAAAATGAGAATAAATATGTTGCACACCTAGCTTGTAAGGATTAATCAATCAATGTCTGTACAGTGGTTTGGTCACATAAATGACTATACAAATGCTAAGTATTATTGTAATGAGCTCTTATTTATTTGGTCTAAAACATCAAACTGCAATCAATTACTTCATACTGTATCACATAATTGCCTTTGTTACAATGACTACTGAAGTTATTTAATTGAAACTAATAGAAAGGCATGTTTAAATTTTTAAAAGGTTGAGTTTTGTCATTGAAGCAAACTAATGTGACCAATCCATTGTATTATAGCTGTTCAGTCTTGTATAAAGTTATAACTAAAGTTTTAAAATGGTGAAATCAACAAATATATGGACTGATTGTCTATAATCAAACTTTTATGTTGAACCATTAATGATGGAAAAAAGCCTTCGGATAGGTACACCATTAAATTAAATGAAAGTATTTTCATTTAAGCGATGTGTTGCTCCGCACTTAAACAAGCTATCCAAGAGTTGGACAAATTTGCTTAGGGAATTCTGTTAAAGTTTGACAGAGTCGGGCTTTTTGTTGTTGTTTGTTACTGTTTTCTTGTCTCCTAAATGAGTATCCAAAAGACCATAAAGCTGCATGCAACTAGCTAATTGGTGAGATTCAATCACCAGTGCGGTTCACACTTTCCTTTTGACTTACTTAAGGTGCTAAATTCAAATGATACCTTTAGCTAATTCACTTGACATACAGTATGTTTCATTTAATCCCCATTGTCCCAGTTCAATAAACTCCATGTGAGCAAGGGCCCATGAAGAACTAATTGCAGTCTCAGGGGTCTATATTTATTTCAAGAGTAAATATCAAAAACTCAGGTAGTACTCTAAGAGATAATACAGGAAAATGAATGCACCGTGCTAAGGGATGTTTTTTACATAACTTTTCTTTTCATTTTATCAGTTGTCCCTCAGTAAATTATTGAGGACATAAATATAGTATATTTGAATAGACTTCTGAATTTAATCCTTGAATACATCTTAGAAATGAGACATGTGAGAAGACATTTGTCACAAAAACAACAGAAATTCTTTTGTCTGTATAATGACTGAGGGTTGACTCTGCAATCCTAATCCAAGAAAAACTCCTGCTGCTTTACATAGAAGTTTGCCCAAATAAGAACTGCTGGATTAGGGTCTGTCGCAGAGTTTGTGGTAGTTCAAAAACAAAAATTTAACATCTAATGTAATATAAAATAGTCTGTAGGTATTATCACTAACTGAAAGGATCTTTGACTGTGGACTAGTTCTCTAAGGGAAGTGGTGGAAACTCCCTTCCTTGAATCATTTAAAAATAGACTGGACAAAGCACTCAAGAACACAAGTGTAAAGGTTATTGCCAAGGCGATGCATAGGGTGTTCTAGTAGACATTTCCCATTTCTGATTATAATAGCATTGCTGACAGTGATAATAAACCCTTATAGTGGCACTGGCTGGCATTGAAAATAAATCCTTCAGCACCATATGATGGTGGTAAGTCTTCCAGCCATGACTTAAGGACTTGATCCAAGAGCTACTGAAGTCAGTGGAAAGACACTTGTTGACTTTGATGGACTATGGGTCAACCCCTTGATTATTTACCTTAGTATACCGCAAACACTTAGCCTAGGAATAGCCTATGGTCCTAATCCTTTTTTGTTTCATAGTCAGCTCTAAGCCTTGAAGCCTGATAGACAACTCACTACCCACACCCTTTGCCACAAACAGTTTATCTGTGGATGTTGCATTATACCTATGCATGTCAGTATGGTCTACTGTCAGAGGTACAAACCATTATCGGCCTTAGCCTTAATAGTTCTCCAAAATCTAATCTCAGACTTTGGAATTATAGGCCCTGAGCCCTATGTATATACTCCTAAAGCACAAATTCCTGTGACAAATAAATCCCTATTGCTAACTGCCTGATAGGCTTCAAAACAAAGATGCTGTAGCCCTGGACCAAACACTCACCACTCTCAAATTATAACACTCTCCCACCCCAGCCACACAGAATATGAATTTCTCCTCCTTTATGGTGCTCCAGAAGATGGGGAGAAAACCAGTAGCTAGGTCTGCGTATTGCCAGGGGAAAGCACCTTCTCAACCCCTAAACCAACAAACTAGCTCTGAGTATTTGAGTGAGGATGTCCAAGCGTACTCCCCTGTACCCTGCCATAATCTCTGCCAACTCCTCTAGCTTATCTTGAGATGTCAAGCCTGGCCAGAGTCAACAACATAAATTAGGGCATAAATATAGCATAGAAACTGTCATATCATATAAGACCACTGGTTTGTCTACTCCAGTGTCTTGTCTTGACAATGGCCAATACATGTTGTCTCACAGGAAGATACAAGACAGTGGACAATTATGACCCTGAGCTGGATTCTCTTTGTTATGCAAGAAAAGGTGACGAGCAAGGCATTCTCTGTGGGACCTCCAATGCTATGGAAATTATCAATCTAAAACACCACTAAGTTGGTGAACGTCAGGACCTGCTACAAAAGATATCTATTTGAGGGAGTTTTGGGAGATGACTGAAAGTATGCTTCCCACAACAGCTAAGGGGTTGGGAAGGAGACTCTGTAGGTGGCTGGCTGGCTGGCTGGCTGAGTTCCTGTTGAAATGATTACTTTAATACTGATGAGATTTTATTGTATTAGTAATCATGTTTTATGGTGCCTAAAGCCTTGGATGGGCATCTTTTTATTATTTTAAAATCTAAATAAAGTAAATAAAATAAAAATAAGAGTAATCTGCCATATGGAAACCTGTTTGTTTAACCTCATCAGTTAATGGTTATTTTATGCCAAGGACTATTAAAAATAAAAATACATGTAAGTATTATGCATATTTAAATAAGAATATATGGAAATATGGAAACTCTGACTTCAATTCAAAAGCAAAGGAAAGGGACAATATCAAAATTGGGGTAAACCAACTTTCCCATTAACTTTATATTGTTCCAGTACTTCTCTAGTAAGCTAGTAGGGAGAAATTTAAGCCACTAGAGAAGCAAATGCTATAATCACTTTGCCATTATCACAAAAGACATTTTTCATTATACATTCCATACTCTGTTTTTATAGCAGATCTTAGGTACTCCCTGAGGTATGGGAAAGTTCTTCTTATTTTATCTGTGTGCTTTCTCACTACTTCTTCATTCAAACTACTGTACATCATCTTTAAAGCACTGTAAAATGAAATTATTTGTTACCTATCACAAAGAAGTTTATATTTTTTCTATTTTTTCAAGCATGTTATGGGAGAAGTTTATTATTCTTACTACTGCCAATGATTTTTTTTAAAGCAGTGTGAGTGGAAAATATCTGGCTGGTGGCTGGCTACTACTGACACAAATTCTGTACATGTTGAAACACTTCTGGGCCAAATCTGTCCAGCTGTCTGTGGGCAATTCATAATGTAGCTGATGAAAGTGGCACAGAACTAATTCTCTAATTATGACAAATAGGTGTCCTTAGGTAAAATGATCCTTCATTATGAAAGAGAAAAAAAATCACAGTATTGACTAAGAAAGAATTCACAATATTCACTAGGTATAAGAAGTTTTTCTACTGTACCTTCACAGTATTTTTTTTGTGTGTGTGCAGTAGCACCTTCACACTCATGAGTTATATACTTAATTTTAGGTACATCAGATTAAAATTGTTTTTATGGATTTAACCTTCCCCCATTAAACAGGATTAATCATTGTAAGAGTGTCAATATACAATGTTGAAGCAGTTTAAATTGGTACAGCATTGGTACAAATTTCTGCATGCAGACAAGCTCTCTGTCAGTTTCTGTCTGTTTCACTCTTCTTATTCATAATGGAATTGTCCTCTAGGTTCTTTTGGGATTCTAGTCAATGGGCATGTTCTGTAAATCAGTGGAAGGATATTGTGATAAAAAAGAACATAAGAACGGCCATACTGGATCACACCAGTGGAACATACAATTGGCCATACTGGATCACACCAGTGGTCCATCTAGCCCTGTATCCTGTCTTCTGACAGTGACCAGTGCCAGATGTTTCAGAGGGAATGAACAGAACAGGACAATTATTGTGTGATCCAATCTCTTCAAGTTCTATTCCCATTTCCTCCTGGCCTGCTTCAGTTCAGTTAAGAAACAACCATATTCATTCTCATCACCTTATTCTTATCTTCTCCCCTCTCACTGCATATGTGTTTCATGCAGCTTGGGAAATTGTGCTATACTCTGCTGAGACCAAACTTGGAGCATTACCAGGAATTCATAATTTTAGTATTTTTTTTCAAACAACTATTCATTTGATTATTCCATTTGGTCTGGTATTTCAGTTCTAACCCATTACAGTTTGAAGCTCCTTTTCCTACCCTGAACATCTAAAGGGGAGCTAAGAAATACGTTTACATTGGCTTTCGGAGATTATTCCTTCTTATCTGAATCAGTCTTCAATGGAATCTACACAACAATACCTTAAATGTTTGATGGTTATTTCCAACTCCTATTGCTTGAGGTATAACAATAAAGCTAAACTTTCTTTCGGTCCCAGATGTTCTACAATGTTCCCTTCTTTTCCTAAGTTGAATGAATATTTCTTTTGGAAACACAATAACCTCACTTTGTCCACTTCATATCTGAAAAGACAAGATAAAAGTTGATAGGGTAGATATTTTTTGTGTTAACTCTTCCATCTGTGATCACACATTATAATGCCGTGGGAAAACAAGATTTGCCATATAGCAGATCAGACCCATTAGACCATTAATTCTACTAAACTGCCTATACAGTTGCTAGAACGCTCTGGTTTAAGAGGGTCCCTTTTCCTTGACTTTATTTAACCTGTGTCTTCTCTTTGATTTTACTTGAAGAAGCCTTTTTTCCCCATTTATATCAAGGTCCTTTATCCTGCACATATAATCCTACATGGAGTTCCCACTGAAGCCTATAAGCAGTAGATACCTTTGCAGGATTCATAGATTAATAGTGTTTAAGAGCAGAAGAGACAGTAAATCATCTACTCTGACTTCCTGTGTGTTACAGATCATTAAATTTTGAAGCTTTCCACTGTAAGGGATAAAGCCATTTAAAAATATTGATTTAGGGTTGAACTGAGAAGGGTGATTGTTGGGGGATTGAAGCTTTCTCTCTCACACACACATCAATAATTTCTTAATAAATATAAATATGGTATATCAGTGACCCCCAGAAATTTCACCATTCCTGTATCAAATCTTGTAGTAACCAATGAAGTGCAAACAAGTTTGCTTAAACTGAACAATTGAAGTGGCCCTCTTCTTAATATTTAATTTTTGGGTTTGAAAATAGTTTTGTGCCCTATTTTACTGTGCTCTCTATTTCCAACAAGGACAGGAAGTTTAAGCAATGAAATCTCATGCGACAAACTGCTCTGGCAGCATTTCCAGTTCAGTGGGTAGCAGGAAAGATCAGAAACTTCAAGAGAAAGCTTATTGCTGAGGAATTTCCAGTCTTCTTTTGCAGACTCAGGAGGTTTGGATAAGAATCTGAGATTTTGGACATTGAAAAACATTGAACATTTTTTGTATCTGAGAACATTAACTATAACACCATATTGTTCCATGGATATTGAAAAGTGCCATGACCTGGAAAATGTAGATGTATACAATAGCCATCACTTGAAAATGTGGCAAATCTGCAGGAAAAGTAGCAAGATTTTAAAATGACCTAAAATTCACACCGCCATTTTGGGTTATTTTCTTCTAATGATGGAATTTCTGTGGGCCAATTTGAAGCTTTAAAAAACTAAATTTAGCTTCTAAATACCTGTTTGAACATTGCCCATAAACAAAGGCTCTTTAGAACACAGCCTTTTATGCTTTTGATATGGTCATGTTGATTTCCCTCCTCAGATAGAAGAAATCTAAAATAGCAGCCTGCAGCAAGTCAATTCAGCTTCTTTTGGAGGCTATGGGAAGCTTTGATTGTTTTGGTTCTTTTCTTCCTTGTCAAAGGTTATTTTAGTTTTGTTTATGCTCTAAGGCAGGGGCAGGCAAACTTTTTGGTCTGAGGGCCACATCGCGTCTCCAAAATTATATGGAGGGCTAGTTAGCAGAAGCTGTTCCTCCCCAAACAGCCAGGCATAGCCCGGCCCTGCCCCCTAACTGACCCCACCTGCTTCTCACCCCCTGACGGCCCCCCCAGGACTCCTGTCCCATCCAAGCCCTCAACCCCCAACAGCTACCAGAAACCCCATCCCTGACTGCCCCTGCCACCCCATCCAACCTTTCCTCTCATTCCTGACTCCCCACCAAGGGATCCCTGCCCCATCCAACCACCCCTTCTCCCTGACTGCATGCAGAACCCCTGCCCCTGACTGCCCCCTGTCACCCCATCCAATCCCTTCTCTCATTCCTACTGCCCACTGGGGACCCCTGCCCCATCCAACCACCTCTTCTCCCTTACTGCCCCCTGGAAACCCCTGCCCCCATTCAACCCCCCTGTTCCCTGCCTTCTGACTGCCCCCCCCATCCACACCCCCACCCCTTGACCACCACCCCAAACTCCCTTGCCCTCTATTGAACCTGCTCTGCTCCATGCCCCCTTACCACAATGCCTGAAGCACTGGTGGCTGGCGGTGCTACAACTGGACTGCCCAGAGCACCAGGACAGGCAGCTGCGCCACCCGGCTGGAGCCAGCCCACGCCATCTCCACCACACAGCACAGACTACCAGGTCAGGCTGGGATCTGCAACTGCGCTGCCCCAGGAGCTCACAGCCCCACCACCCAGAGCATTATGCTGGAAGTAAAGCAAGCTGAGGCTGTGGGGGAGGGGCTGGGGGCTAGCCTCCTGGGACAGGAGCTCAGGGGCTAGGCAGGAGGGTCCCGTGGGCCTAGGGTGACCAGAAGTCCCAATTCTATAGAGACAGTCCCAATTTTGGGGTCTTTTTCTTATATAGGCTCCTATTATCCCCCACCCCCATCCTGGTTTTTCACATTTGCTGTCTGGTCACCTACGCAGGCCGGATGTGGCCTGCGGAGTGTAGTTTGTCCACCTCTGCTCTACGAGGTTTTCTTTAAGAAAACTAAAGCTTCAGAAGTGGCCACTAGGGAACTATTTATAATCTCCGGGTTGGACTCAGTGTATTGTGGAGGGAATGGTCGTGGTCAAAGCTTCCTTTTCAGTTTTGAATGACTCTTTGAAGAGTAACTCTTTTGAAAGATGCATTTTAACCTGAAGCTTCTAAAGTTTCAAATGCTACCACAGAGTACACCTCACTAGAGTGCAGGCAGCATAGTGGTCCCAAAATATATGGGATTTCAAGGTCCAGTAATTCACATATTATTTATTATTTGTATTCCCTAACACCTATTATTTGTAACATCCAGGAGCCCTAGTCATGGTCCAAGACCCCTTTATTCTAGGTGCTGTACAGACACAGAAGGAACCCATATTTCCTTCATGCATCTTTAGACAACAGCGTGTGCAGCACACCAAAGCTAAGTGACTCTTATGGATAAATCTTGACTCCAACTCACACCCAATACAGCCAATCAGCTGTGGGGAGGGAGGCGGTAATAAGGACCATCCCTCCACCTTGCACAGCCCACCTAAAGGGAGCACAAGGGCTTCCACCAAGTTGCTGCCTATCACCCTTGGACTAATTTCCCAAGGAGGCATCAGAACCATGACTCTGCCCCTACATGCACAGTGGGAGTATGCTTGCACGCCCAAATATCACAATACTTCCCAGTGCTTCCCTGGGGTAGTACAGATTCATACCAACCCTTCAAACAGACTGAGTCTTAAAGGTAAAATCTAGTTTTGAATGTTCCTAAAATATGTTCTATTCCCTAGAAGTGGTTCCCTGAACACAAAGTTGTCAGTTATTTAGAACTGTGATATCATAGTGGAAATGTCCATTGGTTTCCAGTTAGCTGAGCCTCCCAAACTCACTTCACATGTAGTCTTGAAAAACAGTTTTAGTGGCAAAAAAACCAAAGCTTTCTTTGGGAGCCTTCAATATCAGCTAATTTTCTTTTAAATTTCATTTTTAACCTTTTCTACATTATAGAAAAGTACGTGTCAACAGACTGGAATTAAAAAGGTGACAAACTGTGAAGAATTAAAACTTCTAATTTAACAGATGAGCAACTGCAAATAACAAAATCTCAGACGAACACAGTTTTAATGAAAGGTGACATGCTAGAGATAGTTTTTTTTTTCTCATCATCAGGTAACAACAAATGAGTTTAGGAAGCCATACAATAATACCATGATTGCAATAACAAATTCATATCCTGTGCTGTTAATTTTGTTTTGTTGCTTGCTTTCTGAAACTACCTCTGACACTTCTTTTGTAATAGTATATTTTCTTCATACTAGAAGTGTCAGAATTTGTTCACGTCTGGACTAGCTCTCATCTCTTATTACTATCAAGTATTGCTCTTATTTTTCATCCCCCTATGGAGTTTAATTTTTTAGCCTGCTGAGTGAGATGGGGTTTGTAGCAAGTGTAGTGAAAGTATATAGTTCTATGGAGCATTATGAAATATTTGATGTATATAGAAGTGCTATGTTCTGTTCATGTTGCAGACCTGCTTAGAGAGAAATATTTAATTATGGTAAAACTCACAACAGAAATTCAACATGAATCAAGCAAACCATTAAACTAAATTAATTATGGAACTAAGAATTGCTAAAAATTTGCTGACTGATTGCAAAGAACTGGGGACATGGTTAGCTGGCCCTTATAGCTTATTAGCTATATTTCCAAAGAGTGCATGTGCAAGTTCCATTATTTTTTGATGAGATTTTTCTGTATGTACCTCCCACTCATTGCTTGGTAAATGTATCCCTTAGAGTACTTACCTATTTGTTCCACACACTGGCTTTGAATACTTGATCATGCTCTTAGCCTTTTTCCTGTTTGTATTCTGAATGGTTGTTTTTGTTTTGTTTTTAAGAGACTATTAGAATTAACACAACCTGAAAGAGTGTTTAGTCTATTTTGCTACTTTCATTGAACATTTTGTTGGCAAGGTTTTTATCTTTGCCTGTGTCTTCTAGCATATCCATATATTGTTTCCCCGAGTTTAACTATAATAGTTAGCTCTCTGGTCTGCCTACGGCTTCATTTGTTCCCTCTATATGGCCAAATTTTTAAAAAATACTTTGAAAATAAAAAGCTTTAGATAAAGAGCTAAGGGCTTGTCTACACAGCGACAAAGTGCACAGCAAGCAAGGGTGTGAATGCACCACACACTAGCCTGCCACACACTAACTGGCTGTGTGTGTTATGTGTACAGCATACACACAAAGATATTAGATAAAAACATAATATACTCTTGCTGGAAGGTTGCAATGTAACACTACTTTAGTTCTTCAGAGTTAGAACTATAACATACAAGGATCCAAAACCAGAAAGAGAAAAGGTAGGCTGCTCCCTAAAACAGAGAGGAACACCTCACCCCACCTTACTCTCAGCTGGCTGGCTGCACACTGACCGTGTTATCCGCAGATTGCATGCTTCTCTGCAGAGTCCTCTAGCTTGCAAGCAGGGCCAGGGCAAAAAGGCTGAAATTTAAAGTGACAGCCTATAATCTGAACTCAGATTGTAACTATTGTTACCACTCTTCTTAATGTCAAAGATCATTGTACCTATACAGTGAGCATGTTTAAACACGCTATATTGGTTCTATTTTGTATTATTATATTACAGGTGCACCTAGAGGCTCCCATCAAGATCAGGGTCCCGTTGTACTAGGCACTGTACAAACGTATAGCCTGAGACAGTCACTGCCTTGAAGACCTCAGACAAAAGTAGTTTTATCCCCATGTTACACGTGGGGAACACAGAGGGATTAAATAACTTTCCCAAGATCACAGGAAGTTGGTGGCTGTGCTGGGAATTTAATCCCAATCTTCTGAGTCCCAAAACAGTAACCTAACCAAAAGATCTCCCTGCTTTCCCACACCCCATTCTTCTCATCAAGTACCTGCAGTAACATCTCTTCCGGTACTTAGAAAAGGAAACACCATCGTTCTGCAGTCGCTGATGAGAGATGAATGTTTTTATGGCACCCTCTGTATATGGGGAGGAGAAGATACCCAGCATGTTTGTGAATTTCTGATTTCTGGATAGAGAGTGAATGCCGCTTATGTTGGAGAAAAGCTGCTGGACATTGTTGTATCTTCTTACTAATTTTGCCAAGAGTGGCTAGCATACAGGCTACTACCCTCTCATCATTCAAATCTCTCCTAAAGGTCCACTTTCCACCATGACACTTACAAAACACCAGTTAACACCAGTATTTATTTGTATTAGCTATTAATTTAGATTTATACAAATGCTAAAAATAGAGTGTCACAGTGTAGGAGCCCTTGACATAATTTTTAAATACAATAACATAATGCCCACCCTCAGCTAAAGTGCTTCATTACAAACTAATATTGTTCACTGCCAACAAACCGGACAAATTAAAAAGATCACATAATTCTCATTTCCCTCCCTTCCAAATTCCCCTCTCCCACAGTTCCATTTTCAAATGCTGGGGTTGGGAGAGAAATGGGGGGGGGGGGCGGAGATGAGCCTTACTGTGTTCCCTGAAGGCCCTGAGAGACTGAAGGTTGTAGAAAGGGGTGTGGAAACAGGGTGGACAAAGTCCAAAGCCATTGTAGCCTCCCAGAGAATGTTTCTACAACACACTACAAATTAGCTTAAATTGAAATCCAGAAGAAAACTTTTTAAGTTGAGGTTCTTTCTATCCATGCTTTGAGTTCAGGCCTGTTATACAGAATTTAGATGCAAGATTTGCAAATTTCAAGGGAGTGAGGATCTTAGCATGATGGCTGGTCCCATGTTTATTATAAATAAATGGACCACTAGCAATTGTCAGGGGGAAACAGTTAAACATAAATACAGTTCTAGATGATAAAATCTGCAGCAAAGAGTAAGTATTGAGGCCAAATGTTCAAACTTGGGGTGTTTATAGTAAAGTACCTAACTCTTTCTTTAGGCACCTAAATAGCAATGCTGAGCAGAGTGAAAGAATTAATTCTTGTGTCTTGATTTCAATACTCCTACTAGTACATCCCAGAATGCTGTTGACTTTTTTAGCAAAAGCATTATATTGTTGATTCATATTTAGCCACTATAACCGCCAGTTCCTTTTTTGCAGTACTCCTTCCTAGGCAGTCCATTCCCATTTGGTATTTGTGCAATTGATTATTCCTTCCAAACAGTAGTACTTAACAGGATCCTGCTGCTGATACATTACACAAGAGTCTAGCAGCAGATAGCTTAAAAAGTGGAACATTCAACATTTCAAAAATTGTTTGTCAAACTCATTGTGTTTGTTCACACTTAAATCTCTTTTGGTTCTGAAGTGCTCGTTTTCATACAAACATAATTATTTTGGAAAGGTTTGAAACAACAAAAGTGGATCAAAATTCCAAAATTCTGAGATGATATGTGCCATCTGAAAAGTGACAAGCTGAAATCAATGCTCATTGATGCAACTGTGATGTGGGTAATAGCGTAATAGTCTTTGGAAATATATGGGACCAGATTCAGCCCTACTGTAAATGGGAGTAACTCCACTGTAGTCAATCAGGCCCGATGCTCAAATGATGCAAATCAGCATAGCTGCACTGAGGTCAAATGTAGCTAGGATGACCAGATGGGATGAAGAAAATATCGGGACACATGGGGGACGGGGGAGTCCCGCTGGTGGAGCAAAAAAGAAAAAAAGCAGAGTCCCGCCGGCACAGTGCGGAGTCCCAGCTGGCAGAGAGAAAGAAAAAAAAGCAGAGTCCCACTGGCACAGAGAGAGAGAGAGAGAGAGAGAGAGAAAAGCAGAGTCCCGCTGGCGGAACAAAACAAAACAAAACAGGAGTGTGAAATATCAGACAAATTGTGTCCCGACTGAACATCGATCGGGATGCAGGACAAACGCCTAAAAATCAGGACAGTCCCAATTTTATTGGGACATCTGGTCACCCTAAATGTAGCTATTCTGATTTACACCAGCTAAGGATCTGGCCAATGGAAATTAATCTGATTATGCTGAGTTAGATTTAACCCAATATGACATTGTTCATTAGCAATTTTTAAAGCTAACAGAATAATACAATCCACTTAAAATTTAGAATTGTTCTGTCATGTTTTAAAAAATGGTACTAGTTCCTTCAATCAAGGGGTATATTTTTACCATAATGCACAGGAATTTAACTAGGAGACTATTAGCGTCAATAAACATCACCTGGCTATATCTCTAAACATCATGCTGAAAACTTGCCTGCAAGTGTGTGCTGTACAACAATAATAGACATGTACAGTGACTAAATACATTTACATGATTTGTTAGCTGTGCACCGTATTTATTATGTGACAAGTGATAGTCACATGGGGCATCAGGAATGCATGCTGGACAATATGACCGCAGAATAACAACTCCTTTTGACTTATTGTTTTTCAAGGTGTAAGGTGAAGCAAGTCATTTTTCTGCATGCTCTAAATGTGCACAAAATTGTTAAGAACTCTGGGCCTGATCCTGAGAGAAACAGAGCCCCAACAATTCCAAATGATGATTTAATGGGACTTTCAGCTGTTCAGCATCTCTCAAGAACCTCATGGTCTTGGTCCTGTATGCAACTCCCTTTAGAGATAATGGGAGGCACAGCTTATTGTGCACACTAAAGCACAATTTCTTACAACACATGATATCTACATAGAATTATAGAACCATAGATCTGGAAGGGACCTCAGGAGGTCATCTAGTTCAGTCCCTTGCACTAAAGGCAGAACTAAGAATTATCTAGACCATCCCTGACAGGTGTTTGTCCAACCTGCTCTTAAAAATCCCCAATGAAGGAGATTCCACCACCTCCCTAGGCAATTTATTCCAGCGCTTAATCACCCTGGCACTTAGGAAGTTTTTCCTAATGTCCAGCCTAAACCGCCCTTGCTGTAATTTAGGCCCATTGCTTCTTGTCCTATCCTCAGAGGTTAAGAACAACAATTTTCTCCCTCCTCTTTGTAACAAGCTTTTATGTATCGTGTCCCCTCTCAGTCTTCTCTTCTCCAGAATAAACAAACTCAATTTTTTCAATCTTCCATGATTTTTCAAATATAATTGCTAATGGCTCAGATATCTCATCAGTCAGCTCCTTGAGTGTTCTAGGATGCATTTCATCAGGCCTGGTGATTTGAAGACATCTAACTTGTCTAAGTGATTTTTGACTTCTTTCCCTATTTTAGACTCTGATTCTATCTCATTTTCACTGACATTCACTCTTTTAGACGTCCCATCGCCACCAACCTTCTTGGTGAAAACCGAAACAAAGAAGTCATTAAGCACCTCTGCCATTTCCACATTTTCTGTTACTGTCTTTCCCCGCTCATTGAGTAACAGGCCTACCCTGTCCGTGGTCTTCATCCTGCTTCTAATGTATTTGTAAAATGTTTTCTTATTTCCTTTTATGTCCCTAGCCAGTTTGATCTCATTTTTTGCCTTGGCTTTTCTATTTTTGTCCAGACATACTTGTGTTATTTGTTTATATTCATCCTTTGTAGTTTGACCAAGTTTCCACTTTTTTGTAGGACTCAGCTCGTGGAAAATCTTCCTCCCAACACACAGTTCCTCATGTTTCTCTGCCACATTAAAATCAATCAGCAGATGCTGTCAATCGTGCCTAAGATCATGGGAAAATCAGAAATTAAATCTAAGCCTCCCTTTGCAGTCTGCTGCTGCATGTGGAGTTGTCAGAAATTCAACGAATGCCTGGGTGTGTTATAGTGTGTCATTAAGGGATCAAGCAAGGCACCAGGATGCAGAAGGCTGACTCCTCTCAGTAGCATCCCTACTACTCATTGCAAAAATCCTATCCTAGTGTACACTGAATTCAGGCTTCAGAAGTGATCTTAGATACCTGTCATGCATTTCCTATCCAAATAAAAAATGGATGAGCTGCTCGTAACAGGGTGGTGCTTATACATAGGGTAACTCATGAGCAGAGTGCCTAATTGTGTAAGGATAAGGATAAAAACGCATGAAAATGTGAGCTCATATATCCTGTCAGCACTTTAGTGTGGTGGGCCCTCCTGATTATGGGTGGCTTTGTCACTATCTCAAGGGAATTAACCATCCCCTGAATATTTCTGTTGTATGTATTTGGAATGGCCAAGGAATAAGAAAGCTCATCCTGCTCTCATGCGGAGATTGTCGCTCTATTGTAACCTATTGCTTGGGGGATAATATTCATCTGGGTAGCACTGAGATATATTAGCAGTAAGAGAATATACATACTGTGGAGCACCAATCAGCCAATGGACTGGTGAATGCATGGGGAAACTTAATAAACGTACTTACCAAAAATAGATTTCCTATTTACAAATATCCAGAGGGAGATACTTGTTTGGGCCAGTATGAATATAGGTTTCTTTGTTATTTTTAAAACCACTCCTCTAAGTGCTGTGTAACCTTCTGGGCAAAATGAATCCTATTTTGTTTTGGAGAAATGGCTTCTGGGACACTTCACACTACTACTGTCCATACGCTCCTGAAAGACAACTTTGCAGGATCCAGTCCCAGTTGGACTCGATGAATTAGTCATGGTTAGTACCAAGGGAAGGTCACGGTTGGAGATGGGCAAATTTCAGAATTCCAGCCCAGAACAGGGTCTGACATCTGTGGTGGTGAACTCAGTGAGACTCTGAGAAAGGGCATGGGGGCAGCCTACCCAGGGACCTTCAGAGTGACAAGGAGGCAAAATAAGTAAGCAGGGGGAAAATGATAAGGTGAGAGATAGAGGTAGTAGATAGGAAGAGGCCCAGGAGAGAAAGCTCAGAGCAGCAGCATTTAAAGGATCGAGGAATATCAAGTCTTCTCATCTTACAATAGGCATTTGAGGTTTGGGGAGTATTTCTGTGAGGATGTTCTTTCATTCATAGTATATGACAAATTGCATCTCAATTTCAAGTCCTCCTACAGATGTAACTCCAGAAAGAAAGGGACAAAGTGGGTATGAAAATATGGGCCTGGTTCACCACTGTATTCCTCCAGTTTTATGCTGGTTTCCAGCATATGGACACCAGCATATTTCACCTCTCATTTCCTTGCCACTCTATTCCTTCTACTCTTCAGGAATTACTAAAGAGAAAATGAAGATCAACAAAGGTATGAGAGACCCCTTTTTATACCCTTCCTCTCAAGAAAGCCAGAAGTGTCCAAGGTACTCCCATCAAGTATGTCTCTGACTGTGATGTTTTGTGTAAGTAAATGTAATGTTTATGTGGCAATAGCTGTTTGCCTATGCTCTGTCTCTGTGTAACCCTTCAGTGATGAATTTACTTTAAATTTGACTTACTTTATTATAGAAATGCCTTGTGCCATATTTCTCTTATTTAACAGCTAACAAATGTTAGACCATGAACTACTTGTACCTCATTTGGATTATCCTAAATTTCCTTATAAATGAGTTTGCTTTATGCATGTTCCAAGAAAAAGGACTTTGACCAGCTAACATCATCCTAGGATAGAAAATAGTACTGGGCAGCCATGTAGCTTAGATTACATCTATCAATTGAAAAGCCAGCAGATAGCAGCAAAGAAATGCTGAAAGCTATCAGGAGGAAGAGCTTGCATGTGTCCAGTTTAAACAGAGAAAACAAATAACTTCCAGTGTTACATTCAGCACTTGTCAGAATTGTCTCAATCCAGCAAAGCACTTAACCATGAGCTTATCTTCAAGTAGTTTAGTAATTCCACTTGCTTCTGTATCCTAGTAGCAGTGAGATATAGGACCAAATTCTCTGCTGGCATAACTAATGAAGTTAATGGTGTTATGGCAGTATAAAATTTGACCGGTATACTGTATAGTTGAATATTAGTCAAACAAAATAACTAATCATCATAAGCATTGAGGATTAAGGCCCTGATCCAGCAAATTACCTGAGCACATGCTTATCTTTAAGCACATGAGAAGCCCCCACACTGTTAATGTGATTGTTCAGGTCCAAAAGAAATCATAAAAGAGTGGTTTAACTTTAAGGGAGTGGCTATTTTGAATTGGTTACAATTTTTGTAATGTGCAATACCATTGTGTACTAACAAAGCTCCAATATTATATAAGTATTTTCGTAAAGAAAAAGGAACCTCTCACCTGGAGAACCAAATAGTTTACTAGCTGATCACTGATGTGTTATTGTTTCAAACTATCCTATCTTGCTGCTGAAAATTTTTCCTTGTGCTTGATGTCTGAAGTGTTACAACATCCATCTCCTCTCCCTAGCCCCATTCTGATTAGGTTCCCTAGACAGACCTACAGATGTTGGATCTGCAGAGCAGATCCACTGAGATATTGAGTCTGCTTTCAATATTACATACTACACATTCTTAAATAGCTTTTAAAATATTTAAAACATGAAAGCCTATAGAAAACTAAAATAAAGACTTGGATCCCAGTCTTGCTCCCATAGGTGTCAATAACAAATTCCAATTCATGAAAGTGGTGTAGGATCGGACCCTTGATCTCAAGAGTTGCTGCAGGTACTCAGCACTTCTCAGTGAGGCCCTGCATGAACAAATTTACTGCAATCCAAGCTATAGCAAAAAGACAAAAAGAAGAAGCATTGAGTATTGCAGCTCCTTTGAACTACACAGGTTATTAAATAATAAGCCAGAGAGTATAAATCCAATAAGGACAAAATGTGATGTATAAATTATAACATTCACTTGAATTTAACAAAAATATTGATGATGTGGTGCAGAACCATCTGCGTTGCTCCATCTGCCAGGTGGGAGAAGAAACAGGGATGTAATAAAATCATTAATAATCCTTTGAGGGGTAGTTAAATGTTTTAAATAAATTAGACTACACTGATATTACACTTTTTTAAACAAGAGCATACTATTGTCATCATTTAACTTACCTGTAAAATACAGTCTTATCCGGTAAGATGTGACAGGTATCTAAGTAACTCAAATATTTAAGACTATTTATAAAACACTGGAAATTGGGGAAGTTAAGAAACATAGCGGGCATGGTGAAATGAGAGGAAATATTAAAACCAAGAGTGCCACAGAAGGCTGGTGGATCCTAAAAGTCACCAGACCTATTGTTTTGTGCGTGCTGAACACCTCAAAAAAATCTCTTTTAGAGTCAGTGGGAGCTGTGTGTGTTGAAAAGCAAGCCCCGTTGTGTTTAAAGAGCAATGCTACAATGCCAATGGGAAAAACAATGCAGCAATGAATAAAAGCTGGCTAATGTGATTCCACATCAGGCTTCCAGAAAATCTGTCCAGAAAATGGAGAAGTGGAAGGAAACAAACAAACAAAAAATCTACAGAGTCATGGAATGTGAGGAGTGAGATTGAGAGAGAGAGGCTAATTAGGTCTTTTGGATTTCCCTACCTCAGCAGGAATGTTCCTTACAGAATATTTTATAGTGCTTTATCAAATGCAGTTTTAAGCATCCCAAGTGATGGGTTTCCACCACTTCTCTGGGAGGATGGCCTATTGCTGATACATCTCAGAATCCAGAAGTTATTTTTCTGTCTAAATTTTCCGTTTCCTAATTTCATCCTATTTCTCTTCTTATAGCCCCTTCTATTTACTAATCACACCCATAAAATATTTGTATACTGTTGCATTCTCTCTTGACTCTTAGCCATACCATGGCTATTTCATTCTTTTAATCTTTCTGTATAAATCAATCCATCCAGCCCAGTGATGATTGTTGTGGGCCTTCTTTGAACTCCCTCCAACACTGTGGTGCTTAGATGTGGCTTGTGATTATTAGAACTGGGAGCACTGGCTGTTGGGAGTCTGAAAGGACAAGAAACAGGAAGGAGGGGAAGGAGTTGAGAGTTACAGAGGGTGCAGCAGCAGCTTGGTTAGGAGTTTTGACTTTAAAAATAAAGTCCTGTTGAAGTTTGTTAGTACCTTGCCTGGTTGATACAACAAACATGTTAAGATCTTTTTAGTAATGAAGGCACTTCACCTATATACAGTATTCCAGGTGCAATCACCCCAAAGCCACAGAAGAAAGTCTTGTTTTCCTGTTCTGTAACTTGATGGCTCTGTATGCATCCCCAGATCACAATTTTTTGCTGCCATATTGCAAATACATGTCTAATTTCCGATTTGTTATCACCTTTGATCTCTTTGCATATTATGGCTTCCTAGGTCTCTCTCTCCCATTGAATCTGTTTGAATTAATTTCCTCTAGATACACTTATCTTTAATTTTCCAAGATTTAATCTCCTGTTATTTTCTGTCCATACTTATAACTTATTTAGGTCCCTTCTACTATGTTTTTGTTGCCAGTGATACTTATAGCTCCTCTCAGATTAATATCATCTGCAAATTTAATTACTTTGATGTTTATCTGCTTTTCTAGATCATTAATGAAGATATTACATAAGATGTGGTGTAACACAAGTCCTTATAGTAGCCTATAAATTATCCTCCTGCAATCTGATACATTATCATTTTAGCTCAATCATTGCTTCAGACCTTCTGCCAGGTTTCAGTCCCTATCATGGTGCTCATTTACAAGCCAGTTTGTTCTGGGAGCAAAATGTCTGGTGCATCAAGCATTCATTAAAATCTAAATGTAGTATATCTGTGATGTTGCCATCAGCATATAATTTTTTAATTCTACCATAAAACCACCAGTTGAGTTTATCTGGCAATATTTAGCCTTAATAAATCTATACTGCTCCTTCTTTACAATTCTGCTGTTATCTAAGGCAAGCAAACTGCACCAATCTTAGCACATGTAGCCTGAAAAGGAATGGACCAGTGGAGCTGAACTGCACAAAGGAAACGAGACGCTATGGAGAACAAAGAATTGTTGTATGGAGAACAAGAATTGGGCACAGAGGGGTGACAAGAGTATCTGGTTCCATTACACCATAGAGGGAGTCAGGGCCGGCTTTAGGCCGATTCGGCAGATTCCGGGGAATCAGGCCCTGCGCCTAAGAGGGCCCCGCACCTTAGGCACCTTTTTAATTATTTTTTTTAATTTTTTTTTTTTTTTTACTTACCCCGGTCCCCGGCTGCGGTCCTGCTCTGGGTCTCCATAGGTCCCGCTCCTTGCGTGATGCGCCGCAGGAGCGCAGCAGCGGCCCCACTCTCCCAGCTAGATTTCCAGCCAGGGGCGGTGGGGCTTGCCGCGCCCCGGCGGGGCTCCAGCCAGCGAGAGCGAGGCCGCGGGGCTTTGGCCCACGGCTCCCTGCGGAGCTCCGGCCGGGAGCAGGGCGCCGGGGCTTTGCTGCTCTCTCAGCTGGGAGAGCGGATCCCGCGGGGCTTGCGCGCTCCAGCCAGAGCGCGGCAAGCCCGCTCTCCCCGTCTGGAGCTCCGCGGAGCGCAGCAAGCCCCACTCTCCCTTCTGGAGCTCCAGCCAGAGCGCGCAAGCCTTGCGACGCCGGGTGGAGCTCTGGGCCCTTTAAATAGCCCTCGAGCCCTGGGGCAGTGAGGAGCTGGAGCTAGATTTAAAGGGCCGCGGGGCTCCAGCTGCCTCTGCCACCGCCATCCTTCAAAATAAGCTGCCAGAGCCCGCCTCCCCCATGACATTCCCCCAGCGCTGCCGGTGGCTATTTAAGGTCGCCGGGTAGAAGGGGGTTTGGGGGCTACTTTAAGGGCTGGGGTTCCAGCTGCCCTCTGCTGCACCCCCTGACCTGACCCATTCCAGTTGTCCGGCCCGCGCCTGCCTGCAGCCAGCTCTGCACCCGAGCCACACAGCCAGCCTTGCCACCCCCTGTCTAATCTCCAGCCAACCCCTGCCAACCATACCCCTGCAGCCACTGCACAAAGCCACCAGCCCACACACTGCGCCCGCACCTGCCTGCAACACCCTGCCCACCGCCTCACCCCCTAACCCTGTCTCCAGTTCAACCCGCTGCATGCACTGCCTGAAGCCAGCCAGTCCTGCACTCCTCTGTCTCCACCAGCCCACACCCCTTGCCCTTGCTTGCAGCCAGACCCTACGCCTCCAGCCAGCACATGTCCACTGCTGTCCTGCAGTTTCCTGGGCAGTAACCCTGCACACCTGCTTCAATGAGGGGGCAGGGAGCAGCTGGGACCACAACAGTGCAGCAACCAGGGAGTGGCGGGGACCCACACATGTGAAACGGCGGTCATTAATAGCCAATCAACAGCATATATGATGCAATGTATATAATATATAATTTTATTATTTATATAGTTATGGAAAGTAAATAATGCATGAAAGAAATGAGAGGCTTTTTTTTACACTTTTTTTTTAAAGTCATCCCTGCCAGGGCCCCACTGAAAATGTTCGAATTGGGCCCCACACTTCTTAAAGCCGGCCCTGGAGGGAGTTGTACTTGAGGCTGCAGCTACACTAGCATGGAAGTGGAGTTGGGGAAGAGGTGTCTCCTATTCGATGGAGGATAGGTTATTAGCCAATGGCTATTAGCCAAGGTGTTCAGGGACACAACTCCATGTTCTGGGTGTCCCTGAACCTGACTGCTAGAAGCCTGGACTGGATGACAGGGGATAGATCACTCAGTAATTGCCCTGTTCTGTTCATTCCCTCTAAAACATTAGGCACTGGCCACTGTCTGAAGACAGGAAACTGGGCTAGAAAGACCATTGGTCTGACCCGGTATGGCCAGTCTCTATGTTCATGATAGGTGTGTGTCTCATGGATCTGCCATTACACAAGTCCATCAGCCAAACATCCCACAACCTCTTGTATGGAAGAGGGGATGCTACGACTGTAAGGCTACCACAACAACAGCTGGAAGCTGTTCCACTGTTTCTCTTTACATCCCTGCCTTAACTTACTCTGACTATGTGTTTGCAGGATCGAGAAAACAGTAGTGTCCACTAGATACAAGCCTCCAGAACTTTCAGTTACAGAAAAACATACATGGGTGTATAAACATTTTTCCTAGAATGTTTAGGTTGTTGTCAAACCTAGAGTTGCCAGGTGTCCAGTTTTTGACTGGAACACCCAGTCAAAAAGGGACCCTGGTGGCTCCAGTCAGCACCGCTGACCAGGCCCTTAAAAGTCTGGATGGTGGCACAGTGGGACTAAGACAGGTTCCCTGCCCTTCTATGTGTAGGGGCAGCCAGGGGGCTCTGCACACTGCTTCCACCCCAAGCACCAGCTCTACATCTCCCATTGTCCATGTAGGAACCAGAGTGGGGACATGCCGCTGCTTCCAGGAGCTGCCTGAAGTAAGAACCACACAGAGTCTGCATCCCTGATCCCCTCCTGCACCCAAACCCCCTGCCCCAGCCCTGGTCTCCCTTCTGCCCTCTGAATCCCTCAGCCCCAGACTGAAGCACCCTCCTGCACCCCAAGCCCCTCAGCCCCAGCCCCACCCCAGAGTCTGCACTGCCCACATACCCCAACCCCCTCCCCCTGCCCCAACCCTGATCCCCTTCTGCCCTTTGAGCCCGGAGACCCATCCTGTACCCCAAACCCCTCATCCCCAGTGTGACAGGTTTGGTCACAGAGACCTGCTGATGTGCGAAATTACCTCTGAGCCCATTTTCCCTGCCAGCTTGGGACTCCAGAACCCTGCCTTGTTGAGCCAGACCCACTAGACTGCTGCAATACAGACCCAGGTCTGAACCATGCTCCCAAAGCTGCCGGCTTTAACTGAAAACCACTCTGCAGGTTACCTATCTCCAGCAGCCAGACTCCCCATTCCCAATGGGATCCAAACCCCAAATAAATCCATTATACTCTGTATAAAGCTTATACAGGGTAAACTCATGAATTGTCCACCCTCTATATAGAGAAATATGCATAGCTGTTTGATTCCACGTGTATTAATCACCTACTCTGGGTTTACTAATAAACAAAAGTGAGTTTTTTAAGAATAAAAAGTAGGATTTAAGTGGTTTCAAGTAATAACAGACAGAACAAAGTAAGTTACCAAGCAAATTAAAAAAAACACGTAAGTCTAAGCCTAATACATTAAGAAACTGAATACAGGTAAATCTCACCCTCAGAGATGTTCCAATAAGCTTCTTTCATAGACTAGACTCCTTCCTAGTCTGGGTCCAATCCTTTCCCCTCGTAGTGTCCTTGTTAGTTCTAGCTCAGGTGGTAACTAGGGGATTTCTCATGACTGGCAGCCCCCTTTGTTCTGTTCCACCCCTTTCTATAGCTTTGGGTCCCAACTCCTCCTCCTAAATGGAAAACCACCAGCTTTAAGATGGATTTCAGTATCATGTAACATGGTCACATGTCCTTTGAGACCCCTAGTCTCCATTCTTCCAGAGTTGGCCGGCACATACCCCAGAAGTTTTGCAAGTAAACAGAGCCATTCATAACCAATCGTCCTAGTCAATGGGAGCCATCAAGATTCCAAGCCACCATTTATGGCCCACACTCTGAAGTTCTATTGTAAGAGTAATGTAAGTATGCAGAGTAATACTTCTTATTTCTAGCTTCAGATACAAGAAAAATACATTCATACAAATAGGATGGACACTCAGTAGATTTTAAGCTTTGTAATGATACCTTACAAGAGACCTTTTGCATAAAGCATATTCGAGTTACATTGTATTCACACATATGTAGTGCAACGTCACACCCAGTCCCACCCCAGAGTCTTCACCTCCAGCTGGAGCCCTCACCCCCCCCCACACACCTCCCAGCCCAGAGCCCCTCCCACACCCTGAATCCTGGCCCCACCTCAGAACCTAACCCCAGCTGGAGCCCTCACCCCCTCCCGCACCTCAACCCTCTACCCCTGCCCAGTGAAAATGAGGGAATGAGTGAGGGTGGGGAGAGCAAGTGACAGAGGGAAGGGGGATAGAGTGAGTGGGGGCCAGTCCTCAAAGGAGAGGCAGGGGCAGGGCAAGGGTGTTTGGTTATGTGTGAGTAGAAAGTTGGCAACCCTAGTCAAACCCTGGCCCCAATTTTTCCAACTCATATACGAAGTGATTAAAGTAAGGGAAATGCTCACATGAGCAAAAGCTACACACAACCAAGCATATTTGCAATGCCCAGGAAATGCTAGGCATTACTACTTATTAAAAATCACTTTTAGTCTAAAGGATAACAGTTGTCCATTTTAAACATGTGAGCCTCAAACCAATGAAAATTACTCTGAACAGATTCTAATGGGATGTTTTGCTGACCTTTTAATCCTGCCTAGTTGATTCTTGCTATTCCTAGTGACTTCCTGGGTTGATCCCTCACATCTGTTGAATTTGTAACTGTACTGTAAGTCTCAGACGTCTAGGTCTGATTTATCCCAATAAAGTTTTGTGTTCAGAACTTTGTACATGTGTTCAGATGTGGTTGGATGAGTTGGATTTGATTTCCATATGATTGTCTTAACCTCTCTTACAATTTTTGACATTACTTCTATCTTTAAGAACAAAACAAAAAAATTGAGGTCTCCAGAAGAGCTGCACAAAATTTTTCTACCAAATTTTTTTTTCACTGAAAAATACAGATTTGAAAATACCAAAATGTTTTGCAAATTTGTGTTGGTTTCATGAAACACTTTTGTTCATAAAAAAAAATCTGAAATAATCCAAGTGTTTTAATTCAACTATTTCAAAAGCAATGTTTTGATTTTTTGGTGTAAAATGCCTTTTGCTTCAAATTGTCCTTTCTTTTGCTTTTTAAAAAAGATTTAAACACATTAAAATGATCAAAATCGGAACAAAATGTTTTCATTTCATTCAACCCAAAATGAAATGTTTTTGACTTTTCAATACACCAAAATTTTCAAAAATTTAAGGTTTCAGTCCAAACTGAAATCAATATTTTTTTACTTTTTGAAATTACCAATGAACTAAAAAATAATGTATTTGCCCAGCTCTAGTCAGCAGCCATGAGTTTTGAAAGCAAGAAGGATAAAGTGAGCATTGCATTCTACTTCTAACGCTCTCATTATTTATCGTTTGACTTGCAGTAGTGCCTAAGCTCCCTAGTTATGGACCAGTTCCCCATTGTGCTAGGAGCTGTACAAACAGAACAAAATAGTTCCTGCCCAAAAAACCTTACAATCTAAATATAAGACAAGATAAAACAGGCAGAGACAGGAAAACCCAAGGAAACAATGAAACAATAGTGGTCGGTGTGATAGGCAGTAAGATCAGCATATCAGTTGCCTAAACAGTGTCAAGTTTTTTGTAGGCAGGGAGCACACCAAAGTAGAGTTTTAAGGAGGGATTTTCAGAAGGACAATGAGGTAGCTTTGAGGAAGTTAGCTTCTCCCAACTGTGAGGCGCAGCATGGGAGAAAACCCAAAGGTACTTGTTTGAAAATGTAACAAGTGGGAAAAGAAGGCTGCCATCACTGACAGAAAGGAGGCAGGAGATGACATCTTGGTAGTGTATGAGAGACAATAGGAAGTATGAGAAGAGGCCTTGAAAGTGAGCGAAAGTCTGGCTATCTATCTATGTACTTTGATGTATGCACTGATTTTGGAATAAAGAATTTAGAATATTTATTAATATAAAAAGTGTTACAAAATATGTTTTTGTGTATATCTACATGGTGTTTATTCTGTCCACCTTGCAAAAGCAATTGTGTGTGTGTGTTATAAAATACATACATAAGTATATATGTATATATACATATGTATATGCATAGTACTTTCACTAGCTTCACAATGTCATTCCCTGTGGCCTTGCTTCTATTACACACATCATTCATTAGATTATGAAAACCATTTATGTCATGCAGCAGAACCAAATGAATTCACTAAGGGGCCACCATTAGCATATCAAGTAGCTATTTCTCAGCTAAATATTCCTGACAGCTCTCATTACATATGATGGATGAGGTTTATAAGAGGTAGTGGTTCCAGAAGAAAATAAAACTTCAGCATTCTACCACATGTGACCCAATAACTAGCTATCATTTTTCTATTGTCTGCATTTCTTCCCTTTTTATCCTTTTAGGATGAAAGAGTTGTAAACCTCACACACAGATTAACTGCTTAATTTGAAATACATTAAAAATTGTGAGCCTAATTTAGACTCAATTCTGAATTTTGCAGGTGCTTTAGTCATGAAATATCAAACACAGCATCACCATTGCTCTGTCGCATCTGTATGACTATGGCTCCGAGGCGCAGTGGTAGTACAAATAAATAATACGGACAATAAGTTGGGCCTGCAGTTACCCAGTTTGTGCACACAACTGTGGGAGATGTGTGTGCAGTTGGGAATGCCTTCTGTGTACATTTTTGCACACAGAGCTCCTTTCTCTCTTTCTCAACATTTTTTCTCTGATATTTTCAAATTTCCTGCTCTAAATTTCACCATACAATATTAGCATTCAGGGCTAGGTTCTTTACTGTGCTGATTAACACCAGCTGAGGATTTGGCCTTAGATTTTAAAAACATGAACCTTTATTTTTTATTGTAAAGAGATTTATCATTTATATTTTTGGCCACCGCATACAGAACTAACAGTGCAGGGAAGTGGGCTGGAAAACAGGAGCCAGAATACCCCAGCAATTACATTGGTTGAGATCAGGTAAAAATTGAAAACACATCTTGTCACTCTGGGAAAGATTGTGTATCTATCTATTTTTAGGTGAAATGTTCTTCTGACTTCTGTTAATCCTGTGTCACACATTCATTAATCCCAGAATTGTTGTATGGTGGTCCAGTTCTATCTAAAATTGAATCTAATATTTCATTTCACACCTTCCACCCCTCCTGCTTATATATGTACTGTAAAGTGGGGATCGGTACAGTAACATTTTGTGAAATATAATAAAATTCACCTTTGTTAACATTAGGAGTATAAACTGGACCAACAACAAAGTCTAATCCAATCAAACTGATAACTACTACCAAACCTCTACCCTCCACATTTTCCGTTATTTTGCTGACTTGTGAGTTTAGATATTAACTGAGAAAAATTGCAACTCCTCATAGTTTATTATTAAAGCATCTCTATAAATTCCTACTCTGACCCAATATAATTCCACTTCTAAGAACAGAGTCTCTCACAGTAGAAAGATCAAGTGAGATGTCCTTCGGTTCTTGTTTTTGCAGTCAGGTTGTATTATATTTTAAGATGTTCAGTAATTTATTAAAGTTGTATTTTTGGTATGCAACTGACAGCAGGGCCAGGGGTGGCTCCCGGCCCCAGCACGCCAAGCACGTGCTTGGGGCGGCAAGCCGCAGGGGGCGCTCTGCCGGTGCCGCGAGGGTGGCAGGCAACGTGCTGCCTGGGCGGTTTGCGTGCGGAGGGTCCGCTGGTCCCGTGGCTTCAGAGGACCTCCTGCAGGCATGCCTGCGGGAGGTCCACTGAAGCGCGAGAACAGCGGACTTTTCCACAGGCAAACCGCCGGAGGCAGCATGCCTTCCATGCTTGGGGCGCAAAGATCCCTAGAGCCGCCTATGCAGGGCAATGTTCTTCAGCCTCTCTACAGCAAAGGAGAGAGAATGAACATGGATACTGAACTATCTACTATTCTCTTGAAGACTGTTCCCCTTAGGGTTGATGAACATTTGTGAGGCTAGTGGGAAAACATTACTCTTTCTGTGCCATCCCTGTTCTGTGGATTACGCAGGATTTCAGTTTCCTCAGCTTAGTTTCAGCGCCTTTCCCAAGCAGTATTTGCTTAAAAAAAACAATTAAGAGAAACATTACTGTAGATCGGGGTAGACAGCCTATGGCACACATGACAAAGGCAGCACATGAGCTGATTTTCAGTGGTTCTCACACTGCCAGGTCCTGGCCACTGTCCGGTGGGTTCTTGCAGTTTTAATTTAATTTTAAATGAAGCTTCTTAAACATTTTAAAAACCTTATTTACTTTACATACAACAATAGTTTAGTTATATATTATATACTTATGGAAAGAGACCTTCTAAAAATGTTAAAATGTATTATCGGCACGCGAAACCTTAAATCAGAGTGAGTAAATGAAGACTCAGCACAGCACTTCTGAAAGGTTGCAGACCCCTGCTGTAGACTGAGAAAGAAATTCCAATAACAAAAGTACAAAGACACAAAGAAAGTCATGTGTTCCCCATGGAACTTATTTTTCATTCTAATGCAAATTAAGTATGTAATGAAGAGAATATATAATGGGAAAAAGCATTGAAATTGCAAAAAAATCAATATTTTCTTTTTTTAGAAGTCCATTTTTTCAGTTTTAAATGATTTTTTCAGTTCAAAATTTAAGCCAAAACAAGTAAAAAAAAATTAAAAGGTCAAAATATTTTGATTGACCTGAACCGAATATTTGTTTGGATTGTTGGGCTGTGAACATTTCTGAGATTTCAACTTTTTGTACCAAATCAGGAAAGGAATTTTCTTCAAAATCTCAAAACTTTTCCTGGCACAGGTAAATAGTTTCCCATTAGCTCAGGCTTTTGGTTTTTTACCTTCTTAACTTTTTTTAAAGCTACTAAGAAAAAGACTACAGCTCCCTGAAAACTAGGATAAACACAGCCAGCTGAACATTTCAGGGCACTTACCTGCTTTGTGAGAGAGCCCCAGGCTCAATGTTAGCCATGTATCCTGAATTTCTAAGGCCAAGGCAAATAAATGAAGAAACTAAGAACAATGGCTACTATTCACTGCAAACTCCTTTCAGATCTAGGCCACTTATCAAAAAATGAGTTTGGGGGCTATTAAATATTGTGAATATCTTCAAACTTTGGTCTCTAAAGTTAGGGCCCTAACTCTGCAGGTTTGTTTTGGCCCAGGGCCATAGCCTCAGGTACCAGAAAATAGGAGAGAACAAAGAAAAAAAGAGTTCCTCCTACGCCATAGCTCTCTAAATCCTCTCTAAATCACCCTTGATATTATGGCTCTAAATCCATAGCTCTCTAAATCCTCCTACGCCATAGCTCTCTAAATCACCCTTGATATTATGGTTTTCAATATTTCTAGGCTGTTATTGCATCCTCTGTTTTGTTGCCTTTTAAACAAACTGCCTACATTTCATTCATTTAACCTTTGCTTATGAATTAATTCCTCCAACATCTGTTGTCTGAATTCCTTCCAATCCCTCTAATAATAAAGAGGTGCCAAAAATGTATGCAGTATTTTCAGAGTGGTTGCATCAAAACTGTATAGAGAGGAACTATTAACTATCTGCTTTGTATCCATCCCAAAAATGTATTGACCCTTTTGGTTGCCATATGACATTGCTAACATGTCTCACTTACTGGTCTGTTTTAGAATTAATGATTTCCAGTTTGTCCTTCCCATTGAGTACATATGCTTCAGAGCATTTTTCTCCAGATATAGTGAGTTGCGTTTTCCAAGCTGAATCTAATTTTGTTATTCTCTTCTTCTGTTTCTAATTTCTCTGATTCCCTTTGTGTTGCTTTCCTGACTGCTGCCAAATACTATCTACATATTTTATTACCATGTTGTTTACTCCTGCTTCCCATATCACTAACGAAAATGTCAAATAACTCGCAGCGCCTCACTAGACACCTAACCTCACTTCAGTGTATTGCCATTTACCATTGTCCTTTGATTATGGTGCTGCGGATAGTTTTCAGTCCACATGGCAGTGCTCCTATTCAAGCCAATGTGAATTATTTTTTCAAACAAGATTGCCTGAGATACAGTATCAGGTGTTTAACTAGAATACAAATACATGATATGTCTTGAATTTCTATCAGCCGCTAATTTTATAATTCTATCCAAAACAGCAATAAAGTTTGTCAAGCAGGGATTTATTATTTATGCTATTTATTGTTGTGTCTGTTACTAGCTAGATGTTTAGTGATTTGATTTAAGTGAAACAGAGGAATCAGCTCCAACCAAATTATCAAAGAATATATTAATTATTATTATTCAGATGTCAGTGTCACTTTGTAATAGGAAAATAAGCACAACACTTACCACATAATTATGTACCAATATAACAGGAGGATGTGTCCAGTCATCTTTTCCAAATTCAATGCCTACCTACTGTAGCTAGTTTCACTTCCCTTTGTATCATTGTTATTTATAGTCTCACTAGTTAAGGAGAGGAGTTTGTTAGAAAAACTCCCTTGAAACCAGCACTACAGAAAGAAAGACCATTCTGTATTAAATTTGTTTGGGTTGCTGGAATAATGCAATGTTGCTCCCAGAAATTTTTGAACCTATCCTGTACTCCTCTGCTATTGATTTTCTTCAAGTCACACAGTGCTAATTCACCACCCTTGAGCTGTCATTCCTGGAAGCACTGGCTTTTATAAAAGATAAAGATTTTCAAAATGACTCTTTCAACTTGAGACACAGAAAAGGGTTTTTCAGAAATGTGTCCACCCCCTGAAAATCAGGCCCCTTTGAGGTATATCAGGTTGGGCACACAAAAGCTGAGAAACTCTAAATCACTAGTCACTCCTGAGAATCTTGGCAATTGTCTTTATAAAAAAAGCAATGCTGTCAGAAATCACATTCCAAGAGTGACAAGATGGGTGAGGTAATATCTTTTATTAGACCAATTTCTGTTGGTGAAAGAGCTTTCAAGTTTACACAGAGCTCTTCTTCTGACCTGATCTGAAGAAGACTTCTGTGGAGCTCAAAAGTTTGTCTCTTTCACCTACAGTAGTCGATCCAATAAGATATACTACCTCATCTATCTTGCCTCTCTAATTTCCTGGGATCAACACGACTATAATATAACACTGCATATTCCAAAAGCAGGCAGTTAGAACTGCATGACTCATGAAAATCTGGGCCAAAAAGTATATTTTGGCTATCTAAAGTTTTAATGGAATCTAAATGATAGCCATATTTACTACATATGAAAGAATACCATGCATGCCATTACATGTTCTCCATTACCTTTTTCAATAAATTAACTTAAGATGGTATTAATACTTCAATAACATTAGTTATCCAAAAGGAAAAGTAGTAAAGACACATATACTAAGACAGATCCTCTGTGCGCTTGTTCTAGTAAAATTCTACACTTTTATTCTATCACTTAATGCTACACAGAAAGTAACAAGAATAAATCAGCCATAGATGTTCAATGCAGAAAAAATTGACTCAACAACATTAGGCTTGCAAAACTAACAATTACACACTCACTTCTCTTCACCAGCATAAATAATAAATCATAGAATACTTCAAAGATGTTCAAAAGAGATGATCTAGGAAATTAAATAAGGGTAAATAAATATATTAACTCAAAGTTTTACTTTAAACATTCACTTCTAGCTAGTGAGATATTAATACTCATGATTCTGACTTCAGGTAAATTGCTTCAACAAACAGCTGTGTATTAAGCTACGATATCAAGAGAATTCTTGGATGCTAATATTCTTTCAATCTCCTAAAGTTCATTCATTAACTTTATTCAGAAGGACTCCATACTTAGCCTCACCTAGGCATCACTTTGGAAATCTTTGCTACTGGGATGTAGATTTCATCAGGAATATTTGGGAACTTAGGTACTACTCAAAGTGCACTGGACAGAGACTTGAATTCTATTCCCAGATCTGCCACCAAACTGCTGGGTGAACTTGTCAAGTTAGGTCACCAAAGTGTGACTCAGTTTCCCCATCTGTACAATGGGGATAATGATACTAATCTCTTTTGTAAAATGCTTTGAGATCAATGCATGAAAAGTGCTATATAAGAGCTAAGTTGTATTTATCAGAACCAGATCCTAAATGATGTAAAATTTAGGCTCCACCATAGTTGCAAATTTTTGGAGTCTACAAATAAGGATACATGTGTAAACCTTATTAGTTAGGGTTATTTTGTACCATTCTGACAAAAAAGAGATAAATAAAAATGAAAGCAAGGCAAACAGTTTTGTTTACTCTACTAAGGTTAGTTTTCAAGGTGTCTTTCCATGGAAACACTCATTAAATTCATGCAGATGTTTGCTCTCCACCTATATAGGCTTCTTTCATTCTGTTTCTCAAGAATTTTCAGAAAATACTTTAATATTAATATTAACATTTGTATCCATGGCAATTTCTACCTCACTTCTCAATATGACAAACTTTACCAATCTGAATTCTTAGAATTCAGAGCATATGACACTAAACAGAATATTTAAGAATTTAAGAATGTTTCCTTGGTTCCTGAGTGAACCTAATATTTCATCTTTGGCCCACTGATTTAGCAATACATTTGGAAAGAAACATGATGGAGGGGTCCCTCGTTTTATAGAAACATACTATACTCTTAAACTAAGGGGCAGAATGTGATATCTTTGTTCATGCTCAGTAACATCTTAGAAATACTGGGGGTAAAGTACTTTTATCGTGAATAAGAGTATCACAATCTGGTCCTAGAAGATTAAGTCCATTATCAAGATTCCAAAGGCTAAACTAGCAGTTTTTGTAAAAAAGAAGCAGCTTAATATATTAATAATTAAAGCATCCTAAGCCATTAAAATAGCTTGGTCAAAGTATTTGATAAAGCTGTGGATGTGGTTATGCTTAAGGGAGTATTGAATTGATTGATTGGAGAAATGTCATCTTCCTTTCTGTGAAATAATGTTTTCTTGCTGAACTGAATAGCAGAGTGAATTTTGCAATAGCATCCCCAAATTAGCCAGTGATAATGAGATCTGGCTTGGAAGGGATAAGGAAGAAAAGAGGTTATAAGAGAATGTAGTACGGATTTCTGTATCTGATTTTTCTTGCTTCTCCAAACTTGTACAGTTGTTGTCCACTGCCCAATAAATAGATACATAAATAAATAAATACCATGATAAGCAAATAAGAACAGACCAAAAGTTTCTGTCCTCCCTGAATCTTGTGTCAGGGAGGACAGGTCAGTTTTTCACCTGCTATCCTACTGCCTCAAGACTCTCTACCTTTTAGGATAAGGAAACAGGGCCCAACAGTCTATCGACCTTTTCCAGTTTGTCACCTGCCTAGGGCTTCCACTTGAGTTGCTCCCCACATTGCAATGCACAATTCCAGTAAATCATAGAACTCATCAGATCTTTCTGTCCCTGTGAGAAAAGTGGTTCTTGTGGGAATGAAGGGAAGGAGCTGACCTGCTCCAGGCATTCCTAGGCAGCTGCTGACCAAGCTGGGGGCTATTTCAGAGACAGAGGATGTCTAAAGGCTCTGAAAATGTTCTGTGAAGAATCAGATAAAAATTCAAACATTTGCCTGCTTATCCAAACTGAGAGCCAGATACTTAGCTAGTATCTGGCAGATCTCCTCTGAAGTCAATGGAACAAAGCTTATATAAACCAGCTGAAGATCTGACCCTAAATCTCTCAAGCTTGTGTGGTTTGTCTCCAATTGCTAGAAGAGAGCCATAACAGTCACTCTCTGTTCATCTCTCATTTTTCATCCCTAATACCCACATTTCTAAATAATACTTTGGTAGTGACTGTAGTCACAGGACCCCAGTGATTCTATCACTCAGGGTAGAATCTGTTGTGTGTGGCTCCTTCTCTCTGACAGCAGCACTCAGTGCCAAAGTTGGTCTGTGATAGTGGCACTGAATTCACAGTAGCAGGGTAAGCAATATAATCCTCACTTTAAGGACATTGGTCCAATTTCCTTGGGGAAAAGGAGATAGATTTTAATTTTATTTAAAGGAGTTTTGCTGAAGTGGAAATTCCATTTTTTTCCCAGAGCAAATGATTAGGGACATGCTCCTGATCTCTCTGCATGGACTTCAGTGGAAGTACTCCAGCTTTAAACCAATGAGATCAGAGCGAACCTCTGTGTTTCTGATAACCAAGGACTGTGTCCTTTCACATGTATCCCATCACTTGTACGTGTGCTCCTCCCTACTCCCCTGAACTTCTGGCTCCCTTTATACCTCTTTTGCTTTTGGTAGCATTCCCAGAAGCATTCCCACCAATCATACTAGTGTTAAGAAGGCTGCTGTGCCAAACCAGTTACTTGCCAATAGCTTAACGCACACTCTAGAATAATATATGAGCATTGAAAGGTACATGATAACAACAAACATTTGGTTCCTTTTACAGCTGCAGGCTGTTTGCTAAATCTGATATAGGTCCCCCATACAGTAGCAGACCACATTAACAGCGAAAGGCACTTACAATACTGTTATTCTGACTTACTTTAAAAGTAGCTATTAAATCTCGCACTGTTTTAAGTGCCAGCATCTTGAAGAGTGAGCTGTTCTGAGTGGAACTGCTGGCTTGCTGTATGTTCCGAATGACCAGGTGTCACACCTCGTCTAGCTTCTGCTGAGAGACCAAGTGAGCCCTACGGCTAAACAGCAGCCACCTCATGAATAGTTGATGACAGCACTGCCAGCAGCACTTGCATTATTTTTACAAGGATTACACATGCACACAGTGAATGAAATCAACAGCTGCTCATAAAGCAGTGGCACATTTATATATTCAAACATAAAAGTCTGTTACAATGGGTTGCTTCCAAGCTGGGAGTGCTCACTTTAGGTCAGCCTTGGCTAAGGTCTGCTCACTGTGGCACTTTATGAGAAGGTCTTAAAACTCCTCCTAGTGAGCCCATTTTTTTTTCTAAGATTGGGTCTCTACAGCCAGTTAATCCCACTGGATTCCTTTTCCTCCTGTAGGCTAGAGGTCCATTGTTCACAGGGAAATGCAGTCTCTGTGTGCCCCAGATCAACAGACAAATCCCAATTACAGCACATTTAAATAATGAATGGTTCATTTAAGAAAGAAACAGATAAGATTTAAAGGATTAACTCTTATCCTCATGTATATACATGCAATGGGAAACTTTGCTACTACCTGGCAGGGGAATAAAGGTCAAGGGTTTGTAGTTTGTTCTCTTATGGAGGTACCGGCAATGTCCAAAATCAGAATTGTTCCCCCTTGATACCATCCTTCCAAATGCATGTCTCCTCCCATTATGGGTGAGGACTCCCTCTAATGTAGTGACACCCAGCTCTGGGGTCTTGGTATTTTATCTCCAATCCACCTTTCTTTGGAACATATCCAACCATCTAGTCTAATCCCCTCTCTCCAGAGTCCACCTGCCACTAATAATAATAGTTTCTGCCTATAGCAAATTCCCATATGTGTTTCTCTCTGTTTTTTCTTTCACCTTCTAAAAAGAATATAACTTCTGTTTCACCGAGAATCCCCCAGCAGACCCACTGCTTATTAGGAGAATTGTCCATGGCAACATTTGTCATATGGCCAGCTAACCAGGAGGAGGGGGCAGAGAAAAAAGTAGGGCCCAACCAGGGGAGTGACAGGAAGAGCAGTGGGGAGGCTTGAAGTGAAGGAGAGAGAAGGAGAAAATGAAGAGAGAAATTAGAGGGTGGGAATGTGAGAACTGGGAGGGGACTGGAAAAAGCAAAGGGGGAGAAAAGATGGGGAAGCTGTTGGCAGAGACAGAGAGAGGGGGAACTTGGGGGAGAACTTTGAGAGAGGGGCAGAGAAATGTTGGCTTCACACAGAGAAAAAGAAGAGGGGGAAAAGAGAGGCAGAGAAAAGTAGAAGAAAACTGAGGAAAAGCTAATGGAGTAAAAGAAAATGAACCAGATATGGAATCAAAGATTGCAAAAACATAATCATAAAGAGACAAGAATGAACATCTGCATATAGCTGGATCTTTCTCTCCAGCATTTGATATCATCAGCCATGGAATCTTGCTGTCCTGCTAACAGATGTGACAGAGGATAGAAGGATCCCACTGACATGGTTTCACTCATTTCGCTCAAATTGTATCCATAGAACCACAATGAATGACTGCTCCTCCATTTCCAAAGCCTTCACCTGATAGTTACAGTTGTCTGGGCAAAGGTTTGAAGCTGGTAACCTTAAAAGAGCTACAGTTAGTTCAGAGCACAACAGCGCATCTGCCTTCAGAATAGAACCTCGCAACCTGCTTCTTTGGTATGTCCTTCACACAATGCTCCCTCATTTAAAAAAAAAAAAAAAAGGAAGAAAAGCAAAACAGAATCATGCCAAATATAGGCCAGTCCCTGCTGACTTCAAAGGAGAGAGAGAACTGTTTAACTATCTTGTTAAGTGTACATTTTGGGAGCTGCCCAGATATCATAGTAAGAGTTGTATGCACAGATTGAGGACAGTGCCCTTATACACTTTGGTCTATTAAGTAAGGCGTGTTACACAGCAATAGAAGTCAAAGCCTACTAAGCATTTAGCACGACAGTTTTGAGCCCAATAATCTACTGGTAAATTGTTATTTTGACCTTTGGATACATTTTTGCAAATTTTAGTGGGCTGTTAAGATAGGTTGGGTCCACTGAAACATGTTTTAAACTCTGATTCTTCTTGAACAAAGCTTTTCATACAGGGCTAATGGAATAGGTCAGCTCAAGAATTTGGGAAAGTATAGGCAACTTTCTTTAAAAAATTGTTAAGGACAGCAGCAGGGGACTCATATGCCATGATTTGAACATTCTATAGCAATGATCTGCCAAAGGAGATTAGTTAAACCACACATCAGGACAAACTACCAATGAGGAGGCGGTGGAGTAGGTATTGTGACTGGAGAGGTTAATTTAGGAGACCAGTGTAAAATATGCATGAATATTAAAGAAGAGACAATAAGTTATAGGGAGCGAAAGTAAATAAAGGAAAGGGGAAGGTGGGAGGAAACAGAAAATCCTTTTGGACAATCCCACTGAATGAAACAGGGATTAAACCAATAAAATTATATGGAAATTTGACAGGATTCTATTGAAACTACCTTAGAATTTATAGCGTAGCTAGAAAGATATTTCCTTTCTACAGGTGTTTTGAATCACCCAACAGAATTTTATTGCAGGGCTAGAATTCTCTATGATATCCTATAGGGTGGTTAAAAAAAATCTCTAGAAAAGTTATCATTTTCCTCTAAACTCTTTAGGACCATGCCATAAAGGGAGGGAAACTGAGCATAAAGGTAAATAGCTTTAGCCATGAAATGCCCCCTTTTCAGAAATGGGATTGGCAAATCAAGTTAGGAAAAAAAACAACAAACAATATGAACTTTTCCCAGAGCTAGAAATGAACAATGTCTGAGGCTGGGAAATGTTTTTTCATTATTTTTCATTCTTGTTCTCTGCTGCATTTCCTTGTTCCCTCCAACCAAGAAGTGAAAAGTGACAAAATTCTGTAATAAAAAGGTTGGTCTTCTGGTATTTTCAGCCTAAACAGAAATGGGAAGTACTGATGCTACAGGTCTCATGAGAAAGCCTTTTTCTCATGAGAGATTTGTCCTGAGTTTAGAGGTATAAGACATTCAGAAAACCATCCAATAAGCTTCAGATAATCATATCATAAGGCTCAGTAAACTATACAAACTCTGATTGCTTATTTAAATAAAGGGCCAAAATCCATATTTATTGAACTACATGTAACTCTGCAGGTGAGTAGCAATTAATGAAGTGTAAATTAGTGCAAAATTTGTCCCCAAAGCCAATGGGTTGGTATGGGGTGTAAATCGGATTAAAATCTGGCTCCAAACCTGCAAAATTGTTGGGACTGTTTAATCTTTATTTATTAGCACCCACCAAGATCTTTCCACCATTTTACATCAAAAAGGATACCAACTTTCCTTGATCATTTGGTAAAGGGAGGTATATTCTGATATTGCTGCAAAATAAATCCAAGCACCCAGAATTGATGACTTAGGCAATCTCTGCAAAGCATGTATATGACAGTATGTTGCCACCCATTTAGTAGCATCAGCAGCCTTAGCAATAATGCTGAGACCAGCTGAACTGACTTAGTAGGAAAGTTTCTATTCTGTTTTCCAGTTTTTTCCTCCCTCAATACCAACCAGCAATCCATTCTTATCAGAACTTGCATGTACCTCCTAGTATGAATTTTTAAAAAATTGGCCTTTCCAAAACACAAGTGGAGCCCATTCCACCCCAATAATACACATATTTCAGATTTAGAACTGTGCCTGAGAGAAAGAAATAGGTATCCATGACTGGCTGTGAATCTGAGTGAGAGTAGCTACATACAGGAGCCTGTGGAGAAAAGCCAAGGAAATGCCTTATGGAGTGCAAAGATAAATGTCCCAATTTTATAGAACTTCCCATCTGTTAAAATTAATTTCTTTTCCATACTTCCAAACCAAGCTGCTCAACCATACATGAAAGAAAGGGCTTGAAAGAATAATTATGTCTGTCTCTCACTTAAATGAGCCCGAGGGGCAAAAGGTCTTTCTCTGCTAACATTTTCATGGAAGGACATATAGTGGTATAGATTTCCCCTTTCCAAATGTAGCAACCTTCCCTACAATCTGGCTGTTCCTCAAGCGTGAACTGACAGTCTTCTCAATTACCCAGTTTTTCCAGTGGTAAGATTCACCCCTGGTAGTTTTACAGCTTTAGGGAAACACAGTTTCATAAACTCTATAGCAACTAAGTTAATAGTCTGCTAGACTAGTACAACTGCCTAAGATGTCATGTTCTGGAGCATTATTCTAAGTGTTTAACAAACAAAAACTCGATCTGAACTAAATAATTCATTCTTTCTCTTTGGTACCCAAAATGACCGGGAAATAAGTGTCAGATCTTAATCTATTAAGTGATATTAATTTTGGAAGAACATAACTCTTGGAACAAACTGTGCATGCTTTTAGTATATTTGTGCGCTTGATGTTCAGTTGCTGTATTTTCACATGGAGCTATGGGATATTTGCAGTTTGCTGTGCGTGTAGGATTGGCTTTGGCCAAGTTACACCTGGCACATAACCTGGTAAGATGAGGGACAGGGCAAAGATGGTTGTCCATCACTTTTTCTGCTCCCACAATCCTTGGAGCTGCCAAGTTTACATTTAAGCTGGGGCAGCCTCACAGCTGCTCTAACTGCTTCTAACTGATAACAACCCGAAAGCGGCCTGTGTGCCAGTGGCAGTGCTCAGGCTATGCTCCCTCTCCATAGGCCCACCTTCCCAGGGACACCTCATATATGGAGATGGGTTAATATGCTGTAGACCAAAATATGCCAGCTCCATTCCAGCCAAAAGCCTCCATGGGAGATCTTTATGGTTAGTTTACGCTGTTGGAGTAGCACAAAGGAGACAGATCAGGGCTGAGTATCTGGACTAGGAATTAGATTATTTTTATGTAATTAAAATTCATTCACTGAATATATCAGGTGAATATTTTTAAACAGATTGGTGGGGCTAGCTGTTGTATGTATGACTGTATAATAGTTCTGCATCCTTACTTAAATTTAAAGGAATGTTTCAACCTAATATTAAATTATAAAATTAAAGGACAATAAAGAAGTGTTTAATTTTTAAGTGACTAAGCATCTGTGTGCACTTGAATAATTTCCCCCCTTTTTTTTTCTTTGCTCCCCTTTTCCATTTGCTCTTCTCCAGTCTCTCACACACACCTTGTATGTCCCAACCTAAAGCAAAATCAGCCATGTGCTAAACTTCCTTTGCAAATTCAACAAGGAAATTCACCATCTACATGTTGGATTCTGATCTCTCTCAGACCCAGGTAAACTGGTAGTAATTCCATTATTGAAGTCAGTGGTGTTAAATCAGGGTAAAACTCATGGAAGTGATGTCAAAATCAGGCTCAATACATCAGAGAAACTTGTTCTCTGTGGACTAATGGAAGGGTGATTCATTCCTCTGCATTCACCATATCTTAGGTCCATCTCCTAATCGTAAGTCAGAAAAGTATCTGAGTAGCTTTAAAAAAAGATATGCAGCATTTATCCCACCTTTATTTGCATAAATACATTATCACTAATTACCAATGAAATATTAAAGTGAAATTTACAAATAAAGAAAAAATCCAGAGATCAACTCAACAGATTTGCATACAACATCACATGTAAAAGTAGCCACTAATATATACTTGCCTGCCTGCATTTTATCTCTGCCTACACCATGATTTGCGCATTTATTATCGAAGTGTCTCTATTACCAATTACACATACATTTTAAAAAATATATTGCCCATTATATGGAACATGTAATGATGATTCTGAAATGTTCTTGTGCTGAGATCTTAACATCAGACTCTTTCATAACAAAAGGGTTTCAGAAGGGACAATCTGGGGATACAAAGACATCAGGTTATGAATCCTTTTTCCAATAACTCGCTGGTTTAAATCTATCTCAGGTCAGGAGTGTTTGAAAGCCAGGGGCAAGATTTTCAAGAGACTAATGATTTGGGGTGGTTCAGTTTTTGGGTACCCTACCTGATACACCTTAAAGGGGCCTAGTTTTCAGAAAATGCTGAGATATCTTCCATCAGTCCTTATGGGCAGGTCTCACATCACATAACTGGAACTAACTGGCACCCATTCTGGCCGACTTAGCAGAGGTAAAGGACTGCCTGAGCCTAGAGACCAAAATATCCTTTTATCGATAGTGCTGGTTCCTGTAGATCATATAGGGAGCACTAGGGACAAGCTAGCACTGCCCTTGCCTACAGGTAATTGTTGTATGGATCAATATATTAATTCATTTTCCAAGGCTGTCACTTTGTCACATTTCATAAGCTTTAAATTCACATTAATTTTTTTTAAAAGAAGAAGGTTGTGGAAAAATAAACTGGAAAGAAAGAATACGAGAGATGAGGCTTCAGCTCTGACACCTATGAGACATTCCTTCTTCTAGCTGCGGACAAACATTGAGGTTAGCTACAAAGAGTAAGAGAACAGCTGCCCTTTAATCTGTATAAACGGAAAAACAAGAGTGTGAAAAATGGAAGGGGAAAAGGTTACATTGTGAAAGGGGCTGGTCTTGTTTCTTGCCTGGTTTTAATTTGTGTAAAACTCCACTTAATAAGTATGCCTTATTAAGTTGTCCATTAAAAGTCAAAAATGTTAATCTAATGGAAAGAATTTGATTACATTGTTAGATTTTCCCATTAACAATATTGACTTTTAGTGGCTGTCCTAATTAGACATTAATGGGAATATAAAACAAATTAACAACTGGCCCAGAGGTTGAGGCTTTGGAAGTACTTTATAGACCAGACAACTCAGAAATGTGCAGATGTACCGTCCCAGATCCTGTTAGAGAAAGGGTAAATTTTCAAAGCAATTCAGGTGAAATATTTTAAAGTGATCTCATTATTTCTTTTCTGTGTGTCATGCAGTGGGTTTGCCTTGTTCTTTTCTAACCTGTACTCAACTGTTTTATTGTTACATCTTTGGTTAATCAGTATGTCACACCCCAAATGCAAATGCATAAAACACAAGCTTGTGATGTAAGATTGTCCTTTGCAATTTTTAAGTTTTAGTTTTAAATGAGAACTGAAAATCTCAGTTGATTTGTGATTTGCTGTCAACTACAGGGACATATGTCCAGCTTCAGCTTCTGTAACATTTGGAGGAGGATTTTTGTTTAGGTCTTACCTATACAGACAGACCCTATAGCTGCTGGAAATAAAAGACATTACACCTCATGCTTTCTAAAGTCTCTTACTCCAAAGTATCCCAGACAGCTTAGTGTTGTGGGGTGAAATTTTCAAACGTGCCAAAAGGCCAATTGTCCAAATGAATTTAAGTGTCTAGAGTTGCTGATTGGCACCTGAAGCGGTTTTCAAAAGCACTCAATCAAGTGAGGTGCCTAATTCAAATAGATTTTAATAGAATTTATACACTTAGGCACATCTGAAAATCCCACAAGACATCTATCTGCAATTTTAGGTGCCTAAATATCTTTGGACATCTGGTCCTAAGTGATTTAGGAGCACAAATCGCATTGATGTTCAATGAAACTCGTGTTCTTTCATCATTTAATTGTTTTAATAATTTTTGTGGCTCTTCTCTGAACACCTTCCAATTTATAACACATCTTTCTTGAATTGTTGCTATCAGAACACAGACACAATATTCCACCAGCAATCACACCAGTGCCAAATATAGAGGTAAAATAACCCTTCTGCTTCTACTCAAGATTCCCCTGTTTATGCATCCTTAGATATCATTAGCTCTTTTGTCCACTTGGTCACATTAGGTGTTTGTGTTCAGCTGGTATCCACTACAACCTTCAAATCTTTTTCAGAGTCACTGCTTGTCATAGTATTCCTTCCCAAATCTGAACCTTAGAGTCCAGAAAATGAGATACTAGCATGAATTCCTCTAAGCTTAATTACCAGCTTAGATCTGATATGCTGCCACCAATCAAAACTCTGAGTGTTTGATGAACTCTGGTCTCCCCACAACCTTCCCTGGGGACCCCCAAGACCCAGATCCCCTGGATCTTAATACAAGGAAAGTAAACTCTTTCCCTCACTAGTGCCACTCCTAGGCTTCCCCTCCCTGGGTATTCGCCTAGAGATCACTGTGCTTCAAAAAACTCCAAGAACACACAACAACAAAGAGAAATCAGTGTCTCCTCCACTCCTTTCCACCTCCTGGTAATGCCCAGCATGAGAGAATTAAACACACCTGAGCACGGTTTTCTGTCCCTTACCCTCTCCTCTCCCAGAGGGCCGAATTCAGCACTCAACGCGTTACCTGTATCTAATACATAGAGAAATCTACCTTTTGCTCCCACCGGTTTCTGTGAATAACAGACTTAATACCTTACATTAACAAGGAGTAAAAATCAACTAGGTGCTTAAAAAATAATGTTTTATAAAAGACAATAAGAGTAAAAATATATCTCTGTAATTTAGGATGAAATATACAGGGTTTTCGCAGTCTTATAGAAAATGGGATAAACAGCCTATCCAGAAAAAAATACAATTTTAAAATATTTCAGCATTACAAATTGACATGAAGAATACCAATATAATAAAGACTTATACTGTCCTTTCCTACTTGGTACTTACAAATTGGAAACAGAAGATTACGAGACCTGTAAGACGGGTTGGTCACCCTCAGAGCCTAGAGAGCACACACACACAGAACAAAGAACCCACACCCAAACTTCCCTCCACCCAGAGTTGAAAGTATCTTGTCTCCTGATTGGTCCTCTGGTCAGGTGTTCCAGGTCCCTGTTTTGTTAACCCTTTACAGGTGAAAGAGACATTAACCCTTAGCTATCTCTTTATGACACTGCTTCCCAGAAAGACTCTCCCATCATTTAAGTATGGCCTACATTCTTTGTTTCTTACATTTAGCCTTATTAAAATGCCTACTATTTTCTTGAACCCAGTTTACCAAGCAATCTAGATCACTCTAAATCAGTGACCTACGCTCTTCTTTATTTACCACTACCATTGCAGATGACAATTTGTGTGTCATCTGCAACCTTTATCAGTGATGATTTTATGTTTTCTTCCAGGTCATTGATTAAAATGTTAAATAGCATAGGGCCAAGAAATGATCCCTCAGGGACCCCACTGGAAACACACCCACTTGATGACAATTCCTTGTTTACAATTTCATTTTGAGACCTATCAGTTAGCCAGTTTTTAATGCATTAAATGTGTGCTATATTAACTCTATATTATTTTAGTTTTGTAATTAAAATGTCATGCAGTACCAAGTTAAGAGCCTTACAAAAGTCTAACTGTATTGCATCCACACTATTATCTTTATTAACCAAACTTGTAATCTCATAAAAAAAATATATTGAGTTAGTATGACAGGACCTTTTATCCATAACCCAGGTTGATTTTCATTAACTACATTATCCTCCTTTATGTCTTTCTTAAACAAGTCCTATCTCTATTACTCCATTATCTTAACTGGGATCAATGTCAAGCAGACAGGCTTATAATTACCTGGGTCTTTCAGGTAATTAAAATAAAGATGGTCGGTAAATGATTTAATTTCTCCAGATGCAAAACTGATGAAAGTTAAAAGTTTTCATTTTCATTTTAATTTAAAAAATTCTTCTAATATTTTGTTTTCCTTGAAAAAAGAAAAAATTATTAAAATTCCTATTTAATCCAAAAGCCATTTAGGAGAGGGAAACAGCTCCAACTGCATATCATCCTTGTACTGTACATAGCTGTAAATCAAATATTATAATTTAAGAAAATATTCCTGTATTTATAGGTGAGTGGATATCTTCTCAAATTGTTGGTCAAAGGCAATTTACCCAACAGAGAAGCTGATCTGTATAGAGAGAACCTATATATCATCACTCGCAGGATCAGAAGAAGGGCATTGGGAACACAGAACAGCAGTGCACAGCAAAACCATGTCATATTCCAAGGAAAGGTGGGAAGATCGTATGCTAGCAGCCCAATTCAGATTGGCCAGGATCTAGCCAATATGGAATTGGGCCAGCTCCTCAGAGACTGAAGCAGGGATTTGCAAGAGAGATCTGCAACAGAGGCAGTTGCAATAATATACAATGAATATCAACAGAATCTATTTATATTTAGCATCCATCATATGAAATTTCACAACATGCTTTACAAAGAAATATAGTGTTCTACAACTCACAGTACAGACGTGGCAGAGTTGATATTTTCATTCAGTGCTATTGTCAATGATTTAGAACTTTTCCAGAAAATATGTTTGAAAAATTTGAACAACAATCTGAAAACAACTTTAGATTAAGAGCAGTGACCTATTGCCTACATATGTGTTGCAGCTTGCCAGTTAGTCCTTTTCTCTGTTCTTCATATATTTGTCCAAAGTTGCATTGAAAGTAAATACAATTTTGTTACTGCTGCTGCTGCAGTTTCTTCTAAGAGAAGCTTGTCTCTCACAACTGATTAGGAAACTTAGTTTTGAAGTATGCATTAAGAAATTATCTTTAAACCCAATAGATGGACACAAGCTATATAAGTAAATGAAAATTGTGATATGTATGACACTTATTTCAGCAGCTACATCGCATAAATAGTGATTGTTATATTATTTTCATCAAAGGTTGTTTTGGCACTTGGATATTCAAGCATCATTTAGATCAGATATGAGATCCCAGTCCTTCAGATTGATGCATGAGTTTAGCTTAATGCATGTGAGCAGTCTAACTGAATTCAGTGGGACTGCTCACCTGTTTAAAGTCAAACAATAGCACAAGGCTTTTATCTGAGTCATAGTGAGAATGATATAACCAGATCAGTAGTTCTGCAAAGTGGGTGACCTACATTCTCTAATCCTACTGTCACCAAATTTGTTTTCGATCATTTTTTCCCAGAATGTTCATGTTCAGCCAATCTCAATCCTCCCTGATAAGATATGCTGGATTTTTTGTCTGCAGAGTAAAACTGGTTTGGACTAGACTATGCAACCCTTACTCACATTGGTGAACATTTACTGATGTGAATAGACCTATGGCTATGTGAATAAATGCTCACCTAAGGATTCCAGATCCTAGCCCTTTATATCCATTAGCTCTTTATCCAATTATTTCTGTAAATCTGCATGCTTCTCACCTCTGTCTTAGTTGATTCCTTTGGTGTGATTTTATTGAACTTATCAATACACTTGTGTGATGTACAGTTGAAGTGTGAAGGTTTACAAGTAATTTGCTTACTGATGAAAACCTTCTCTCACAATTAAGTGGAGAATATTCCTTCTTTTTTCTCTCTTTTTGAGCTTTTATTGAATGCTGAAATGATTCTTAAAACTTCAACTTTTGCTATTTATTTGCAGATAAGCAGATAAATATAGCATTAATTGGAGTCTGGGCAAAGCACTGACTCTGGTCTATTTCAATGTTTCCAGTGCAATAGTCTTATTAAGTAGAGTTATTATAAGTATGGTGTTGTAGCACTGGCAGCACAAAAACAATAGAAAGTGGTCTTCACAAGACACTTAACTGCAATATCTGATTTTTCCTGGTTACATTATATATGTATGTGTTCTGTTTTTCAAACTTATTTATCAACATTTTATTTAATTTCTTATTATGCTACAAGATTGTCTAGTATGTGAAATAAGAAATTCTATGTTAACATTTTGCACTATACGTGTACGGTACATTAATAAGAAAAGAATAGATTACCTTGGTACTTTAAATTTTCTCTCAGTTACCTCAAAGTTATCTCTGTTTCTCAAAGTAGAGACAGAATGGAAAAAACATGTGGAAAATAGTTTCTCATTATGTGAAGCACGTTCAGTTCGCATTGATGCAGTTAGGAATATTCAGCCAGTCAAATATCCCTTCAGTCAAGCCAACTGGGTGAATCCACAAAAGGAATATATATTGAACCTATTTTTCCTCTGATCTGAACTGGTTTTACACAAGGAACATAGTAACTGCCACCGTGGCTCAGACAAGTTGTTCATCTAGTCCCGTATCTGCTCATCAGCTGCTTTAGAGAAAGACGCAAGCACCCTACAGTAGTTAGTTATGGTATAACCTGTCTCCAGATGAAGTTTCTGCCCACCCCTAAAAGTTCAGCTTATGTATGAAGATTTATAGCTTTCCAAAGCTCTTATTTTATGTATTTGAATACTTACTATTATACTCTGGATATTCTAGCTATGCAGACAGATGTCTAATCCTTTGAGAATCCTGTTAAGGTGCTGGCCTCAATTATATCTTGTGGGAATATATTCCATGGGTTAATTGTGTGTTGTGTTGAAAAATATTTCCTTTTGTTTGTTTTGCATTTACCACTCTTCTGTTTCATTGACTGTCCCCAGGGAGGACAGGATAGCAATATTAGTATATGTCACACCTACGAGTGTTAGACATCAGGTTCACTGAGGAAGCTGGCTAGTAGTTCTTGCAAGGTGAGCAATCTGTTGTAGTTGACAACAACCAGGAAAAAAAAGTACCATTTGGTATAAAACTGACAGGAACACAGAGACAGGCTATGACAGCGAGGACATCCCTGCTTTTCAGTGTCATGGGATTACCTGTTTATTTATAAATACTGAGATTGAATTATTAATTCACAATAAAAAACACTGGGGTGTCAATATGGTGGATAAGAATCATCTAAATCAGTGTTTCCCAAACTTAGGATGCCTCTTGTATAGGGAAAGCCCTTGGGGGGCCATCCAGTTTGTTTATCTGCCACATTTGCAGGTTTGGCCGATTGCGGCTCCCACTGGCCATGGTTCACTGCTCCAGGCCAATGGGAGCTGCTGGAAGTGGTAGTCTGTACATACCTCTGCCCATGCCACTTCCAGCAGCTCCCATTGGCCTGGAGCAGCAAACTGAGACCAGTGGGAGCGTGATTGGCCAGATCTGTGGACACGGCAGGTAAACAAACCGGCCCGGCCCACCAGGGGCTTTCCCTACACAAGCAGCATCCCAAGTTTGGGAAACACTGATTTAGATGATTCTTATCCACCATATTGACATCCCAGTCTAAATCAGTGGTGGACAACCTGCAGGCCGCATGCAGCCCATCAGGATAATCCGCTGGCGGGCCATGAGATAGTTTGTTTACATTGACCGTCCACAGGCACAGCCGCCCACAGCTCCAAGGGGCTGTGGTTCATCATTCCCGGCCAATGGGAACTGTGGGAAGAGGCACAGGGTGACCACCACTGATCTAAATGTTTTTGTTTGGAAAGGAGGCATATAAGTGAGTAATTTATTTCATTTTATTGGCACTAGGAGGATGCATGGTGGCAAAGTGTTTTGTAGACATTGCAAAAAAAATTCAAAAGTTTGCCACAAGTGCAAGTCCCCATGGATATTTTAGGATATGTTTACATTGCCAAAAAAAGTGTATTCTTAACTCGGGTTAGCTAACTCTAGCAGTGAAGCCACGACAACTCGGCTTTTAACTTGGATTCACAGCTCAAGTTAAAGCCTACAGGGGAGTTCATGTCTAACTTGAGTTACCTAACCCAAGTTAAGAACACACCTTTTTTGGCAGTGTAGACATGCCTACAGCCTTGTGTGTCCCATTCAGTCATAGGGCTTCTAGAAGGATGTTCAAAGTTGTTAGTAAAGAATTTTCAAGTTGACAACATGCCATTTTTGTACTGGTTTTATCAGGAATGTTACATGAAAGCCAAGCCAGCTAAAACTAAGTAGAAACAAACAAGAGACTCTGTAATAATAAAAATGACAAATGCTCTCTGGGTATCTCTTGAACTAAACAATCCCAGACCTTAGCCAAAGCTCTTGCAGCCAAACTTTGAATGGGAAGGTATCATATGGGTAGTAAGAAATCTGTGTTCAAACAACTGCTATCAAAACACTTGTCATACATGTTAAGAAGGAGAGAGGATGTCTGGGTGTCTGCCTGACAGAATTCTGCAAATGCTGGTCACGGTGAATCTCAAACACTCCCGGCAAACAAGAGCCATCTGATAGTTGTGTTTTTTTTAATGCCTGATTTATTAAATATTTGCTCTAGGATAGATTTTCCACAGTTGTCTGCTTTGCACTTGATCCTGCTGTCTGATGTAGACACATCAAACTATGTCCCAGCACACATGCTGCTCATCTGCCATATAAACTCTTCAGCCTTCTTTAATTGAAGCAGAGTTTGCACTTTACTGGGATTCCACAAGGACAAAATATGGGCAGGCAAAATGCCAGGGCTATCCGCACCAGAAAACCAGATGTTATCTTCATTGGCTGGTTTGCTGGTGAGGTTTACCAAGGGGCGGAGGAGGGAAATTTGTGCCTCTTTCTTAAACCACATTCTGAGTTTAATGCACCACTAAGTTGTCAGGCTCAGCTTTTGAGTGCCTAGTAGCTTCACTTTCCAGAGTTGGTTTGGAATATATGTGAAAGCAAAAAAAAATTAGAGCCCATCAAAATAATTGCAAACCTGGAACGGAAAAAAAAAATTCCAGTGAAGCTTTAAACACAGTCTAAAGTCCTTAGAGATGCAAGATGGGTGAGGTAATATCTTACATTGGACCAACTTCTGCTAGTGAAAGAGATAAGCATATGAGATACACAGAGCTCTTCTTAAAGTTCTTCAGGCTTCTCATTTAAGAAGTTCTTAAAAGGCAAATACTGTTCTCAGAACAAAAAACACATGATGTTTGTGCTTGTTAATAGTGTTTGTTTTTCTTATGACTAATCTATTAAGGACAACTGAGAAAGCAGAAGCATCTCAACTGATTTTCCATTTGTTTGGCTATTAAAGTTCCTCTGTGAAATGTATGTTTATTTAAAGTATCTCCAGCTACCCATTTACAATGCATTTGTTAAATTAGTTAAGAGACTTTAATTGGGCATTGGGGATTAGTTGTGCTATTCCCAAATCTGTTTACTAAGAATACATGAGAACAGTGAGCAATTTATTTATAACCTTGTTATATTAGGCCATTACTAACATCAGAGTTTCCCTTACCATATTTTTAATGTATCATATTCATAATTCAAGCCATGTTTGCTCATGTTTTATATAGGGGCCTGCAAACAGTTTAGAGTGAAATACAGTAGAACCACTTGTTAAATTTGAAGTGGGGTTCCAAAAAATGCAACAATATTTAAACTACAATAAACAGTATTGTCTTTCTCTCCCATTTTCACAGTTCCTATATCTGAAACCACCAATATCCTACCTTATTCTGGCATATGGGACAACATTATTTATTTATTTATTTTGTTTAGGCCTTCACCTATCCCAATATACAGGCTCCCCACACCTTTTGCAACACACAAAACAGAAAATCTTCATGACAATATGGAGTATTGTTATAGCCATGTCAGTCCCAGGATATCAGAGAGATAAGATGGGTGAGGTAATATCTTTTATTGGACTTCTGTTGGTAAGAGACACAAGTTTTCATGCCGCACAGAGCTTCTATTGGCTCCTTCACCAACAGAAATTGTTCCAATCAATAATATTATCTCACCCACCTTGTCTCTCCAGTATCCTAGGAAGAACACAGCTACAACTACACTGCATACAGTGGTTGATTTGATCAGTTCTCCACTCCCATAATCATATTGAGCTGCCCCACCAAACCCCAAGAATCCAACTATGCCATTTCAGAATCTACACCCTCTGAGTTTATAAACCCATATGTCTTCCAAAAGCCTGCAGAAAGACATAAGTCTTGCAGTATATGTGAAAAGTTAACAAATCTAGACTCTGGCAGACCAAGGAAGGAAGAAAAGGAGGTGCTATTCTGGGCAAAAATTAGGCCAGAGGTATAAAATGCAGATCCAGAGCTGGATTTTGAATCCCCCCCAGAGTTCAAGTGTTCTGGTTCAGCCTATTATGAAGACAAGATGTGACACTACACCCCATATTCATCATGGGGATATGATTATGATGTGATTATCACATAATTATGATGCAATTTGTGCAGGATGAGTTATGTGAGGTGTCATTGGAATTTGCTGTGATTTGCTGAATATGATTATCTTATTTGTGTGCATATATAACTTTTGCATCTGAAGTTATGAATATTTATTATGTATTTGTATTTCAAATGTGCTTACTCTGATAACACCCACAGCTAACCTTTCAGATACAACAATGAAGAAACCAGACAGTGCTAATGGCACATCAACAAAGATAATAGGCGGTGGAAAGACTTAGTCTTCCTGTAAACATTCTAGTCAGCCTCTAAGTAATGGCTGCTATGACTCAGCAAGGGCATGTCACCAGAACTGATGGTACTGAACTCCATTTTGCGTACCTGTGTTTTTCCACAAACTGGGCTGGGAACTGTTTTTGAAACAAAGTGTTCCCGCCATATGTTAAAGCTATATAAGGTGAAGTATGACATCATTTAGGGATCTCACTCCCCACAAGAGAACTCCTGGAAATATCTCAGGAACAAAAACTGAACTGGGGGAAGTGCTGGTCCCAGGCTAAAAGGATTTCTAGCCTGTGTATGGTGAGAAACTGCTAATTCATATCCAATCTATCTAGTATTTTAGGCTTAGTTTGTGTTTTATTTATTTGCTAGGTAATCTGCTTTGATCTGTTTGCTATCACTTATAATCACTTAAAATCTGTCTTTCTGTAGTTAATAAACTTGTTTTTTGCTTTATCTAAACCAGTGTGCCTTTGAGTGAGGTGTCTGAAGAAAAATCTCAGCTTGGTTCACACAGGCTTGTTGCATATCTTTCCCACATTGAGGGGGGAGTGAACTATTTATGAGCTTACATTGTACAGATCCATGGGAGATGCAAGATGGTATAATTCTGGATTTATACTCCAGCAGGGGGAAGGGTGCCTGGGGAGTTGGGAAATTGGCTGGTGTCTCGGTAAGTGGCACCACTTTCTGTCATGTTGAATGATAACAGGACCCGGTGAGGCTGGCTTGAAATCTCCCACAAATCAGTGTGAGCAGAGCCAGCCCAGTTGGGTGGCTAGAGGGGTACAACGGTTCCCACAGCTCCCAGACTGCACCCCAAGGGTGACAACCTGTCACATAGGGATTATTTGCTGGATTCAAATTGGGATCTAAATTCAGATTTCTCATTAAAGCCTTCTCATAGTTTGGAGTATTTGGATCCAGGGTTTGGTTCAGACCCTCCACTAGCCATTTCTTGTTCAATTAGAGTTGATTTTGGCTAGGGCAATGCTCCTAGAAGCATGAAACCCCCTTGACTTTTCATTTGAAAAGGAGGGGAGCACTAGGGGAAATAGAGACATCCCTAAATATACTTTTTGATGAAGAAGTAGTAGCCTCTGGTAGACAGGGTAGGGGAATAATTTACCTTAAATGTGGAAAAGTGTATAACAAACTCATGGATGAATGTGTCATTTTAATCCTTAACAACAGACAACCAAATCTATTTTCCATCAGCTGCAGCTGAGCAGAGAATGGTAATTCTTTTTCACAGAGGATTTCAAAATTTTGAAATTTAGTTTAGTTCCAACCTAGATGAAAAACAAAAAAATTGGACCTTCTCCACAAAATAGAATCAAGCAAAATAGTGTTGTGAAACGGCAAAATGGTTCATTTTGATAATTCCTCCTGGTAGGCTGATAGAGGCTTGGAGTTTAGAAGCTCTGGGAGCACCAGCTGAGCCAGGAGCCTCTTAGCTTGGGAACTGGTGTTCCCAGGGCTTTCATGGTCTCATCTCCCCATAAGCTCTCCAGGCAGGCTGACAAAGAAGCCTGGAAGCCTGAGCCCTCCACCAGCCTACCAGGCAGTCTGCTAAAGAAATGGCCAAGAAAGCTGGCAGGAGACAAAGCAAGAAACCACATAGGTTTCAAAAGCTACCTGTCAAGCAAAGTTCCATAAGAGCCCTGCCCTGGGTTCCATGAGAACTTTCTCAACCTCTAATCATCTCCTTGAAACATTTCTATTTTGATAAATCTGCACTCTAACAGAAAACAATTATGTCAGAGAATTTCCAACCAGCTCTAACATCAACCAGCAGCAGTAAACTGCTCACCATCTGTTCAACTGGAGAAAAGTGCTTCGGGTGAATCCTGGCCCTATTGAAGTCAATGGATTTCACACTTAATGTGTAGTTCAGGTAAATGTACTCATTGTTATACATGAAGTCTGCAGAAAACTCAGTAGCAATTGTGTTCCTTCACCCTTGTGAAGATCTGTATCTACAAAGTAGGCTGCACCTGGACCAGCCCAAACAAAAGCTTGCTGGATAGATTCCACTTTTCTCTGTAACTATAAAATTCAGAGGAGAAGCCATGATATAAAGGGAAGCTGAACTCATGGTTTCAGCTCTGATGTTATCTCACACAGAGATAGATTCATGATAGTTGTGGGGGGTTTTAAATGTATCTTTGCAGCTCCCTCTGGGATCTTAATATCCTTCCAGAGAGAGCATCTAACTCCTGATCCTCTCCAACACAGGGCCTGCATCTTGTAAGAAGCTCCAGGCAGGCAGATCTGTGTATCCACACAGAGCCTAACTGAAGTCCATGGGGTATTGTATGGGAATAGGGTCCAACCACGTGGAGCAGCTTGCAGAACTGAGTCTTAAGAACTTAACCATTATAACTTTCCAGCACCTATTCCTTCTTAGTTTTGTTAAATCCAGCTCCTGCTGACATTGGTCTGCTATGATGTAAGGAGCGAATAAGTCTACAGTAGATGGCTGTAAATGTTACCAAGGCATTTATTTGAACTCTATATAAATCAGATTGCTTTCTTCCAGAGGAAATCAGCAACGTGCTGTCTTGATATACGTTTACTGAACATAACATTGGATGAAGCTTTGGTTAATTTTTTATAGATCACAGAAAGGCAACTTGTTATACAGAACTCCAAGTAGTTTGATGCATTGCTAATCAAAGGGCCAAATCCTCATCTAGTGTAAATTAGCAGTGCTCCATTGAAAGGAATTGACCTGAGGATCTGGCACTGTTTATCCTACCTTTAATCAGCAATACAAGACTAAAAAAGCAGTATTATATACCAAAGCAGAAGAAAGGAGTAAAGCAGCTAAAGTCATGCTAATAAAGCTTTATACCACCCCCACACTTTTGTGTGTGTACACACATACACAAATATATATACACATATACACACACATACACACAGAGTATCTATAAATGCATGTTTGCTACATATGTAAATTTTTCTGTTTTCTTAAATGTTATTTTAGGGTTATCCATCACCTGTTCTGATTTGAGTTTCAGTTTTCATTATTCTTCCATCTGGGCTCGAGAGCTTAAACTTGTATGATGCAATTTGGTTAACTATGAAGTTCCACTGATTAAACCACTCCACTTGTTGTCTGTTAGCTGTTGTATTTTTCCTTTAATTTGGAAATACTGGAATAAATCAGTTTGCTTCCAGATCCTGTTCCTGCTGAAAGACTCTGAAGACCGTCTGGTACATTAGATGATTGGTTTGATCTTCAAAATGTTTTCAGAAAACTTTCACCCAGGCAAAAACCTTTATTTTTAAAAGTCCTCCAAGTGCAGAGACTATGAAATAAAAATGAAACAAGCCTAATGAGTCCTTTTGGGGTTTATGGCTACAATCAAAGAACAAGAGGCAATAAGGTGATTGATAGTACTGTATATCCTGGCATAAAGTATACACATAAGCAACTCATGGGAGAATACTTACTTGACTGTGCAGGAGGCTTACAGTTTCTGCTTCAGCAAAATCTCCCCTACCCTCTAGTGCCCCAGGAATAATTTTTATGTGATTGCTCTTAACAGATTGTAGTCTTGCAAAAATATATCCTTCAGAGCGCTTGGAAAAGCTGGAGACTGATTTAATTAGCAAAAATGGTGATTAAATCACTGAGTGGAGTTTAAGTTCAGCAGGTTATTTTTTTTTTTCCTAGCTATCATTTTATATAGCTTGAAGCAAGTGAAACAGTCATGGTCTCAAAGCTTCAAACACTAGGCAAAATAAAAGGTGAAAATAATTAATTAAAAGTGGCAAACTCTGGAGACCTTAGCAGGGAGCATCAATAGAAGCCACCTTGGTGAATAGCAAGACCACCAACTAGCAACCAATAGTCTTACAATGCTCTTGTGATAATTTAGCACTCTAAATCCTGACAGCTAGGATTCATACCCATCTGGCAACCCTGAGAGACAAACACTCATATATCAGATATGCTGCAGAGCTAACATTCCCACACAAAGAGCAACAGTCATTTTGTTCTGATTTCAAACACTCTCCAAATGTAGCAGATTTCCTGATGTTATTGTCCACTATGCAGTACGGAGATAGAAAAATTAAAATAAAAGGCAGCCATTCAGAACTGTAGGAAAAAGTTAATAAAAAGCCAAGCTGCCCACAGACAATCTGCTGAAGCAGAGATCATGCCAACAGTACCTGAAATATCTACTGAGAACAAGAAAAGCATATTTCCTTCCTTGACAGAAATGACCAGAATTAAGTCTCTACTGTTGAGAACAAGCAGAGATACCATAAAATTGCAAGCTGCCTAAACTCAAAGTCCATTGAATGACTCTATAATTACACGTGACTTCCACTGAAGTCACACTTGCAGAAGGAGTATATTTTCAGTGATGGGGGAAAAGTGTCCTTTATAATGTAACTGTCATTGATTATACTTTAGCTCCCTGCTATGTAATTTTGTTTCTAAACTGAACAACTATCAGTGCATGATGTAGTGTAGAAAATGTCCCTTCTGAGGGGGTACTCCTGCAACTGCACATGCAATTGAAAGAGATGTCTGTAGTTCAAAAAATGTACTTTGGGTGGGGCTGAGCTGTTCACCCCTTCCTTCAAACAGACAGCACGAAGGGTAGTGGCTCCTGTAGTTGGAGCAGATGACTTCTGGGGGTCTATCCCTGACTGATACACTCAGTTTATGATCATAGTGAAATCAGCCAGCATATGAATGTGCCTTTATTGTCCCATCTGTGAAAGGGGAATAATAATATTTCCCTCCCTCACCAAAGTATTTTGAGGCTTAGTAATTGGAAAGTGTTTTAAGACTTTCAAGTGAAAGGTGCCATACTTAAATAGATGCAAAGCAGTAATATAGTGACGATGATGATTAACGACAGACATAAATGGGGTAGTTGTGGCTTCATAAGAGTGTTGGCCACCAGTGCTTTACCATTTATCAGGGAACTATAGTGTATAAGATTCATTTTAAAGAGACAAGATATTTGTTTTTAAACTCCCGCAATGAATATATAACAATAAATCACTACTTGCCATGGAAATTATCTTCTCTGATCAGAGAATATGTATGTGAGGTAGATTTAGAATACTGGGCCTCATCACACTTTCTGACTCTGTGCAAAGAAGTTGAAATCTGAGCCACTTGTCTGCCACGGCATACAAATAAGGAATGATGCAGTCGCAGAGAGGAACTGATTGATAAAACTAGATTACATCTCTCAAAGGTTGCTCTTGATTTCCAGTTTAATCCTGGTAGGGGGTCAACACTTCATGAGTAATAATAACCACTGCTAATTCAAATGACTGGTCTCACAGGTCTGTCATTATTTGGAGTCCTGCTCTTGCAGTGGGGGTGTGCATGGCCCCTTAAAAATTCCGTGACTTGTCAGAACTGCAGTCTCATTCCAGTATCGTCCTACCTTTTGTTAGCAATTACCCTGTGTCTGGGGGCAATGTGTTACAGAAGGGAAATAAAAATAAATAGTCAGCAGAGACATCCAAGAAGGATGAGACAAGAGAGGTGGCCATATAAATAACACATACAAGCACACACACATTCAGATATACACATAACAACAGACTTCAAAAAGAACTAAAAACAGAAAACAGGGAACCATTTAAAAAGAAAGCATTGAAGACTACAGGAAACAAGATAGTCTGGGATAGATACTTAGTAATAGGAATAAAAAGGTAATTTGTTTTAATATGTGTATTTTATCAGTGTAATAAAAAATGTACGCAGCACAACCCTGTGAGTTCAGGCTTCTAAGCTCTACCACAATATAAAGAAAAATAGTAATATGTCTCAACTCCAGATCTTGATTCATGTGAGTTTTTAAACTATAGAACTTACATTTTTTTCATAGCTCCCACTTTTTCAATGCCCAATGGCATCATAGAAGGGACTATAATATTAAATATGCAGTGTAAATATGTATATGTGCATGCAGGGGTAAAAATACACTCACATACACTTGCACACTTAGGCCAAGATTTTTCAAACTTAAGAACCTAAAGGTAAATACCTTAATCCATATTTAAGACCTGAAGAAGTGGTCAGATTTTCATAGGGGGTGTCAGCTCCTGCACCTACTTTTTACTTCAATATTAATTAGTTTATAACAATGTATTTAGGTGCCCAACTTTATGTGTCCATGTTTTAATTTATTATCCATATTCCTTATTTACAGCCACACCCACACATATATATACATATACATGTACATACCACACTTTCAGATGATGAGCCTTCTGAGGTATACAAATGATTAAAAATATAAAACATCAAACTCTCAGCTTAACAACACCTCAGAGGGGAACGGCATGAGCAGGAAAATACAACTAGACCAAATACTCAGCCTAACAATTCCCCAGTGGAGTATGGCCGTCTAGGAAAGTATAATAATGAGATCAAATACAAATTACAATATGAAAAGTGAAAATTCAATATGCAAGTATGAATAATACAAAATTGCATTAGTAAAATGACATCTTCTATTAGCAGAATATCATACAGTATATGAAACCCCTACTGTATGTGATACTTCCATGTTCTATTATTTTTCCCTGATTTCACTACACTACAATATATCTCAAGCTAAAAGGTGTGTGTGTATTAACATAACAAAATACTTTATTATAGAATATTAGGCCATGCTAGCTCAACCTTTTCAGCTCTTTTTCTTTAAAATTCCCTTCAGATTCTCACTGAATTACCATACATTATAAATGTTCACTATGGGCTAGATTTGCCATCTTTACATTGAGTAGTACCTTATTCCACAAGTAATCCCACTGGACTAGATCATTGCCTTGCCTAAACAGCCACGCAGGGGTGTAATGTGGAGTAAGACACATACAAACCATATCCACACACAGCCTCCCTGCATGTCCACTGCAGGTACACAGAGAGGGGCAAGGAATAGGCACAGCTGGCTTATTCCTCCAATGCATCAGCCACTACAGCTAGGAGCAGCAGAATACTATTCCTGGGAGCCAAATTCCCTGGAGTTCTCTTTAGACGGTGCAGCCACATGCTGTCTCTTACACTAAACAAGGGGTTTGAAGATGTGAAGCCCTCAGAAAGATACACCATTTTCTCTTCTCAGTGCTGGGCCAGCTCCATTAGCCCTCTGTCATGGAGTCAGGGCCACATGCACCTTTCCTTGCCACCCTTTTGCAAGAGGTCTCTCCCATCCCTCACACATGCACCAAAGCAGGGGCCAGCCACCATTAGATCCTGTGGGATCAGAATAGATTTCACCTCTTTAGCCTATGCCTATCCTGCACCCTCCTTCTACATCTCTTCCCTTGCCTCCAGAGGACCACAACAGATTTAGCTATGAATTAAATGTGTTCTTGCAACAAATGTCTTCATCAAAATAAAGACAATTTAGGTTCTCCTGGTGTGGAGTTATATATTGCAGAGAAACAGAGCTGAGTGTTCTCCTTTAATGTGATTTGTACTTCTTCAAAATGCTCTTTGCTGAATTTCCTCTCTACAAAAAATTAAATCAATTTTTAAAAATAATTCAGCTTTCCTGGAGATAACTTCTCAGGCTGACTTTACCTATGTATTTCTCTTCTCCTGACCAATATCCAGTATTCATTCCAATCACACCAGTTTAAATCGGTAATAATATTGTAGATATTATTGAAGAAAACGATTTGCCCCTTGCCTCCTATGGTGAGAAGTTTCTGTATAGCACTGTGATGGTGTTCTTTGGTTTCTATGCTAATTCTTGGTCCTCATTTGTATTTCTGTATCAGACTCAACACTGCAGGAAATGCTCTTGAGCAATTTGTTTTCTTCAGTCATTGTCTTCTGTTCCATTCACCCCTAGAGATTGAAAGGAAGTCTTTGACAGGTAGACAAACCCCTATGGGGAAAAACAATCCCTAATGTCAGACTGAAGTCAGCAGGTAGCGAACTATAGTAAATGCAGAGAAAGAAGAGAAACAGCAAAAGAAAGATATCTGAGAAGTGTTGGTATTCAGACACAGTATATGAGACAACTGCGTATCAACTTACCTGAGGGTACCATGGGTCCTGGGAAACTTCCATATTGTTATCTATATCTCTCTCTAAAAATTCTGAGCTGCAAGGTGGTATTTCCTATTGAGATGTCAAACCACATACAAAGCTTTATTTACCTTTGGCTGCAGTAATTTATGTCATCCAAATAAAAACTTTATCAAAGAAGGCTGCAGTCACTGATGTGAAGGCTACTCAGGAAGTTGAAATTCATGATTACTCAAGGATTGGAATAGCTTGTGTGTTTCACAAAATCATAGAAATGTAGGGCTGAAAGGGACTGCAAGAAGTCATCGAGTCCAGCCTACTGCGCTGAGGCAGGGCTAAGGAAATATAGGGTACCCCTGAGTTAGGTGTTTGTCCAACCTGTTCTTATAAACCTCCCATGATGGAGTTTCTACAACCTCATGTGGAAGACTATTCCAGAGCTTAACTACCCTTCCAGTTAGTAAGTTTTCCTAATATCTGACAGAAATCTCCCTTGCTGCAGATTAAGCCATTACTTCTTGACCTACCTCAAATGGACACGGAGAACAATTGATCACAGTCCACTTTACTGACAGCCCTTAACATATTTGAAGACTGTTATCAGGTCCCCCCTCCATCTTCTTTTCTTAAGACTAAACCTTTCCACATAGGTCAAGTTTGATAAACCATTTATCATTTTTGTTGCTGTCCTCTTGACTCTCCAGTTTGTCCACATCTTTCCTAAAGTGTGTTGTCCAGAATTGGATACAGTACTCCAACTGAGGCCTCACCAGTTCTGAGTAGACGTGGGACAATTACATCCTGTGTCTTAAATGCAACACTCCATTAATATACCTCAGAATAATATTAGCCTTTTTTGCAACTGCATCACATTGTTGACTCGTATTCAATTTCTGATCCACTATAACCCCCAGATCCTTTTCAGCAGTACTACCGCCTCACCAGTCATTCCCCATTTTGTAATTGTGCGTTTGTTTTTTTGGTTCCTAAATACTTATTTTGGTTGCATTTCATCTTGTTGAATTCAGACCAAGTCTCCAATTCATCAAGCTTGTTTTGAATTCCAATCCTGTTCTCCTAAGTTCTTGCAACTCCTTTCAGCTTGGTGTTACTTTCAAAATTTATAAGAATATTCTTCACTCCATTATCCAAGCCTTATTGACAATATTGAATAGTACTGGACCCAGCACAGAGCCCTATTGACCCCCATAGACATGCCCTCCATTTTGAAGCAAACCATTCTGAGGGCAGTCTTTCAACAACTTGTGCACTCACCTCATAGTAATTTCATCTGGACTGTATTACCGTTGTTTGCTTAAGAAAATGTCATATCAGACTGTGTCTACAGCTTTACTAAAATCTAGATTGTATCACCTCCACAGCTTGCCCACATCCACTAGGCCAGTAACCCTGTGAAAGAAAGAAGTTAGTTTGGCATGACTTGTTCTTGACAAATCTATGCTGGCTATGCCTTATAACCCTAATATACTCTAGGTGTTTATAAATTGATTTATTTAATCACTTGTTTCAATATCTTTCCAGGTATCAAAGTTAGGCTGGTTTGGAATTAGTCAATCTTTTCCGGCTACTTTGATTCATCTCTGAAAGAGGGGCTGGTTTAAAAATATGTAAATAGGGAGAACCTGGAGACAGAAGCAAAAGGATTTTCAGCATTTTTTTCACCTATGACGAAATTCAAAGCCCAACCATTTAAGTCCCAAGCTTTTATTTTGGCCCTCTCCAGATTTTCAAACAGCAGCATACTGGACAGCATAAATACCACCAAATCCATGGAGAATCCATAATGCCTGTGCTTTAAGCCGGCCCTGAACTCAACACACATGTGCAAATTCAATAGCCTACAATTGGACACAGAATTGTGAATTTTTGTTTTTTCATAAATATTGTTAAAATGTTTTTTCAGTAAAGGTTTTTGCAAAAAAAATGGAGAGAGACAGACACTATTAGGGCATGCGGTTCAGCATGAGGATACATACAAAAGAAGCAAATTTGTCTACATCAGAATTTGCTATTAGAAATAGAACGGTAAACCCAGAGGCCCTGATCTCTCCGACGTTCAAGGAACTTGAATAAATTCCAGCAATTTCAAGTTTTGCATTTCAGAAATAACATCGCCTTCATTATTTTCTAATTCACTACTTCTAAGCAAGAAGAATTTAGGTCAGTGTTGAGTCTGAGTTACTGCTGATAACTGTCACCAAATAAATCATTGCCCCATATTCCATTCTGTATGAAAAATAAATGTGCACGGGGCCAGGAAATTGACAATCTTTCTGAGACAAGAATCTGTTAGCAAATGTATTTGCATTTTGAAATTACTTTTGAAGAAACAGTAATGGACTTGCCACATTGAGCCTGAGACACAGAAGACAGCATCAGAGGCCCAGCCATGTTAGGTTGCCTTGGTCCATAATATCTGTACAGTGCATGTGAAGTTCATCTTCAAATAATAGACAGGTGTGTTCAGTAGCTGTGGTATGACTTCAAATGTGCAGAACACGAGAGGGATCCTAAAAATTAAAGGGATAGCTAAAGGATTTATTAAATAGTTTACGTAAACCCTAGTTTGTCATTTTAACCATTTGATTTATTAGTTTGCTTAAACCCTAGTTTGCTATTTTAACCATTTGTAGCTTTGCTACCATAGGTTCAGTTCCTTTTAAAATATGACTATTTTCTGTAATAGATTGTCAATATAACAGTAAAATGTACCTAAGGCATGCTCTTTGGAATAAATTTAGGATATTGTAATGGTTCAAACTAGTGGTAGGCAACCTGTGGTCCATGGGCCACACATGGCCCATCAGAGTAATCCATTGGTGGGCCATGAGACAGTTTGTTTACTTTGACTGTCTGCAGCATGGCCGCCTGCAGCTCCCAGTGGCCGGGAACAGCAAACTGATGGGCTGCGTGTGGCCTGCGGGCTGCAGGTTGCCCACCACTGGTTCAAACCAAGGCCAGTAAAGAATCTGCTCTCATACTATTGAAGAGGGACTCTAGACTTTTAATTGTTGTTTCCAGTGTTGTAGTATTAGAATGACAAGGTGGATGAGGATGGTAGTATCTATTATTGGACCAACTTCTGCTGGTGAAAGAGACAAGGTTTTGAGCTACGCAGAGCAGTTCTTCAGAAGTTGGTCCAATAAAAGATACTACTCACTCAGCTTCTCTCTGTAAGACTTCTAAGATGTTTATTCATTACCGCTTCCTGATCAGCAAAGAAAACAAAAGAGTTAGTTGTTTTTGGAGTCTGGAGAGAGGTGGAGAAAGACGCCAATTGAGCCATCCATCTGTAGTCATCACAGCATTTAAGCACATGTCTAACTTTAAGCATATGTTTAGATCTTTTTTAGGTCAAAGGGACATAGGGACATGCTTAAGCGATGTCCTAAATATGAACGGACACAAACATGGGCTTACCTGCTTGGCTAAAATGGGACCTAATTCTGAAGTACATTGCCATGTAAGCCTTTAATTGGTATTTATATGTTTATCTCTCTCTTTACAGTCCATCACTACATTTTCTTTATTATATACAAAATATATAGTGGTTATATTATTATGCAGAGCTTGCCTAATTGCTCTTTCTGCATAGTTATTAAGGATAAAACATAAAAATTATGAAGAATATCTATGTTCTTTCAAGTGCACATCTGTTTCCTTTCAAGTAACAAAAGTGTCCAAGATACCCAAGTATATTAGTTAATTTTCATTTAATCATTTTTTATATATTATTTGTTGGTTTGTTTCTTGCATTCAGAGTTCAGAACAATGCAGGGCTACTATTGTACCACTAGAAGGAGCAATTTAGCAATTTAATTATGGACTAGTCTATTAGTTCTAGTATTTCTTTGTAGAAAAGAAATAAACCAATATGACTCCAAAGGAGTGAAGGTAAGCCAAAGTATTTTGAACTTCTGTGTGTATTTTGAACTGGCACAAATCAAATAAATGGTTTAACCTGAAAAATCTGTTAGATGTTCCACTTTGCCATACGAATTAATGTTTAAAATAATCTCCCTGATCTATCTACCTATCCATCCTTAGTGAAATCCTGGCCCCATTTCATGGGAGTTTTGTCATTGGAACAAGGATTTAGCCCCTAGTCTCCAAAGGGTTCAGTGTGGTCAATTTCTTCATTACTCAAACTCGATTTTTGACTTCTCACATTTGCTCCCTTAATTAAATTAGTGACCATTCTTTTCAGTAAAACCAACATGGATAGTGTATGATGTACTTTATAAATTAAAGAAGCTACTACATGTACTTTTAAAAATAAATGCTGTAAAAAACTTTCCTTTTTATTCAGCAGTAGTAGAAGGTAGTAGAAATATCCAATTACCGGTATTTGCTTTTTAGAACAAATCATTAGTATGTATACAAAACTGCCTTCTCAGTAATCACATTATTTCTTTTTAAAAAATATACAAATTTATGCTTAATGTTTATTCTTCCCAGTTACACTACAACGGAAGCAGCCTTCACCCCACCTCTCCTTCAGCTAAGATGCAAATTGTCTAAGAAAGAAGTTCTGTCAAAAATGTGTGAAATCATTTGAATGTGGAAAAGGATAGTTCAGTTTTTCAAATTAGGGATAATTGAATGCAGTTTGTTAGAATGTCACTGTAAAGGCACATGACCAAGTGAATAAGCATATTTTTAGCTTCCTAAAGCAAAGCAATCCCTTGAATCATTTGAAAGAATTGATTTCTGTCTTTTATTATCACAGAGCTGTAAAAGTTAGAGATGAAAAAGACCTATTAGTTCATCCAGTACCCTGCAGTATATTGTCAGTAATTTTTTCCAAGCCAATTTTAAATGACTCATGCAAAGACACTTCAACTCTTTCCCTTGGGAGGCTATTTCACAGTCTAATAGACCTTAATGTTAGGAATTTTTTATATATTTTTTCTTTCCTTTCGCCAGACCCATCCCTTTACTTCTAGTCAATAATGCTGCTTCCTGCTTGGGGTAAAGTCCTGGCCCCACTGGCATCAATGAGAGTTTTGCCATCAAATGGGGTCATATAATAATTATGTGTAAGTATAGAAAGAATATAAATGTCAAGGGTGAAATTTAGGCCCCTTTGGTCTTTTATTTATAAACTGTGACTTTTTAATAAAAGCTGAAATCAGATCACACTAAGGACTTGTCTAGATTAGGAAAATTTTCACCAGTGTAACTAATTAGGTGCAGACCCCTAATGTAGACAAAAGGGAGTTTGCAACAGTATAAATTAGCAGGGTCAGTCACACCTGCTCTCCACTATAGCAGAGCTGCACACATAGAGCCTTAAAAACACTGTGTTTTCATTCTCAATATTGAGGATACAGACCTCAGGGAGATAGGCCAGGAGATTTTGCTTTTACATTTTGTCCCAATGGCAGCTGAGAATACGTCTCCTTCACTAGATGAACAATACTCTGGGAAGCTGACTTTTTACCATGTGGAACTAAGGGCCCAAGAGAAAGATAGAAGGAAGCTGTGATGGCCATGACTGCTCAATAATGCACCTTGTATTTGTGGTTTGGAGTTTTAGGGAACTATACAGAATGTCCTGTGCTGGTCTTCTGAGAATGTTGGTATTGTATCATAGTGGAGAGTATTGTTACTTTTCCATAGACAGTAAGCTCATTGGGGCAGGGAGTTTCTTTTACCATGTATTTGTACAGAGCCTAGAACAAAGGTCTAGGCTTTATCTTTGTTTGGGTTTCTAAGTGCTACTGCAATACAAATAACTACAGCGAATCAAAACATTTCAATCAAACTTGATTTTTAATGTGAAAAGGCCTTTGTTTGGAAATGAAAGGGTTTTTTTTATTTTCTCAATGAAAAACTGAAAAATAAAACCTTATATTTATTATTATTTTATTTTTTTAAGTTTTCAGTATCCCATAAAAAAAAAACAGAACATTTCCACAAAGTTTTGGGAAAAAATGAAATGCTTTTTCTGAAAACACTTTTTTCATTACCAACTCTTCAAATAACCTATTATAATATTAATAACACCGTTGCTCATTTCTTCAGCCAGGGAAAGGACTAGGATTGCAGCAGGACTGTCACGAGACTCACATATATGGCTGCCTCAGACAAAGGCAGTGGTGTATCATGAATAGGATTGAAAAGGCCAAGTACTGTCGCTCTCCCATTAGGATGTGCAGCCAGGTATAACACAGTAATGAGAAGAAGATAATGTGCTTCTTCCTAGGAAAAGAACACGTCATCTGCTTGGTGCAAGAGAGAACGGCATAGGACTTGCTTTGGGGAAAGCTTTAAAGTGCATGGGAAGTACAACTATGCCCCACTTCAGAAGAAGAGATTAAAAGCAGTTCATTATGTGGTGTGTAGAAAAATCTTCAAAAGGCTTAAAATTAGCCTTTGATGTCAGCTTGATGGAAAAGCTTTTTTCATTGTATCTGCTTTGTAATCTTTCAGCTCTCTTTCTGAGAGGCTATGCTTCATGCCTTACTGGTATGAAGCTGTAATGACACCCTACCATTGGCCATCAGGTAGGAGCGAACCTGTGATCAGAGCTGTGTGAGCAAGGAATTTTTGTTGTTCATTGGCAATTCTGAAAAATATGGGAGAAAAAATGTTTGGGGTTGAAATGAAATTGAATTTATTTAAAAGTGTCAGTGAATGGAAAAGTGAAAAGAAATACATTTTGAGTCCAACAAAATATTGAGTTCTACTAAAATAAAATGTGTTTATATTTTGCATGTTCTTTTACACTTTTAATTTTTAAAAATAAATTTGAAGGGAATTTCCGAAGTCATTTTGAATCCAAAAATCAAAATGTTTCATCTTGAAAATGCCAGAACAAAATATTTAGGCTCTTTCAGATTGTTTTGGGGAGAGGATCTTCTACTCAATGAAACCCAAATGAATTCATGAAATGAACTTGGCAAATCTGCATTTTGCTGAAAAATAGTTTTGGATGAAAAATTTTGCCCAGGTCTACCTGTGACTTTCCATGCCAACAAGTACAGGCCTTTCACATGAACTAAAGATGTGATTCCACTGGCTGTTCTGACAGATATGGCAATTTCCTGTAATCTCTTTGGGAGATATTATTTAATTACATTTAAATGTCTTTGGAATCCATGGTATTATATGTATTATTGTGGGTCTGAATGATGAAAGGTTTATATTGAACAATCTGGCCCACAAAAATGAACTTTTTGGACAATACAAGTGAAGTGAATTTCCTGAGAACTCTCTAGAGGGACGTGAATACAAATCCCCCACCCACCCCATCCTGCCACTGGCTATGCAAAAACTATTCCCTTTGACACTATGTCCTAAAGAAAGGGTGATTGATGATTACCTGGTCCCAGGGTTCCAAAATCAAGAGGACCAACTGTATAAAGGAATGACTCACAGATTCATGAGTGTTCTTGTTCTGAGCTAACAGCTATCATGAACTTGTAACCACAGAAAAAACCCTGTGTGGGGTTTGAAGGACTGATCACCTGCCAGATCCATCGTTGGTGTTGGAGGTGATCTCTGGTAATTAGCATGCATGCAGGAATTTTTGTAATAGTTTTTAATATGTTTTCTCTCTGATGCTTTCATTTTAAGAATAAATGTGCTTGCTTAGAAAGGGCTGTGTGGTAACTTTTAACTGTGGCAATAATGCTTTTTATAGCCTCTGAGGAAAAAGAAAAGCAGGCTACTTAGAGCAGCCTGATGTGCTGGGGAACTCAGTGTAGGCAGGAAACTTCAAAGCAACCTGGAAAAACCCTGGTCAAGAAGGAGAGAGACATGGGTCTCCACCCAAGAAAGGGTGAGGAGCTCGAAGCCTAGAGTGGGTGTCCATGGCAGACCAGAGAGGGGGAATACTGTTGTAGTTGCTGTGACACTTTCTTGGGGCATACAAACCTGAAAGCCATTTTGTTCCCCTTCTGCCTCACCAAGATATAGCTTTGTTGGAGTTTAAACTGTGTGTTATCTCGCTGCTGCTCTATTCTGTCCACCTCACTAGCAAACTCCTTGAGATGCTGCAGGCTTAACCTTGCCTTATAGGTAACAGTGAGTGACCCCCATTTCCGAACCCTCTGGAAAAGAGTTCCTCCGCAGTACCCAGCCACTATCACTGGGCAATCCCAGAAATTACCAAATCTGCTGCCTCCAGAGAGACAGTGCACACACCAGCCTGTTAGTTTAGCTGAGGAACCACACGTTACTTTAAGATATACCGCTGAACTGATTGTATGGTAAAATAAAATAATAAATGTATTAAAGAACAGGGATTTACATGAGAGTAAGCAAGAATAATAGAAACAGAAAATGGCTACAAATAAAACATGCTTGTTAGTGTCTAAAATTTAACAGATTACAATCCTGGCCACAGGCAATTTTTCAGTTACAGCCAGTTTTCATAGTCCTCCACCCACATGGCTGCAGTGATCCACCATTCACAGATCCCAAAAGTGCTGACCGCTTTGTTCCCCAAGTGATGGATAACCTCAGTGTCTGTTACCCCTCTTCTTATAATTCAAGAAACCTTTGAAATGTGTTTGGGAAAGAAACCCCCCTGGCAAACTTCTTCTTTCATCCTGCTTGTTTCTCTGGGTGCAGAATCCATGTCCCTTTTTCATCCTCTTGTCAATTAGCTTTTTCCATTGGTTTGATTGCTTCCTTTTAGATGCAGCCGTTCTTTCATTGTCTCTGGCTTACAAAGCTTGACTCAGGCAGACTGATAAATCCATATTTCCTTGGCTAAGGCAAACCTGTTCATCCACTCTGCTCAGATTGTTTAGTCTGAACAGATTTTAGACACATATTTCCAGCAAAAATACATAACTCTTTACATACTAACCATACATACATCACACAATAATATTAGTGACCAGAAACCCACCAGTTTTCATTTGATACCCTACAAGTTAATTTTTGGATAAAATTTATGACAACAGTGTAGTGTCAGGCCTTCTAAAATTTGTATTTACAGAACAGTGAGCACTTTGACATTGAGGGGTTGTTAGGGTCACAGTTGCCCTGAACTGTGGTGGCTGGTAGCAGTGGTAGCTTACATCCTCTGTAACCCAGATATAAGAGGAGATCAAAATAAATATAGTCACTTTGTTACACAGATTGTTTATGGAAGAACCAGAGAATAATAGGAAGTTACCTAAATTCAGTTCTGACTACCATAATGAATACAGACAATTCGACAGGTGGCTGGGAGGTAGGTGGTCTTCCTGGCTCTGTCACTAAGAACCATATTAGTAATATATACCGACCGTTCAGGAATATTGTAAGAATTAATAAGTGTTGGTAAGGTATTTTGAGATTCTTAACTACAAGATGCTAAGGAAGTGCAGAATATTGTTAGAGAAGCTCTTATTGTTGTGCTCACATTATTCATACCCCCAGTGGAAGAGTAGGAATGGCAGACTGCATAAGTGGAAGTCAGAGATCTAGTATATAAAATGTCACTGAATTCCCCAGCCCGACCTTCTCCCTTTGAGCAGCTCCCACTAGGCAAATGTTACCATAACCACTCTTCCCATCCATTTGCTATCAGTCTGAGAATATAATAGCAAGAGTGAGCTCTTAAGACACTGTTGAAGATTTTTGAAAGATTTGGTCTTCAAATTGCCCCCTTTCATCTGACTTATAGACAGACCCTAAACGCATTCTTCTCTGCTGGTTGCTAGGGCAGTCTGCATTTACCTTTTTCTCAAGCTCCTCACTGACTACCAGCTTCCATTTTTAAATTAGTTAGGAAGCAGCTTTAAAAAAAAGACCAGAAAAGCAGAAACCATCAGTCAAATCTGTTGGGGCTTCCTGCAACTTAAAAACAAACATTGCTTGATTTCTACTTGCTGTAGCAGAAAACAGAAACACAAACATGTTTACCCAGCTTCTCCCTCTCTGACTCCTGACTTGGGTATTGCTTTAGAGTGAATGCATTCATTAGCAGGGTTGACTGATCATTTTCATCATTCACTTCAAATGTGCACTGATGTGTCATTAATTAGGATTAATCAGGAAATTGCGATATAAATACAAAGACTATGGGAGCCTATATATGGCTCATTAAGCTAATACAGCTTAAGAAATTGACTGGACTTTCAAATGTGTTAGCAACTGTACACTGTAAGAATAACTGATTAAAACTCAACTAACTTACTCGCAAGCAAATAAGAAAAGACCACAGTATATTTTCTGCCTCAAAATATGAAGAATAATGCAAAAATACAGAGAAAATGCAGAGCGAGAAGCCAAAAAATTGAGCAAAACACATCTGGTACCAAACAAAAATTAAGAATTTTGCCTTTATTCTTTGCTTGTTTATAGGAGCACCCATAGTGTGTTAGGCACAATACACATCAAAAAGAAGTCAATGTCCCTGCCCCAAAGAGCTTACAATAAAAGGTACTCTGCTACTGGAAGGAGACATATGAGCTTCATTGCAAGAAGCACAGAAATCACCTCTTAAGGTGCATGATTTTGACAGATTTTAGTTACTAGGGGGTGGATCGGTGGTATGTTTTAACAATGATTCAGGCTCCACCTCAGCCTCAGCCTCATAAGACTAGTCAGAAGAGATGTTATGGTGCCATACAGAATAGGTAGTTATTGATTTCAGTAGCTGCAGTCAAAAACCCAACGTGAACAGTGATGAAAGTGTTGCACCGGGGACAAGAATCAAAATGTATGTTAATGGACTGCTCTCCCAGAACTGCTCCCCTAAAGGCAGGAGCCCTGTTGGAGCAGGAGAATCTGGGCTCTGTCTCTATGTACGACCCCCCACCCCTTTGTTAGTGCTTTGTTTTTTGTTTTCATATTTTAAGGATTCCATACAGTATCAAATGCCCATTTTTTATAAAAAGATATTGCAGTATTAGAGTAATGGTCCAGATCACTATAGTAACATTACTGTGAGCTGAAATGTTTGGGACCATTGCTGAAGAATACTGTGATATGTTTTTTTACATGGTGTGCAGCCTAATGAGAACGTTGAGTCCGAGATGCCCAGAGAAATGAAATGAAGATGTGAATCCCAGTGGCCCTCTTCATTTCTACAGATAGAAACACATGGGTACACCTTCAAAATGAAACACTACCAAGTGGAAAGTCATGTATATGGGCATTGCCTGTTTGTGTTTCCATTAAGGTTTTATTATTTTGAATTAAGGGCTTTTGCTGAGTGATTTTAATTTGCCTCTGCTAGTAAGTAGATTTTAAAAAAATCTACAAAAATTACATCAAATATCTCCTCTAAAATATTTAGTTTGTGATAAGGCTGTGTAGCACCAACTATAACTAATACCATCTCAAGTACTATCAGCCAGTTTTCTTGATTTATATCCTCTGTAGGGATGGACACACAGGTCTGGATAAAATAAGAACTTTAGAATGTTTGGTTTGGATAAGGATCCACAAGTTGCGATATTCCTCTGAAGTTTATCTTTGGGTCTCTTGTACAATTTATTTCCTATTGGGCTGGAAACAGATTTCCCATCTCAGCCAAAAATGCAGAGGTGTGAGAGATTGTTGACACTGGGCCATTATCACTGGGTCACTCTTCTTACTCTTCACTGCACCTCTTCCCACACCAAACCTGCAAGACTTTATCAGACAAATAAAGGTGGATTCTGGCAGCATTGCTTTCTTTTCAGGCTGGGGAGCCCCCGGGGCTGGTTCACAGGGAAGTGGCTAACACAAGAGCTCCTGAGAACTATGCTGCCAAGTTCACATTGTCTGAGTGGCTCATGACTGTGAGTGCCTACCTCAGGGCAGACTCTCAAAAAGAGGGCTGACACCCCAAACTGCTTGTATGTTCTATAATTACATTTCACCAACCCAGTAATAAATGTGAACTCCTGGATCACTATATCAGTCTTACTATGGAGTCACAGGCAGTCCCCTTAGGCTCTCCTGTCTATCTGGCCACCCAGGCAAGCTGGACTTAGTGATAAATGGTCTCAAAAAAACATTCAGGTTGCTTCCAGTCCCTAGAGACCAGCCACTTACCTCAGATTAATTGTTACTGTAGATCTTACAACAAAGATAATGCTTGTAGCCTATCCTGTAATAAACTATATAAAGGTTTATTAACTAGGAAAAGGATATAAAAGTTATTTACTGGTTAAAGCAAACAAGCATACACACACACAAGTTATCATCTATGGTTCCTAAAGATGACAGAGACGTGGTAATCTGCCAATTCAAAATGTCTTTCAGGGCAGATCCAGGCGTAACCCCTGGGGATAGCTGCCTTAGTTTAATGCCTCTGGTCCTCAAACAGCAAAGAGATGAAAAATTCTCTTGTGACCCTGTTTTATCTTTTACATTTAGGCTTTGTCGGCACTTTTGTCGGCAAAGCTTTTGTCGGTCAGCGGGTGTGGAAAAATACACCCCAACCGACATAAGTTTCACCAACAAAAGCACTGGTGTGGACAGCGCTATGTTGGCAAGAGAGACATAGCTACCGCCACTCATTGGGGGTAATTAAATTATAACAGCCAGAGAGCTCTCCTGCCAGCATAGAGCGGCTACACAGAAGACCTTACCGTGGAGTAGCTGCAGTGGCACAGCTGTGCCACTGTAAGGTCCGTATCACAGACACAGCCTTCATCTTCCAGTCTATGAGACAAGCTCCCTTGCACATAGCATTTCCAAGGTGTGATATGGTCACTCACCAATCCTCTCTGATGCGATGTTCCTTAATGGCCTATTTAATCTCACTAGGCCTCATGAATGGGAAGGGGGGACGATGCCTGTTTTCACAAGTTCAGAGCAAAGATTTTAAAAATTGTAAAGCAAAATGTACATACTTCCTCAGAGCATGAAATACAGACATTACAAGTGAGATTAATGCATGCAGTAACTGGCAAGCATTTCCGAGAGTCTAAACACTACATTCATACTATAAGACCAATACCTATTTTGAACAAAACTAACATACAGATGAGTTGGTTTGGTTTCCAGCTATGAGATTGTCAATTCTTAGCTAACGCCTATGGGCTTGGCCAGAGCTAGCACTTGGTTTATCAGTGTCATGGGAGCCAAGGAAAGGCAAGTGACATTATGGAGGTACTGGTCCTCCACAGATACCACAAGATCCTCTGGTTTGAGCAGATCAGAGCATGTCACTTTTACAGCAGCAGGAAAGAGCAAACCTTGTTCCCCAGTGGTGGCTGTAAAGGAAACCACACTGGTGAAGATTTGAGGAGCTTTTTACAATGTACATGGGAGTAACCCCAATAGAGGTGAGCAGGCCACAATGTTATTTTCATCAGTAGAGTTTGGAGTTGAAAGTTATTCCATGTATCACGTATGAAAACATAACAACAGCAATAATTCTTATCTGGATTGGTTTTCTGTTACTTTTGCTCTGCAACTGTCAATATGGGGGATTGTTTTATTGAAGGTGGCCTTTTTCAATTTCAGACTCAAAGACAGCTGTAACACCTCCCTGTTGAACTGAATACAGGATACTTTACAGGGAAGTCCATAGTCAACCACTTACATTAATGAGAGCATTGGTTCCACCCTAAAGAAGGCGACAAAATGGGTATTAGATCCTTTGTGCCAACAACAGAGACTGGAGCTACATCTGAGCACTTTAGCTGAACCTGCCATTCCTCTCCCTAGCATCAGAACTGCCTTTTCTCTGCATTTGCTTCTTTCATTCCCCATACATCAGGGGAAAGTCCTTGTGTTTTAATTAGTTGTGAAAATATCTGGTGCTCTTTCCCATCCTCCATAGGCTACTTGCTGATGATGTAGGCTCTTATCACTATGGCAATTGGAGCCAGAAACCAGAGTTCCAACCACAAGGTGATGAGGGCAGTTTCTGTCCCGGAGTCATTGGCATAAGTGCGACTGCATTTCTATAAGTCCTTCCTGGCTCCATAGGGAAAAAGTTGCAGGGCACACCAATAAAGCTATTGGGCTCATACAGTTTTTTGCCAAACTTTTGCAAGCTCAGTTTGATGAGGGTTGCAAGACTGATTGTCTGAGTCCTCTTTAGCTAGGCATTAGGGGCTTTTGTCAAAATTTAATCAACATTGGAATCTTTATCCAGCGATGACTGATTTTCAGAATGCAGAATATTAAAATCATCACACTCCTGCTGTGTTAATCAAAGACTTTCAAATAGCTGCATTAGCATACATTGTTTGAATAAGTACTTTCTCTACATGACATTGGCCTTTCCAGTCTCGGGCTCAAAGATTCAGTAAGTTGTCTCAGTAGTACTGGTGATATTTGTGACAGAAGGTGTGTAAAGGCTACGAGATATAATGGATTCCAAAAGCAATACTAAGAGAAAATCTCACACAGAAACTCAGGTGACCCTACTACTTTAAGACAGAAGGTTAAAGGTGATTCCCTTTCAGAGCCAGCCAACTTGACTGATGAGCTACACTCCAGTACAGACTTCAGTGTAATGGAGAAAACAGGAAATAAACCACAAAAAGATTATTTGAAATTATAGAGTTATAAATACCATTAAATTCTATCAAGCCATTCCTTTCATAGCTATTTCCACACATTTCAGAGGCCAGCCAAACAATGCGACCTAAGAAAATACCAGTACATTAGAGGATAAAAATCTCCATTGATAAGATTCTAAATAATTTGGTCTTTCCTGACAAGTTATTACTCCTAGGGATACTGTTCATGGATAACAAAGGAATGACCAAAGCCAGGAGGGCTGCAGGAATACTATAAAACTATTTTAAAAGCTATACAATTCTCAGCTCAATATTTATTGTTTCACCCTCCGTTAAATGGGAAATGCAAACACATCAGATATCTACTATCTATGAGCAACTGTGAATTTCTCACCTAAAATGTAATTTATTCATCTTCCTATGGTAAGAAGGGATGGGATAATCCATTCGTATAAAATAAGAATTGACGGAACCTCTGCCTTTCCTTAGAATGAGGGCCTGATCCACTCCAGATTCGCATCCGTGTAGCTCCACAAATCCAGTGCAGTTGTACTACAGTGAGACTGAAATTACATGTTATTGAGTATAGAAAAAAGTTCATTACCAAATATGCCCTGCCACTTGTCCACATCATTTTTTGGGTCCTGGTTCTGCTCACGACTGAAAACAGAAGTGCCAAAATACCATCAGATAATTCCATGTTATCACAGGAGCATTTGTTCCTCTGCAGAGCTACTCACATGTAAGGGACCGGAAATGCTGCATTGTCTCCTTCGCATTCTCCCCTCATAGGTGGGATTTGGCACACTCAAGTCTGGAAGTAACAGATAGTTTTCTCCCCAAAACCAGCAGATCCCCTGAAAGCTGCCAGGGTGGGCCTTGTACTTTGGTCTTATGTTTCTGGACTGTTTAATGTTGCTTTTTGTCCCCTCTGGCCTCTTGACACCAAAGCCGCCGACGCAGCAATGCTAATAGAGGTTCCTTCCTTGGGCAGTGCCTTAGAACCTGCCCCTGAGGGAGGTGCCATAACACAGAGAAGGGCACGAGTTAGCAGATGTTGATAAGCTCAGCTATATCTCAGCCTCTCAAATCTCCCAGGGCAAGAGGGATAATGCCATCGTCTTGGCCCAACCTTCTCCTCAACTGCCGGTCCTGACTCAAACAGGTCCCTCACATGGTGGTTTCTGTGGATTGAATCAGGGTCTATACTGCTAAAGGGATTGAAGGAGGGGGACATCAAAAAGGATTTACAGTACCCTAATTATGATCTAGCGCCCTCCGACACACCCCTGCCTGGCTCCCCTCGTATTTATAAGCCTGTGATCAGAAAAAATAACGGGAGTAAATGGTGTTTTAGTTTTGGTAATGCTATCAGCAGTGAGTTTTCTTTTTTAATTATGAGCTAACAATGCTTTGAAAGATAAGGACTTGACCTTTATGGGACTCCTACCATTCCAGAGAAAACTGTTTGGTATATTCATTAATTCACTCAAGGGGAGGCTCATGGAGCTTAAATGCCAACTGAACATGTGAAATATCAGGCTAGAAGTGAAGTTTGCACAGCTGCCATGCTGGGTTAGCAGGAGGCAACTAGCGCCGCAGCTCAGAATAATAAGTAAACACACGCTGGAATCAAAACTACATTTCTGCTATTTGCCCCTAGCCTTGGTTCTCTCATTCCCATGTTTCTCTTTTCTCTCCATTCCTCCTCCTTTTTTATCTTCCCCTTTTCTCTCTTTTTTTTTAATTAAGTTAACCTGTTTATATTTAAATTCCCTTGAAAGAGGAAGTCAACTTTAATTTAGTCCATTCAAGCCAGTTACAATAATAAGAATTTCAGATTAAACATTTTTAAGCTAGGCTGGTTGTCCTATATTTTGATTTGCGAATTGATATGGATTTTTAAACATTTCCAATAAAATCAGAGACTGTTTACCCTTATCATAACAGCTGGAATGCAGAGACAGACTAAACTCTTGGATATTATAACTATGTAGGAGATATTACAGAATATGTAAACATTTACATTTTTGATTTAAAAAATTAGAATTATATATAATTAACTTGGCACACATTAAATGGATTAAAAGCTGGCTAACTAATAGGTCTCCGAATGTAATTGTAAATAGGGAATCATCATCGATTGGGTGTGTTTCCAATCCTTCAGGGATCTGTTATTGGACCCGGAAGAAAACATAAAATTATTCCTGACAAAGTTTGCAGATGATACAAAAATTGTGGGAGTAGTAAATAACAGAAAGGAGAGGCCACTAACACAGAGCAATGTGGATCACTTGGTAAACTGGACACAAGCAAATAATATGTGTTTTAATATGGTTAAATGTAAATATATAATCTAGAAACAAGAATGTAGCCTATACTTAAAGGATGGGGGACTTGCTCCTGGGAAGCAGTGACTCTGAAAAAGTTTTGGGTCTCATGGTGGATGAGAAGCTGAACATGAACCCCCGGTGTGACACTGTAGCCAAAAGGGCTAATGCCATCCTTACACACATAAATTCTCAAGTAGGAGTAGACTGGTTATTTGATCTCTGTATTTGGCACTGGTGTAACTGCTGGTAGAATACTGTGTCCAGTTCTGGTGTCATTCAAGAATGTATGTAATTCAAGAAGGATGTTGAAAAATTGGGGAGGGTTCAGGGAAGGTCCATGAGATGATTAAAGGAATAGAAAACATACCTTACACTGACAGATTCAAGGAGCTCCATCTATGTATTTTAACAAAGTGAAGGTTAAAAGGTGACTTGATTACAGTCTATAAGTACCAACATTCAGGGAAAATATTTAATATGAGGTTCTTCAATCTAGCAGAGAAAGGCATAACACGATCCAATGTCTGGAAGCTGAAGATAGACAAATTCAGATTGGAAGTTAGATGTAACTTTTTAACACTGAGGGTAATTAAACACTCGAAGAATTTACCAAGGGTCATGGTGGATTATCTGTCACTTAAAATTTTTATATCAAGATTGGATGTTGTTCTAAAAGATATGTGCTAGGAATTATTTGTGGGGAGTTCTATGGCCTGTGTTATAGAAGAGGATAGACTAGATGATCACTATGATCCCTTCTAGCCTTGGACTCTATGGGTATGTCTACACTACGAAATTTGGTCGAATTTATAGAAGTCGATTTTTTAGAAATCAATTTTATACAGTCGATTGTGTGTGTCCCCACTTAAGACCATTAACTCAGCGGAGTGCGTCCACAGTACCGAGGCTAGCATTGACTTCCGAAGCGTTGCGCTGTGGGTAACTATCCCACAGTTCCCTCAATCTCCGCCACCCATTGGAATTCTGGGTTGAGATCCCAATCCCTGATGGGTCAAAAACATTGTCGCAGGTGGTTCTGGGTACATGTTTTCAGGGCCCCCCCATCCTTCCTCCCTCCCTCCATGAAAGCAATGGCAAGCAACCATTTCTCACCTTTTTTTCCTGGGTTACCCATGCAGACGCCATACCACGGCAAGCATGGAGCCTGCTTAGCTCACCGTCACTGTATGTCTCCTGGGTACTGGCAGATGCGGGACTGCATTGCTACACAGCAGCAGCTCATTGCCTTTTGGCAGCAGACAGTGCATTATGTTGGTAGCCATCGTCGTTGTACTCCTGGGTTCTCTTTTAGCCAACCTCAGTGAGGTCAGTCAGGGGCACCTGGGCAGACATGGGTGCTCCTGACAGACCTCAGTAAGGTCTGTCAGGGGTGCCTGGACATAAATGGGAGTGACTCCAGGTCATTCTATTTTTAAGTTTTGTCTCCTAGAGATTCAGTCCCGCCTGCAGTCGTATTGCACTGTCTTCTGGCAGGCAGCCAGGAGACGACAATGGTTAACAATCATACTGCACCGTCTGCTGCCAGCCTAAGATGTATAAGAGAGATGGAGTGGATCAAAACAAGAAAGAGACCAGATTTGTTTTGTATTTATTTGTATTCATTTGTTCCCCCCTCCCTCCCTCCGCGAAATCAATAGCCGACAATCGTTTTGTTGAGGTCTGTCAGGGGCACCTTGAAAAGTTTAATGGAGATTCTGTCCTGCCTAGAATAGTGGGGTAAGGGATAGCTCAGTGGTTTGAGCATCGGCCTGCTAAACCCAGGGTTTTGTGGGGGCCATTCTGTGTGACAGTTGTGTGTGTTTCTCCTTGAGGCAAACCCATTCCCTTTGTTGATTTTAATTCCCTATAAGCTATGTCATCAGTCAACCCTCCCTTGGCACTGCTGCGGGTCCCTGTTATAGCCTCTGTCCTTCATGCCCTTGGAGATTTTTTCAAACGTTTGGGCATTTTGTCTTTTGGGACGGAGTTCTGATAGCACGGATTTCTCTCCCTATACAGCAATCAGATCCCGTACCTCCAGGTCGGTCTATGTTGGAGCTCTTTTGTGATTCTGGGACTCTGTCATGGTCATTTCTGCTGATGAGAACTGCACTCACCTGCAGATTGCCACACTGGCCAAACAGGAAATTAGATTCAAAAGTTTGCGGACCTTTTCCTGTCTACTTGGCCAGTGCATCTGAGTTGTGAGCACTGTCCAAAGCAGTCACAATGGAGCACTCTGGGATAGCTCCCAGAGGCCAATACCGTTGAATTGTGACCGCACTAGCCCATACTACCCCAAATTCAATCCAGCAAGGTCGATTTCAGCGCTAATCCCCTTATCGGGGAAGGAGTACAGAAATCGATTTTAAGAGCCCCTTAAGTCCAAAAAAATGGCTTTGTTGTGTGGACGGGTGCAGGGTTAAATTGATGTAATGCTGCTAAATTCAACCTAAACTCGCAGTGTAGACCAAGGCTATGATTCTGTGAACACAAGCCAGACCTGTGCAATGGCTAGTGATACAAAAAAGCCACAAACAACACAGATGAATGGGTGCTGATTTGCTCTTAAATATAGTAGGTACCTAAGCAGAAAATCTCCATTCTATACCTTGAGCTCAGCACTAATTTTTAGCTTATATAGAAGGAGCTAGCACTGCTTTGGCAGTTTAAAAAAACAAATAAACTGCCTACCGTTAACAGATCTTGAGAATTATCAGTCCACAATGTGAGATCTCATCGCCACTTGAGTTTCATTATGCTACATGAAAAGGAGTCTTAACCAACTGAGCACCACAGATGGGACCCACTCAAAAAAGCATAACACTTCCCAGTAATCGATTTTGTAAGGCATAAAGACAGACAAGGACCGTCGAGCTAAATTTACAAACTGGAGTGCCTAAATTTAGGTACATGCCTAGCTATATCAATGCTCTGATTGTTGGAGGTTGTGAGCTCGCACATTTCACTTCAGTGAGAACTGTGCTTGCTCAGCCACTCTGAAATGGGGCTCTTGGTTCACATTCACAGGGCCATGTGAGTGCGGCTTTTCTGGACATGTCCTGAATGGATGAATGAATGAAAGGAAGAAATTTCGTGAGTTTTTAATACCAGCTAAACAACTGACGTGGAAATTTTTGGAAGTATTTAGCTTTGTTGTAGAGGTGCTCAGATACCATGGTGATGAGTACAGTATAAATACATATAGTAAACTAGGTGAAAGATTATCTGGTTTGTGACACGAAAGGAAATGACACACTGCAAGATTTAGAAGGTAATATAGAAAGGATGTTAAGGTAAACATTTGTTTATCCTTGAGGTTTGGTGAGCTTCTGTGCAAGATTGATGGATTTTAATACTGTTGACTGAGAGAGAGCATGAGTTCCTCTGAGTAGGAATTTAAATTCATACATTCTTCTTGTATTGATTTGAAGGAAAAAAGCTGATTCTGGAACAAATCCCTGTAACTTTTCTTTAACAGAATATTTCAAAATGAGGAAGTTCAAATTTTATATAAAGGTCAAATTTTATATACATCTTTCTGCCCTTGTGTCTTTAAAAGATCCTTTTTCTTGCTTTTTTTCTATACCTATTCCTCTGGAAAGGTCTAGATGAAAGATTAAACAGGCCTACATTACTCAATGGTATTTTGATACCTAAATCCCAATGAAATCAATCCATAGGAATAATTGATTTCAATGGGAATGAGGTGCCTAAATACATTTGAGGATCTGGGCCAGATAGTATGAACCAAATCCTGCCAGTCTTACACATGCAAATTGTCCCATGGCAATAAAAAAGGATTTCTTGTGCATAGTAAGTAAAGTCAGCAAGATTGGTCTCTGTAAAATTTTTCCTCGTTTCTTTGCTTCCTTTTTCTTCTGGACACTTCAAGATTAGGTTTCACAAGCAGGCATGCAATTCAACTTTACATTACACAGAAATGTAGGGAAGTCTTTTCAAAACTGGATGCTTATGATTAGGAATTGAATCTAGAAAATTGATAAGGGAAGCAAAAGACCATAAGACATCCTCCATAACCATCACAGTTAAGTACAAAAAGGAGTTTTTTAAATATATCATGAACAAAAGAAGCCCTAGCAAAGGTACTGGTTCAGTTCTAGATGGAAATAAGAGCATTGTTAGTAATAATGCAGAAAAGGTAGAAGTGTACAATAAATATTTCTGTTCTATATTTGAAAAAAAGCCAGAGGATGTATTCATATTGCATGATGATGATAATAAAATACTTTCCATTCCAGAAGTAAGTAAGGTCAATGATACACTTAGACATTTTAGATCAGTAGGTCTGGATAATTTGCATGCAGCAGTTTTTTAAAGAGCTGGCCAAGAGGCTCTTGAGAGCATTAATGTTCATAGATTCATAGATTCATAGACTCTAGGACTGGAAGGGACCTCGAGAGGTCATCGAGTCCAGTCCCCTGCCCTTATGGCAGGACGAAATACTGTCTAGACCATCCCTGTTAGACATTTATCTAACCTACTCTTAAATATCTCCAGAGATGGAGATTCCACAACCTCTCTAGGTAATTTATTCCAGTGTTTAACTACCCTGACAGTTAGGAACTTTTTCCTAATGTCCAACCTAAATCTCCCTTGCTGCAGTTTAAGCCTATTCCTTCTTGTTCTATCATTAGAGGGAGTGAACAGTTTTCTCCTCTTTCTGGTGACCTCCTTTAGTACCTAAAACTGCTATTCATGTCCTCTACAGTCTTCATCTTTTCCAACTAAAATAAACCCATTCTTTCAGCCTTCCTTCATAGATCATGTTCTCAAGACCTTTACATCTTCTTGTTGCTCTTCTTGGACTCTCTCCATTTCTACACTTCTTTTTGAAATGCGTGTCAGAACTGGACACAATATCTCAGTTGGCCTAACCAGCACAGAGTAGAGCGAGAATGACTTCTCGTGTCTTGTTTACACACACCTGTTAATGCATCCAGAATCACATTGCTTTTTTTGCAACAGTATACACTGTTGGACTCATATTTAGCTTGTGGTCCACTATGACCCTAGATTTCTTGCCATGCACTTCCTAGACAGTCTCTTCCCAGTCTGTATGTGTGAATGATAGTCCTTCTAAGTGAGACAACCACTTTGATTTGTCTTTATGAAATTCATCTGGTTTACCTCATCTCAATTTGTCCAGATCATTTTGAATTTTGACCTGTCCTCCAAGCAGTTGCTATCCTTCCCAGTTTGGTATCGTCTGCAAACTATAAGCGTAACTTTCTATGCCAATCTTAAGTCATTGATGAAGATATTGAACAGAGCCGGTCCCAAAACAGATCCTGCAGAACTTCTTGTTATACCTTTCCAGCAGGATTGGGAGCCATTAATAACTACCCTCTGAGTACATTTTCAGCAGTTATGCCCCACCTTATAGTAGCCCATCTAATTGTATTTGCCTAGTTTATTGATAAGGATATCATGTGAGACCTTATCAATGCCTACTAAACTCTAGGTTGACCACATCCACTTGCTTCTCCTATCCACAGGCTCGTTATCCTATATAAGAAAGCTATCAGATTGGTTTGACACGATTTGTTCGTTACAAATCAGCTGGCTTATTCCCTATCACCTTACCACCTTCCAGTGTTTACAGATGATTTCTTTATACTTGTTCCATTATCTTCCCTGGACAGAAGTTAAACTAACTGGTCTGTAGTTTTCTGGGTTGTTATTATTTTCCATTTTTATAGATGGCACTATATTTGCCCTTTTCCAGTCTCTGAATCTTCCCGTCTCCCATGATTTCCAAAGTAATAGCTAAGGCTCAGATACTCCTCTATTAACTCCTTGAGTATTCTAGGATGCTTTCATCAGCCCTGGTGACTTGCAGGCATCTACTTTCTAGTGATTTTAAACTTGCTCTTTTTATTTTATCTTCTAAACCTACCCCCTTCCATAAGCATTACTATGTTAGACATTCCTTCAGACTTCTCATGAAGGACTGAAACAAAGAAGTCATTAAGCTCTCTGACTTTCCACGTGTCCTGTTACTGTTTCTACCTCCTCATGAGCAGTGGGCCTACCCTGTCCTTGGTCTTTCTTGCTTCTAATGTATTGATAAAAGTTTCTGGTTCCCTTATTCCCATGCTAGTTTGAGCTCATTTTGTGCTTTTGCCTTTTCTAATCTTGCCCCTGCATTCTGTTGTTTGCCTATATTCATCTTGTAATCTGACCTAGTTTCCATTTTTTTATGACTCCTTTTTTTTTTGTTAAGTTCATGCAAGATCTCGCGGGTTAAGCCGGTGGTCTTTGCCCATTTTCTATCTTTCCTATCATCGGAATAGTTGCTTTGGGCCCTTAGTATACCTATGAAAAACTGCCAACTCTGCTCAGTTGTTTTTTTCCTCAGTCTTGATTCCCATGGGGACTTACCTATCAGCTCTCTGAGCTTATCAAAATCGCCTTCATGAATCCATTGTCTATTTTGCTGTACTCCTTCACCCCCTTAGTAGCTTTTTCAACCTTCTGAAATAAAAAGTTGTCTGCAATGCAGTCCAGGAACTTATTGGATAGTCTGTGCCCCGCAAGCACGACATCACCCTTGTTTTTTACCCCTTTTATCCTAACCTAGAGACTCTCAACACTTCCATCTTCTATGTCCATCTCCACCTCAGTCCAAGTGTGTACATTTTTAATATATAAGGCGACACCTCCTCCCTTTTTCCCCTGTCTATTCTTCCTGAGCAAACTATACCCATCCACACCAACATTCCAATCATATGTATTATCTCACCAAGTTTCAGTGATGCCAACAATGTCATAGTTGTATTTATTTATTAGCACTTCCAGTTCTTCCTGCTTATTACCCATACTTCTCGCATTTGTATATATGTTGATTTTTAATAAGTCTTGAAGCACTGGGGAAGAAAGTTAATGCTGTGCAAATATATAAAAAGGGAAAACAGATTATCCGAGTAATTATACACCTGTCAGCCTGATACCGATCCCCCACAAAATAATGGAACTGCTGCTACAGGACTCAATCAATAAAGAATTAAAGGATGTTAATATAATTAATGCTAATCAACAGGGGTTTACAGAAACTAGATCTTGTCAAAATATCTTCATTTCTTTCTAAAATGTGGTTGTAGACATGTATGTCCCAGGGTATTAGGATATATTAAAATATATCATTTCTTCATGAGATTGCATGTTTTATTGATAAAGGTAATATATATACTGAGACTTTCATAAAGTTGTGTCACATTTTGTATCACATGGCATTTTGATTAAGCAACTAGTACAATGCAAAATCATGGCACATATTAAATAGATTAAAATGTCTAACTAATAGGTCTCAAAATGTAATTGTAAATGGTAAATCATAATCAAGCAGCTCTGATTTTAGTGGGACCCCACAGGGATTGTTCACAGCCCTATGCTAGTCAATATTTTTATCAATGACCTTCAAGAAAACATAAAATAATAATTGATAAAGTTTGCAGATGACACAAATATAGGGAGAATAATAAATACTGAAGAGGATATGTTATTGACACAGAGTGATCTGAATCTCTTGATATGCTAGGAAGAAGCACACAATATGCATTTTAATATGGCTGAAGTAAATGTGAATCTCTAGAAACAAAGAATGTAGGCCGTACTCACAGGATGAGAGACTCTAACTTGGGAAGCAAATACTCTGAAAAAGACTTGGGAGTCATGGTGAATAATCAGCTGAATAATCAACCACAGCTATTGGACTTGAAGCAAGAATTAATTCAGGGAAGTTCTGTGTTATGTAGGATGTCAGACTATATGACAGAATGGTCCCTTTGGCCTTACAATCTATGACTCCATGAAAATTCATATTTAAGCATCTAAGTAAGTGACCTGGTTTCTATAGGTACTGAACAGATGCAACTCCCACAGTATATCATTTTTGGAACTACATCCTGAGTACTTACTACCTCTGAAAATCAGCCCACTTACTTGGATACTTAAGGATTCAGATGATCAGAGGCGGCTCAAGTGTTTTTGCCGCCCCAAGCATGGCAAGCAGGCAGCCTTCGGTGGCGTGCCTGCGGGAGGTCCACTGGTCCCATGGCTTTGGCACACCCACCACCAAATTGCCATTGAATCTGCGGGACTGGCAGACCTCCCGCAGGCAAGCTGCCGAAGGCTGCTTGACTGCCACCCTCGCAGGGACCAGCAGGGCGCCCGCCCCCCGTGGCTTGCCGCCCCAGGCACGCGCTTGGAGGGCTGGTGCCTGGAGCCACCGCTGCAGATGACTCAGGTTAGCCATCTAAATTTAACAGAGCTGTCTTGGATACAATAACCTCCTTACAAAAGTGTTAATGAGAGGCAGCCCTAGTGATGGTACTGTATTGTTACACATAACCTTACAAGTTATTTTTCACTTGAAAATTTTTAGTCTTGGAAGAAAATGCTATGTTTTCGTGTGTTTTGTGATGCAGACTTTGTAGAGGATCTGGGGAAAGCAGCAAGGGAGTTTGTCATCTGCTCAATCTCTCTAATTAGAGTTAATTCTTGAAACAAAGGAGCTCACTGGGAGCCAGAATTGTCTGACATCCCTGACTCAGGGATTGGTTGCATGCCGTTTGTGACCACCTCTGTTCTAGGAGTCATGTATGTACGTGAGTAAAACGAGTTGCACTAAGAATATATCAAACTCCACGTTACCCGAGTACTCCTTCAATGGGAAACTAACATACAGGACCTCAACATCTGCTACCATCTCTTATCTGCTGGCATTTTTGCTTTATAAAGTTAAGAAACAATAAATAGGACAGGTGTCAATAAATCAAAAACTTGGCTACAGATTCATAGAAACCAGAACTATAACAATAAAAAGGCTCAAAAGGCACAAAACATTTTGATGAAACACCTGCTAGACTTCAATAAGTGTGAACCATCCATTCTAAAACTTTGTTTCCTTTGTGACTAGAGTTTCAGTTACAGTTAGGAAGTTCTAATATGTAAATAGGATATGACATGAAAACCTTTTTTGGAATATAAGAAATCCAATGGGCCTTGAGATTCTTGCATCTCCTTAATTGAAATCAAGCTGAGTCCATAAGAGGAGGAATGCAGATATTTTTGAAAATCAGTCTCTGCATGGGAAACTGAAAGAGACTGATTTTCCGCTGTCTTGCATTGTAGCCATTTACTTGTGCGCAGCGTACACAGCAAGTGTGTGCTCACTTCCCCACTCACTCTCATCAGTGGTGGTAGTTTAGATCTTTTAAATACTTTAATGCAATCATCATGGCACTGATCCTCCGAAGACTTACACAGAGGCTTCATTTTAAGCACATGAATAGTCCCACTTAGTCCTACTACGTTAAGCATGTGTTTAAGTGTTTGCAGGAAGGGCCCGTGTTCCCAAACTCTTTATTCATTGTACTGCTAATGTTAGCGCTTATAGGCATAGGAATAGTCCCACTGAATGGAAAATCAGACCCATATGGTCCAGAGCTATGGATGTGATCCAAAGCGCATTGAAGTCAATGGTCCTACTTGCATATTTAAAGTTTGTGATTAAGTCCTTTGCTAGGTCAGAGTAACAGGTCAGTGCCTCCAGTTCTTTGTATGTGTGGTGCTGGTAACAGAACTTTTCGGAGAAATAACCATATTAAGAAAGAATAAGAATAAAATCCTTTCCTTAAAAAATGTGAACCCAACCCCTAAAAACCTCAGAAACCAAAATGTAAGAGCTATTTCACACTCCATAGTTCCTATATCATTTCAGCATCATTTCGTAACATGGGGGCCTAATCCAAAACCCAGTGAAGTTAATGGAAGTCTTTCCATTGCCTTCAGTGGCTTTGAATCAGGCCCACATTTATGGATTATACAGGTCTGATTCTCCACTCAGTCAATCCACTGATTTGGGTAGAGCTACTCCTGATTTACACCAGTGGTAACAACTGGAGATTCAGGTTCTGTGTTCCTTGTTACAGTTCTGTTCATCTCTATGCCCTGTTTGATTATGTATAAACACAACAAAAATCCACCAGAGTTTCAAACTCATAGATTACAGATATTACAAAGGGTCACCATAGATCAGAGGTGCAGCCAAAATCCACAACTCCTATTCCACCTTCTCATGAAGACAAATTGTGTTTTTAAATTCTTGTAATGAAGTTACATTTATCACTTTCTTGTTGCCTTTTCTTTCCATCCTCTGCTACAATCCTGTCATCTTTACAGCTGATGTCATTGAACTTGAATTTTTCTTCAGTCATACTACCAACTAAGTGAGATGAATGAAATCAATATTCTTCTCTTTACAGGTGAAATGAGTTTAGTGACACATAATAGTAGTGTACCTTCTTCTCTTTCTCCATCTCCATGCTACTATCCATCAATGTGCTGCGCTTGGCACATGAATGAACATATGTTAATATGAGATTTCAAGCAACACCCTCCTCTAATGTAATGAAATCTTTCTATCTTCGATCTCAAAAACCTATTCCTGGATCTACGCACCTTCCTCCTCCCCCAGAATTTATAGCTATTATAGTTACACTGCTCCGACTGTGCCCAAGTTGGTTAGTGTGTTCTTTGACTGATGAAATTGACCTGGAGGCACTCTACACTGAGAGAGCTGACCACTGCAAAAGGGAAATGCCCCAGGGAATGGAAATGTAAAACTTGTAATAAAAAAGTATTTAATTTTTCAGTAGTCTGCTGGGTTTCATCCAGAGCTGTGCTCCATTAAAGGGAGGCCACTTACCACAGTAAATGAAGCCTTGCTATAGTCCTTGTCAGAACTGTGACTCATGTGACTCTGTTCTGAGAATGAATGTACCCTGTAGGTTGACCAGTAGGGGACAGTGAAGTGTGATGCCGCTAACACTGCTCTACAAGGACCAAAAATGCCACCTCTTTAACTCACCCCTTCTCACTGGCTGCTCAGAAACTATGACTTCCATCAACTTCGTCTATGCTTAAAGTTTATTGGATTAAATTCATCCTTGAACAAGACCTATCTATGCACCACTTAACCCCCACTTAAACCTTCTTTTGGATGCTTAAGTGGTGCCTATGCTTTGGGCTGGCCCTTTGCACTGGAGTACATTTCATCCATTACATATAAATAAAACAAACCATGGAGTTTTTAAAAAATAAGTAAACAGCTGTAATGTTACATTTGTGACTGATGGTGATGAAGAATTACCTGTTGTCTGAACTTTGTAAGTTGAAAGTATGATCAAACAACCTCTTTAGCTAATCACAATGCAGGGTTACTCAAAAAAGTTTCAGAGGACCTTTGTTTATGACATAAAAACACATGTATGCTTTCTGTGGGTGAAAACATGCCAGCTGGAGCAAACTAATGAGCCCCCAAAAGACAGCATCTGTACAGCTTGAGTTTGAATGTTATCCAGCCATTTGTCTTAGACTGACACTGTAACAGCCATGCTAATGGAAAGCCTCCCTCCGTGACAATGCAAACAGTATCATCCAACCGTAATTGGCAAACGAAAAATGTCTAAAGGTTCCATTCAGTTTGGAGAAGCACCCAAAAGTTCAGAAGCTTAATTAAATTGCCTAATCCACTAGGGTCTGCAAATTTCAGCCAGAAATAACATGAGAAAATGGCTTGTTTATAATAGTCAGTGCTGTTCTTGTTCTGGCCAAAGACAGAATGTGCATTGCTGAACAAAAATAATTTTTCTAATCAATCCCTCTTAAACTTCTAAAAAGTCAAATTTCAGTCTGGGGCAACAGTTCAAATCTATTCACATTGGTCTGGATGCAGTTCATTCTTCTACATCAGCTTCAATTCATTGTGCATTTAATTCTCAAAGATAGTTTTTAATTATTAGTTTTTATATCGATGTATGCAGCTTTGTACTTTAGATAAACTGTGCCGTACAGACAACAGGAGACCTGCTCATATACTGTACTCTGTGGTCCCAATCTAACTTCCACTGAAGTCACTGAAAAGACTCAGGCTGACACCCCTGGAAGATGGACCAGGCCCTAAACGCCAACAGGTGGCACAGTCAAACAAACACAGAGTGCGAAATCTTGGTCCCATTGAAGTCAGTGGCAAAACTCTACTTGACATCAACGGAGCCAGCACTGCACCCAGATGAAGCTTGATCTTTAAAGCTGTGAAGCTTCAAGGAAAAGGTGGGTCTTCAAAAGTGATGGAAGGAGAAGGAGGAAACCAATTGGCTACTATTAATTGGGAGGCTTTTCCAGACCTAAGGGGATGAACTGGGAAGAGAGCAGAGGCAAAGGAGACAATAGGGATAGTAAGGATAAAAGCTTGAGTGTATCAAAGAGACTGGAACAGGAAGTAGGCAAAGATGAGAAAGTAGACAGCAGAGTGCAGGAGGTCAGACTAGATGATCATGATGATTCCTTCTGACCTTAAAGTCTATGAGAGTTAGCATATGGAACCATCGCAGACTATGTTTTGTGTATTTGTGATGGGGGAGGGGGTTTTACCAAGTGCAGAAGCAATAAAGTTTGATGTGTGGTTTTGTTTTGTTTTTTACTCCTAATCATGCCTCTGGAGTATTTAATGCCTCAATAGACAGAAAAACCTCTAGGGTCCCATGCTCATTTCAATTCAATTAAAATATACAGGCTTTGCAACATATACATCAATAGGCAGCCACATTTTGCAGAAATAACTGCTTATCCATGCACTTTTTAGCTCATTATAAGAAGGCTCATGGAATCCAACTTTAAATAAAGACTGTAAGAGAACAAAATTACAATGCCATCAAGAGCCTTCATGAACTAGATACATTCGGTTCTATTAAGATTTCTTTATGTACTGTGAATCAGCAAAGCATACAACCTCAGCTTTGAGCCATGATACTTACTGCAAATCCTGAAGGCAAGTATTTTCTGCCAGGGCACAATGTAAGTGAACTGTGGGTTTTAATCTTCGCTCTGCTAACCCAAACTTGACAGAAGGTGTTTCTTGCAGCCATTTTGGATTTCCTTTGACAGCAGCTATAGAGAACATGGGGAAAATAGCATGTAATACAGTTCAGTGCTACAGAGAATCATCAGTCCATGGGATAGCCTTCCAGGGATATATGAATGTTCCTGAGAATTTAGTATTCAAACTAGAATGTATTTGATTATATAAATTTGCGTTGTATGCAGCAATTCTGCAAGGTGCCGGTGGAGATATAAAATGTTCAAATGCCAAGGAGGTGGGAGTGGAATTCTTTGCAAACAGCATGATTTTGAGTGTGATTATTCTCACTTCACTCTTTTGTATTTGTTTTTTCTTTAGCAACAACAGGGCCTGACAGTGATCAAGAGCTTTGCGATAAACAAACACCAGAAATAACAGGTGTGATTTGCCAGTCAGAGAATCTAATCGATCACCATCAAAATACACTACAGTTCTCTCCAGCCTCAGAATCTCAGTCCCAGCAGTTTCACTTTGGTGGAGCCATGAGATCTACTGGGACTTTATCATAGACTCATAGACTCATAGGTCAGAAGGGACCAATATGATCATCAATATGATTATCTACATGTCCAGTCCCACACAGATGTCACTTAGAAGGTGAGCCTGTGTTCCACATTTTGTCTGCTTTTGTTTCGTTTATGTTACTCACAGGGCAGGACACAAGAAGGCATTAGACATATCAGGGCCAACAGCTATGTCCTCACAGAGTAGCAGCAACTCTGGGACAGAGAGAGAGGGATGCTGATGAATTTCAGAAGCCTTAACATACACCCACCTGTTTGCAACCAGGGACACAGATTCTGGACTAGACCTAACAAGTTGCTGACTGGAACGATCACAGTGGCTGCCAAATACAGAAATTTGGTTCAGAATAATCTTCACATTGTGACTGCAGGACAGCAATGCAGACAGTCAAACATACGCAGTAAGAAAGTTGGAGGGTGGACTGCAACCTTTTACTACCCTCCATGGTGTAGCAGTTACATGGCTTAACAATCTAGATATCAGCTTGTGATGCATACAAATGAAAATGAACCAGCAGCTCCAGGGAGCAATTAATTCGCTGGCTTAAATTTTTCCAGGCCTGTGGTTGTCTTTAAGGTCTAGCTCATTAGTTGACAGACAGTAGGCATCGAGCTGTAGCCTGGAACTAGTGAGCTCACTGTACAGCATGACCTATGAGTGAGCCGCAACGGACAGACTTATGAGCGGTTGTTGAAAACGGACTTATCTTCTTTAAATGTCATCTCCAAGGTTTTCTGGGGTCAGTTTAGTTGGAGTATTGTTTGCTATGAATTTCAGACCAGGGTGATGACAATAAGAAAGGAATCTCACTTTTTTTTTTAAAGACAAAGGAATAGTTTAATGGTGTTGCAATTCCTGCGAAGGTCTGACAAAGTGGAACATAGATCAACAATAATATTAGTGATGCTACTGTTACCACTTATTCAATTATTCATGTACTTATTTATCTAGCCCCCCAAAATGATATGACAGAAAATATTGAGGCCGGTCCCTGGTATGAATTCCTTACACTCTCAACACCAGTAAATACATCTCTTTATACAGAGATATTTCTTAGCTCTAGTACTCAGATTGACTCCTTTTGAATGGAGGATTGGGCCGTAGTGAGAGACTTTGACAAATCTCCGTTATAAATAATGGTAAATGATATTGGACTTGAGCTGACTCTCACTGAAGTCAACAGAAAGACTTCAGCTGATTTCAATGAAAGTAATGTATAAATAAGATTAAAAATATATATCACATCTATCAGTCATGTGCTGCAGTGAAAGATAATGTGAAATCATTCAGGTCCATGCTATAGAGTCATTTCTTTGCCTTAGCTACAAGGATACAAGAGCTGAAAGAATTTTGTTTTGCTTTTCTTTTTTTACTTTCTCACAACCCCTCTAAATCATCCTGCGACACGAGCTAGCTCCAGTATCTAGGTCGTTGTAATCAGCTCCAGCATTACAGTGAGAGCTGTTAATATGAGAAAAAGAGCACTCCAAGAATCAACTGGGATTATTTTGTGGACAATTAAAGTAGTGTGAGCACATAGCCAATCTCGTCAGAGTGCTATCAATTATTCTTTCAGGATGTAGCAAAATGTAAAAGTCTTTCCCAGCAACACAAACTTCTAGTTTAATGAGATCTGCAAAGAAAAATGTCTACGGACTTGTAACAACTGATTTCTTCCAGTATTCTGTGAGATTTTAGGAGGAATTTTAAAAAAGAACCAAATGTGACAGGTTAGTTAAAAATAACGTTACTTTTAGAGATCAAATACTGTGGGGACTGAAGTTAACTTTTCTTGCAGAATGAAATTTTCTAACATGCTTATCTGATGTATCACAAGTTAATTCAAAAGCTAGCATACATCATCGCTTTCAGATTCTGCTCAGAGAAATAATTTGGCTTCTCTGACAGCAATTAAACCGTTCCAAGCAATTTGTATATGAACCATTTACTGTTAAAAGTTTGACTGCTGTTACATATATGACGCTACACTGAGGCTAATCGTATTTAAGTTCCTACCTTATATGGGCATTGTGAGGATTAATTTCTTAATGATTGTAACATGTTTTAAGATGAAAAACAGTAGATTGCAAAAATGCTAAGATTGCTATTATTGCTGACTGTCATTAAAGTAATTTCCCAGCCAGACAGAGGATGTTGAAGAACTATATACATTTTAGGCTAGCCTCCTACTATGTTTCCTGCTTGGTGTTTATCATAGAAATTCAGGCTTTGTCAACTCTGTAAGTCTGTGGGCAGTTAGAGAGCATGTGGGACTAAGGGCTGGTCTACACTACGGGGGGAAATCGATCTTAGATACGCAACTTCAGCTATGTGAATAACGTAGCTGAAGTCGAATATCTAAGATCGGATTACTCACCCGTCCTCACTGCGCGGGATCGATGTCCGCAGCTCCCCCTGTCGATTCCGGAACTACGTTGTGGTTGGTGGAGTTCTGGAATCGATATAAGCGCGTTGAGGGATCGATATATCGCGTCTAGATGAGACGCGATATATCAATCCCCGAGCAATCGATTTTAACCCGCCGATACGGCGGGTAGTCTAGACGTAGCCTAAGACATCAAAAGATACATGAGTGAAAGTGAAGCAACTGAGAGGGAAAGTGATTTTAATCAGTGTGCCTAAAATTTGTGTGTGGGAGAAGTTATTTGCTTTTGTCTGTTTATTTTAATACCTCCTTAACTCAACTTCCCAATAAACATTTGGGAGAAGAGATGTCTTTGCTAAAACTTCAGTGCCCACACCCGTGCAATTGGATTAAAGTTATATTAGAAAGATGATGAAATACATTTGAGACTTTCAGTGAGTTGTTCAGCAAAACCAGAGGAGATCAGACAGGTCATTCCTCAAATCACTAAGATAAAAGCACTAGCAGGAATAAAATAGCTTTTAAAAATAATCCTATTCACAAACCTTTCTGACTTTCTTTATACATCATAGAGAAGGAAAGAAAAGGGAACAAACCCAATTCTTTTTCCCTTTGCAGGTCACCTGTAAAGATGATATAAGGACTCAACTAGTTTTTGGTGCTCCATTAACTTTCAAACAAAGACAGAGCAAAGAAAGGGCCATTGAGCTTGTCAGGACTGCTGAATGCTTGACAATAGTAGTTTAGAATTAAAAAGGCAGGCATCTTGTGTTTCAGACAATCCCGCAAGGAATGTTATTTATTTGAAGGTAGTGGTAGTAAAAATGTCCTAAATTATGGTACTAGTTGGTCTATAGTTTTTTTATTATCCTGTCAAATTGGAAAATTCTGCTTTTCAGCATCTTAAAGTTAAGAGCAAAACAAATTTATTTCATCATATCTGTCCTTTCAATGTTTTTCTTCCTCTCACTCACACCCAGGTTTCAAACTGAGTATTAATCATTTCCCATCTCATTTCTGAAACAGTGTGAAACAACTTTACACTCTAAATTCAGATCAAAGGGAGCAACTGTTTTCTACCTTGTGTTTGCAAATCTAAAATCACAAGAGATCAAAAAGCTATTTAGTCAATGTTAATTTTGGTATCATTCTAGAAGCATGTTTTTGTAGTCTCTGACATTTGTCTACAAGTTAACTAGATTCTGTGGTATTTTGGTAATGGTGAGCATCAATATAGTTTTTGATAGTTTTCATCTGTTAGGAGGACCCTGCAAACTGTGTTCATATTGATTCCATCGAACAGTCTGGTTATTAAAAATAAGAGTGGTGTCCCGGAAGCAATTTTAAACATATAAATACACACAGAGAGACATTAGTGAGCAAATTTTCGTAGAACGTATAAAAATACCTATAATATTTGTGGGTACATTTGTTTACGTGTGCAAAGCTTTGAATTTGTGAGTGAACATCAGGTCATTTCTGCATGCAGGCCTACCAAATTGTGTGTGCAGTTAACCAGTTGGCATGCATAAGTTCCCATGTACATACACAGATGTGGGCAAACCCATTCACCTGCAATATCTGTGAGCATAGTTTTAAAAGAATTTACCAAAGTTGAGCCCTATTAACCAGGGTTTGAATAATGAAAAAACATAAATCAATAATTGATATTTAGATGTATATGCCTTATCTAATTAGTGATGCTTGACCTGTTGAAATGTATTAAATGATTAAAGAGACCCCAATAAGTCCACTTGATTGGATTTATTAGACAGTTAGGGTACGTCCACACTACCCGCCAGATCGGCATGTAGCAATCCATCTATTGGGGATCTATTTATCGCGTCTCATCTAGACACAATAAATCGATCCCCAAATGCTCTGCCGTCGACTCTGGAACTCCACCAAGGCAAAAGGCGGAAGTGGAGTTGACGGGGGAGCCGTGGCCATCGATCCCGCGCCGTGAGGAGGAGGTAAGTTGATCTAAAATACACTATTCTTGTAGTTGAAGTTGCGTATCTTAGATCGATTCCCCCCTCCCCAGTGTAGACCAGGCCTTCAATAGCACATAACGGAAAGGACATAGTTACCACAGTCCATGAGAACCTTTCCTGCAGCCAATGAAAAATCTTACCCCAGCCTCTCTGGTTCTGATTACTTACAGCCTGGTACAGTTATACTCAGGATGTTTACAGATTCACTTCCTGTTAGTTCCTTGTTTTTTAAATACAGCCCTATATGAATGTCCAAACTTTCTGTTCATATTTCTTAAATTTGAAACTGTCTGTGTGGACATCTGCTGCTGGCCCATTGTTTTTATTGTTAGTACTTTAGATTTACATATTCTTGTCTCTTATGGTTAGGACATTGCTGACTAAATCAAAAGAGCAGGGCACTGTGTTAAAAATCACTATATCGTTCAACTAATAATTTTAGCAAAATGGTAATTTCCATTCCTTAGCATGACTGTAAAGCACTATGATACTTAAGCTCACCAGCCAGTCACAAGGTCTTGTGAAAACAAAGAGGAGTCTGGCAGCACCTTAAAGACTAACAGATTTATTGGGCATAAGCTTTCATGGGTAAAAAACCCACTTCTTCAGATGCAGTAAACTGGATTTTTTTTACCCATGAAAGCTTCTGCCCAAATAAATCTGTTAGTCTTTAAGGTGCCATCGGACTTGTCGTCGTTTTTGTGGATAAAGACTAACAAGGCTACCCCGCTGATACTTAAGGCCTTATGAGAGACTGACCCATCAGTCAGCAGCCCATAAGAAATATGTGGGCTTAGAATTGTTAATCATAGGCACTGTGCTATGCTTGGAGGATAATACTTTTCCACATGTAGATTCCATTGCTGTTGTCTGCTAACTTCAAGAAATACAGTGCTTACAAGTTTGGGATATTAAAAAGATGAAAGAGTGGGAAATTTTTGCTTCATTTAACCTCTCTGTCCCAAAGTTTTTTCAGCTGTAAAAGCTGAGATTATAATACTTACCTACACAGAGACGTGTTAGCTAGTGAAGACTAACTATTAATGTTTGTAAAGTATTTGAGAGCCTGGGGTGAAGGGTACCAAATATTATTTGTATGTCCTATATTATTTTTAAAAGCATATGCTAGCTATCTGTGCACAATAAGTATCTGTGATTTTAATCCTCAGTAAAATGTATTAACTCCACACATTTCATTTAGGCCAAACCCTAGCATGAATGGGAGCAGGATTTCCTGCTTTTGAGTAACACACATTCCATCTCCTCAGTAAAGATCGTGTTTTATTTACTTAGTCTACATGCCCATAGTGCTACCAAAGTAGAAAGTCTTTATGAATTGCAGTACAGTTAGCTCTTAGACAATATCATGCTTTTCAGTTCACAAATCAGCTTATCAAAAGGGATGTGTACAATACTGGAAAATACAGGGTTCTGATCTTCAGTATGCCAATAGAAAGGAGAAATGCCAAAAAGCCAGAGGGAATTTAGACCCTACCCAGGCAGTGGCCCAGATCCACAAATAATTGCTGCTCCTGCTGAATTTGTAACTGCAGTAATTGGGAAGGCACTATCTGAATTGTGTAATTCCTGAACTCAATGGGATACAGCAGTTCCACTTGGATTATGGGCCCATGAACTTCAGCAAGTTTGATAAGTCTTGATGTTTCAGAAGACAATCAGAGGTTGAGATAGACTCCAGGCATTTCGTAGATAGACCAGCATCAGTATAATGTGAGTGCACTCCAGAAAATTTCACCTAGAAGCACTGAGCCAAATTTATTCCGATTGCAGCCTCACTGACCTGAATGAAAATTATGGCCCAGAATTGTAAAATGTATTTCAAATCAATGGGGCAGATTCTGTACTATGGCTGAGTTCCTGGCATAGGGGGCATGTCAGGATGAGAGCTGGGAGGAGCGGTGGCTAGAGCATCTTGCACCCTATTTGTTTCCAGCTGATGGGTAGCCCCTTCTACAGCAGTTCATGTCCCCAGGCACAGCCATAGCCAGCCAAACAAAGAGTAACTGGAGCTATGTAGAGGAATATTCCGAGGGCTTCACAGTCCCTTTCCTATAAACACCCATCTTGAGACTTGAGCAAAATGGAGACTCTGTATTGATCCAAAAACAGAAATGAGGCAGGATAGGGAGTTATTCCCTAGAAAACACTGTCATACGTCAGTGCAATTCCTCTATTTTAGAAAACTAAGATATTCCAGTGGGGAGCAGGCACTGGTGGTGGCAGATCCCTTTGGGGGGAAGCCAGTGGGACCCAGCTCATTCTGTCTCCATGAGGATGTATAGAAGGACTTCTAGCCGGGACATCTCTTCTTCTCCTGTCATGTGTTGCTACTGCCCAACTCGCTGCTGAAAAGGCTGAGAGTTCCTGAAACTCCCCAACAGGGCATGGGCTTCTCCTGTATTATCATCATTTTATTCTTTCTATTGCATTATATTAGAGGCGACTACTCAGATGGGGGCAGCACTGTGCAAGGCACTGTACAAACACCTGGTGAGAGACAGTTCCTGCATCAGCCAGCTTACAGTCCAAATAGACAAAACGGACCACGGCCAGGAGAAAAGAAGTATTAGTATCCAGCTTTTTATTCTGTGTTGGAAAAGAGAGATCAAGGACTTGCCCAACATCACCCAGGAGATCTGTATCAGAACCAGGACCTGAACGCGGATCTTTTGGGCCAAGAGCTCACTCACAAAACCAGTCTTCCTTTCCTACCCCACTGCTCCCACTTCAGGCATCCCTCCGTGGGGAGTTTCTCCCCTCAGCAGCTAGGGAGGTTTGAGGACCCCTAAGCACTCACCCACGCCAGAAGAAAGGAGGTGGATCTCTCTGTGTTGTTGGCAATGGAGAGGGAGCTGTGGTTCTTTAAATCCCTGTTTATATACAAACAGTTCCAAGACCTCGTATGCCAAGCTTCAGGCCACAGTGAACTTGAAAGGTATTACAGAATAAAGACCTAAAAGTGGGTTTATAATAGAAACCTTGACAGACCTAATAGCAAAGCAATAAGCAGGTGCCACTATAATTAAGAGCAGTGACCCTTTTAAAAAAAGGGTTGCCAGCAGGTAAATAAACTGCTGTGGTGCAGCTCACCTCATTAAAGACGAAAGTTTGGGAAATGATTGGAGAACAGCGTCAATCAGCATTACTCCAGACATCAGTTATAAAAGACAGCTACCTGCTGTGGGATAAACGCAGAGCATGTATTATTAAAAACAAGGTCTCTCTGCTGTTTACCTGTACCACAAGTCACAAATCTAAACCAGAGAATGTCTACTCCATCTATAATCACAGGCTTTATATAATTTCTGGCCTATATTTCTTATTTTTCCCTCCAAAAATCTATAATATATTTTATTTACTAAGCACTATCGATAGAGAAAGACTCAGAGAGCCAACCAGTGGAGCTTTGATCAGTCTGTCAAATAGGCCAGGAATGCCAGCATAATTCTGCACAGTCTCTCTTTCTGTTTAATACTTTCCATTTTGCCACTACTCAGAATGTCGAAGTAATTGTCTCCTGTGAGCGTCTGGACAGATCCAAGCTCATGGATTATTGCAGTCTGTTAAAACTGTTTTGTTTTCTGTGTGGTGATGTGTCGCGTGAGCATGTGTTTCTTTCAGACAATTAGGAGACTGACTGCAGCACTGCGAAATGGACCTGGCTGCTGTGATACTGACTGAGTCTCACTGAGAGCCCTGCCTCGCTCAAGGATTGTAGAAAACAAATAGTTTGCTTGGAAAAGATCCAAAATGATTTTTTGTTGTTGTTTATTTGTCAGGATTGTCTGGTGCTGGTCACTTAGTTCACCAGATTTACCCTGTATGCAAGCTTTTTGGAGAGATGGGATGGGCTTGGGCTTCAGCCATAGGAATTGGAGTCAGGAGGTCTCATATTTATACCCAGCTCTTGCCCTGTATTCTTGGGCAAGTCACTTAATCCCTCTGGCAACTCAAAGGGCTCTCAAGTAGCCTTCTGGGGATATCCTCTGAGCAGGCACAAGACCTCTACACTGGCTCTGATCCCACCCTCCAATGTAAAAAGCAGATCAGTTCAGAGGGTCTGTCATGAGCATGGCCTGATAGCTCTGAACTAGGGCTATTCTCTGCTTCCAGAGCCCACAGGGAGCCAGGCAGGTGGCCTCTGAACAAGCCAAAAATATGTTAACTCCAAAGGTGATATAAAAAATCAAGCCCTGTGCCTCAGTTCCCCCATCTGTCAAATGGGGATAATAACATTTCCCTTCTTCAGGGAGGTATTACATGGTTTAATTATTAGTTTGTACGAATCCTTGGATAGACCTTAGAAATGAGAAGTAATTTCATCCTAATTTCAGAATATTACATTACAGTACAACAAACACAGCAAACACAGGACACAGGATATGCATATTCATTACTTAAGATGTATTCTCAAAAGTAAGTGCTAAATGTTACTGCAGCACAAGAGAACCTTGTGCACTAATCAGTGATTTGAGTTTTACATTCATTCTATTTGCTCATTTAAACTAATGGGCCCAGATTCTGGGCCGAGTCCAAGGAATGCTCAAAGCAGATTGGGAGGGAGAGGGTGTGGTCAGGTGGCTTTAAGCTTCAATTCATATGCATGCACGCAGCCTTATTGTACTGTATTCATCAGCATCTGGATATAGCTGAGAGGAAAGATGGGCCTCTTTGAAAATGAAGTGAAACAACTCACCACATTATGATGTCCAAACAACATATCACCACGTTCCAAGGTGTTGTCTTTAAACACAGGGCGAGCGAGCAAGTGAGACTGCTAAATCAGTATTAGGAAAGTCGCAACCCCTTCAAAAGCAAAAAGCAGAGTGTGCCTTTACACGTGGGACCATGAGTCTTGGGCTAACAATAACTCAGTAATTACTGTGTCTAATTATTCTTGTTAAACTGTATTATTATTATGCCTGCTTTTACAATTAATTTATGTATATAATGTCTGAATTGTGCTAGGCACCTTACAGGCATGTAGAAGGCAAGTAACATACCTACAAAGTATTCTTCTACTCTTGTTCTGTCATTTTGACTCATATCCCACCTGCAAGATTTATGCAGGCAGGTGAACCACATTGTCTGATAATCACATTTTCTCACAGGCAATCTGTTCACTATGATAAATGCTAAACTGATTGAAAACCTAGCTTGCCACTGTTCAGAAAATCTGGATTCACCTATCTTGTTTCTGCTGTCACTGATAAACACAGACCATGCTATGAGACTCATGCTGCACTGTAACATTGTTCTGATAAACAGAGCCATGGTCCATGTGGAATGCCACTCTTACTTCTTCCTGTGTCGAGGGGGGGAGGGGAAGGAGGGAGGATATAGTTGATGTAAATGGTGGGTGAAGGGATTTCCACCTGGACTGTGATCCAGCATGCCTTCAGGATACAATCCTATTGCCCGTACTAGGCAAACCTCCCATTATGTCCCTTGGATCTGGTTTTGGGCTTATCATGCTGATTTTGCTATGACCTCACCGCTTCTTCTTCTTGTTTGCTCTCACTCATCAATGATCTGTGGTTCTGAGTTTTCCGGTGCTTTCAAGCTTGGAAGATTTTGGGCTGGGTGCTTTCCTGTAAAGTGCTGAGCGCATCCATGAGGTACTGAGCACCCTCAGCTCCATACGACCAGCTCCATCACACACAGCAGATTCTGCCCAGCTTAACGGCTTGATTTATTCTTCTTGATGGTTACATCTATACAGGGTTTTTGAGCTATCTTTTGACCTTAACATTGACATGAAAAGGGAAAAAAAGATGCCATTATGCCCTTTCTTATGTTTCTTTATGATGTATAAGTTTCAGACACTTTTCTGCTTATTTTTAATCTAATGCCTTATCTGCATTCAAAGTTGCCCTGCTATAACTTTCGATCAGGTTGATAACTGCTATAGTTAAACTAGTGCAAAACCCCTGTGCACACTTTTAATTCAGTTAAGTCTGCCATATATCAATTTAGCTTAACTCAAAACCTTAAAGCTTAACACTTTACCCACTGGGAAGAAGAGCCATCTTGCTCTGCAAGAGGATGGGGGATCCTTTGCACCAATTTCATATCCCTGGGTTCTTTGTTGAGGAATCTGTTCATTTGGCCTAACACATAGCCAGAGGAGTGCCAGTCAAACCTGTGAACTCCACAAGAGGCTTATGAGCCTCAAACCTCGGATCATAGGCTTTGAGGACAGAAAGAATTTATTTTTCCTGCAGGTTGCCACATTTTCAGATGGGGTGGGGCACAGGCACCCTGCAAGCACTTTAGGGCAATGGGAATCCAGTGTATTGCACTGTAGCTCGCTGCAGATGCTGTGTTCCTTCAGCAAAATGGATGTATAGATTAATTTTCTTCAAAATAGCATCTATGAATTGATCAGTGTCCTTTGAAATGGCAGACTGGTTAATGCCTGTTGTGCTCTCTGCAGTGGTTTGAAAGGAGCTTGAAGCTAAAAAGCTTAAGGCACTGTAATTTTGACCACTAAACAAGAAAGCATAGCTTCCGGCAGGTTCACTTGCTTAATCCATTTTAACTCCTCATAGATTGCTTGTTTATCAAACTGGCTGCTTTGATAAAGCTGCTGATTGGTGAGCTCTGGAGCGGAGTGTCTATTGACTCCAATTTATTCAATTCCAAGAATGAGGATATCTATTTCATCTTTCAGATCTTCACAATACTTTAATTCAGGGGAAGCAAGTTGCATTAGCAACTCCTTTTGCTTCTAGCCTGAAATTTCTTTCAAGCTTGTTGATTCATTATAAATCAGGTTAACAAATTAACCATCTTTTTTATTCCCTAACCTTGCACAGTTATTTAATCAATTGCATATTTTTCCCTTCTGGACGCAAGTAGTTAAGAGGAAATATTTGAACCACTCCTGTTTTTATGTCCAGTTAGGGATGCACACATTTGAGTCTGTATTGATAATGCTGGTCAACTACTGTTGCCAACCAAACAGAATACTAGTCAGCATATGCAGTGAAACCCATTGCAAAATATTGTGATACTTTTAACTAACGTCATTTGAATTCAAGGTGCAGACATTCAGGTACAGTCTCAGACTGACACCAGTTCAAGGGGTGATTGCTAATAGTCTCCAGGCACACTTCAGTGAATAAAAGAAAGATTTTCTTTAAATAATCATGTTATAGATTTCATTTTCCAGTCCCTAAGAGAGATTTGTTGATGACTAACATTTCAGCATCTTGCCCTTTCTCAGAGTCCTTTGCAGCCAAAATTTGGATCAACATGTAACTATTACTAGATATGCACATACAGGGCTATACTGTGGCATTAAACCACAGCTCTACATTGGGGATGTGCAAAGCTGCACCTCTGCAGCCAGAGCTCCAGGAGTCCCTGTGCCCCAGGACGTCTCACAGCTCTGAAGAAGTACAGCCACTGCATGCCCATTAAAAAAGATGCAGCATGGACTCCATCAGTGCCCAGACAGCTCTGCCCATTAGTAAAGAGCGAAGGCAGGTGTGACGGAATGTGGGCGAGTCAGGGCCCTGTACCCCTGGCTTCCTGCAATTCACCATGACTCTCAGCCAGCCAGTAAAGCAGAAGGTTTATTTAGACAACAGGAACACCATCCAAAACAGGTTTTGCAGGCACAGACAACAGGACCCTCCCCAATTAGGTCCATCTTGGGGTCCCAGGAGCATCACAGCCTCCTTGGGCGGGGAGTCGGAGCCCTGTCTGTGCTTCCCTCCATTCTCCAGCCAGCTCCTGAAAAAAAACTCTCTCCCTCTCCAGCCTTTGTCCGGATTCCCGGGCAGAGGTGTCACCTGGCCTCCAACCCCTCCTGGGTTCTCACATTACATGCTTAGGTATTTTCTCTCCAGCCAGTCTCCCATCCTCCAGTGCAGATCATCCTCCCAGGCCAACACCGCCCACTCAGCATTCACAGACTACAGTAAGAACAGTCCCAGTTCGTCACAGCAGGTTCACAGCTCAGTCTCTCCTCCCTTTTGTGTGGGCTAACAGTGCACTAGCCTTGTGTACCCCTTGCATGACCATGGTGCCTGACACCTGCAAAAGAAGCCCAGAAATGGAGGAGAGCCCTTCTCCCCTCTCCTTACCTCGCTGTTTGTTGAGGAGAAGAGCACAATCCATTATATGCCTGCTCCGCTTTGGACCTGCTTTGGCCAATCTCTATTTGAAGTAGTAATGAGTAAACACAGCAGGAATTTTCTTTTGAAAACCCAAAGCCAGATGATGTTAAAATCTGGGTCTCATCTTCTGAACCTTCAAACTTCCATTGGCAGGAGAGGAGGAGTGCTGAATAAGATGGTTCTGGCTTCAGCCAGCTTCTATAACTAAAGAATTTCTGAATTATCCAATGTTTTTTCTTATTATTACAAAATGATATACACTCATATATGACCAGGGCTGGCTCCAGCTTTTTTGCCGCCCCAAGCGGTGAAGTGGAAAAAAAAAAAAAGATAAAACCGATCAGCGTCAATTCAGCAGCAGCTCAATCACGCCACTTCATTCAGCAGCGGTGGGTTGTTCGCTCCCTCTCTTCCTCTTCGGTGGCACTTCGGCGGCAGCTCAAAGAGGAGGCGAGAGTCTGAAGGACCTGCCGCCAAATTGCAGCCAAAGACTTGGACATGCTGCCCCTTTCCATTGGCCACCCCAAGCACTTGCTTCCTTCGCTGGTGCCTGGAGCTGGCCTTGTATAGGACAGACCTCACTGCAGGGAGTCACTGGGAGAGTTGTGGCACATGAGTCCCTGTTAGAGCATCCTCTGTGTACCATGTGCTCAGAGGCAAAAGCTGCAGGCATTCTGCTCCAGAGACTGGACTCTGCAGGACCTAGCTCTTGGCTAAACACTCACATCCTTTGAGTAACTAAAGAAGGATTCTTTACCAAGGTGGCAGAGAAGATGCATAGACCTTAAGAGGAATGACATAGATATTGCAACAAAAGCTAAACATGCTAGCTTCTAACTCAGCCCTAGTGAGCAACTCAAGAGATGGTAGAAGGGTAACCGTGCCCTTCCAGGCTTCTCACATCTAATACTTGAATTGCCCCTTCCCCCTCTGAGAGGAAGATTAAGGATTGGTCAGTCAGTCTCATGCTCATGATCAACAATGCAATCCCAGCTGGCCTCTTGGGGGCATATTTAAACATCTGGATCCTAAGTCCGGCCTAGCTCTAAATAAAAAATGTTCAGAACAATGAAATATCAATTTGTGACTGTATTGGGAATACCCTGGATTTTCAGACTCTATTGTGACGTGTCTGAGATGTGCTTGATGCCATGAATGTTCTGTCTGTGTGAAAAGCACATTTGCCAAGTGGTGTAGAAGCTGACACACAGGAAACTTTCTGTCTGTAAAGCAGCTTAACCCTTTAATTTAATTCAAGCAAATAACCTATTTGAATTTCATATGTCACACAGGGTTAATCCATTCTCCACAGTGAAATGCAAAACTTTCAGACATAACATATTCTGTTCCACTGTCAGCCATATAAAATATTGTTTACACTCCAGGCCTATTGCTTCAGGAAATTATTGATGAGAGGAGCTACTCCTTCAAAAGAAGAGTAGAACGTCCTTTCCTCTGTGACCAGGGGCACTTTCCAGCCACCTTTACTTTATCACCATGCCACAGAGGCATGAAAGATTGAATTTCAGACTCAATTTTTTTAAAAAAGTGCTTAGGAAATAAACTTTAAAACTCAGCTGGGAACCTCTGTGAGCCAGCTCCCTCTGCTCAAAAGGATTTGTTCAAAACAAAATGAAATTCGGAGCATAAGATATACAGTACAATCAGCATCCAACTTGAAATGCACCTCATTGCTACTGAGCTGAACATTATAATTACAATTATAACTCTGCAACGCTTTATGCATAAATTATTCAAATTTAGCCACATAGATTATTCAAATTTTATCTCCAAAAAACACTTCTAAAAGCTCACTAACAATCACTTTACAACTCATTGCTATCAAATGCCAAGCCATTAAAGGCTTGATATAAAAAAAAATTCAGAACCAGTCCCTACACAATGACTTGCCTTATTTCAAGCTGAATGAATCTTCGGCTTAATTTTTTTTGGTGGTGGTGGAGTTGTAATGTCTCATACTGGAGTTCAGTATAGCAAAAAGCTAACCCCCCCTCAATCTTTCCTTTCCAAATGGTCAAGTATGGTGCCCACACCCACCAATGCACTTTAGAAATCAAATGCTTCTTTATAATTTGTGTATAAGATTCATACTGTCTCCCAACAATGCCCCCTGAGCTAGCTTGGAAATATACAGTTGCATCATGCTGCCATATGGAAGTTGACACCACACTGATGATGACACATATTGTCATTCAGCTGAGCCAGTAGCCACAGAGGAATAATAATATCACCATTCTGAAAATAGCTCTTTGAAAATGAGCAAAAAATATCCCTTAGGGAACTGCTAATTCATTTTGCTTAAGCTCAGCAGAGTTATTCAATTTCTCACCCAGTTGCAGTATAACTGTGGACAAAACTTGACCATCTTCTCTACTGCTATCCTCTCATCAGTACAACATCCTCTAGAGGGTTTCCCTAACAACATATAAAGAGGATCCAATAGTTGCTCTTGCCTCGTGAAAAGCATTGCTTACTCAGTTACTGATGATACACTTCGGAGCACTTTTCAGCAGGTGCCAACTTCCTGTAGTGAGCATGCATGCTTTACCTTTGCTACCACTGCTTGATTCACATGTGCTTGAACTTGTGGCTTAGTGTGATATTGCTTTTATATGGCAAAGGATGTGAGAGATTTTGGACAATGAATAAAAGGCAACGCCTTTGGTCTTAGGCCCAGCTCTGATCATTGTACACTGTTCCACTAGTAAAAAAGTAATCCTACAACTGGTGAGTCTGACTCCTGGAGAGTTACTATTGGGTGTCATACAGCCACCATAACAACCCCATGCACAACCACTCCTCCCAGCTGCCATGGGTAAGAGGCATGGCCAGGTTATTCAGGGAACCCTAGATGCTGTGCGTTCCTTGGAGCCATTGGTAACTGGTGCAGGATACAGCAGCATGTAATGGGGTTCCTCACCTGCCAAGTGGTTCCAATAGAGGGAAGGTGTAAAGCTGGGGTAGGCAACCTATGGCACAGGTGCCGAAGGCAGCATGTGAACTGATTTTCAGTGGCACTCACACTGCCCAGGTCCTGGCCACCGGTCCGGAGGGCTCTGCATTTTAATTTAATTTTAAATGAAGCTTCTTAAACATTTTAAAAACCTTATTTACTTTACATATAACACTAGTTTAGTTATATATTATAGACTTATAGAAAGAGACCTTCTAAAAACGTTAAAATGTATTACTGGCACCCGAAACCTTAAATTAGAGTGAATAAATGAAGCACTTCTGAAAGGTTGCCAACCCCTAGTGTAAAGGTTGCCTTTATATCACTCCCTCTGCAGCTGCTCATTGGCTTCAGCTCAGGATCTGACCCAACATGGGTAAGGAGAAATCAATCAAGAGGATAGGATGAGACTTCTGTGTACAAAATATTTTCTTCAGGTTGTAGCATCTACATTTGCTGGTTACATTTAAAATAGGATTATTGTTAAAAGGTGTTGTAGTAGAAGGTTATAAATTGGTTATGTATGTAGGCTGAAATCTCTTTTCTTATTAAAATAGATATTCAGCATACAAATTAAAGTGTCATGTTAAACCTGCTCTGAATTTTCTTTGAAGGGGAAAGGAGAGAAAAAAAAAGAAAAGCACAACACAACTGATTATTGTTTTCTTTTTCTTTCCCCTTGGGAATCTATATGAAGATTTTCAAAATACAGTAAGAGAACAGACAAGCTTATAACCAGTTCAGAGTCAAATCTCATAGCTAATGACTCATTGGGCTGATGCAGTTGAGGGATGTAAGTTTCATAGCCAACAGTACACAAAGGAGTGGTGTGGTGAGTGTTATGTCCAACACCCTGGACTGCCCTAACCCAGGGGAATAGGTACCTGTTTTGTAGCTGGATGAACTAGACCTTTCAGGGTGAGATGAAACAAGATGCAACCCCCCAACATTCAAGATGGTAGTCAAGCACTTTGACTACACAGCCATCACACTCTATGCTGTTTAAATACACCAAAACACACAGCCAGATCTCCAGAGAACGTGCGCTTGAACAACAGTGTGGTTAATATTGAAAATAGGCACAGTCCCCTTTTATTGTTATGTAAACAACCTTCAGCTCTATTTGCATGTCAGCTCATTAATGAAATAGTTATATTTTCTTTTTTTTAATTCCCTCATCTGATTGCTGGAAGGAAGGAAGGAATTTCCAGACTGGATCGTACCCAAGGTCCAGCTAGTCCAGTATTTTGGCTTTGACAATGGCAGATGCTTCAGAGGAAGATGTGAGAACCTTGCAGCAGCAGGCAGATGTTGGATAAATTGCCCTCTGCATAGGTCTAATCTTGATCTCTAATAATTGGAGATTGGCTTAAAGCCTGAAGCAGTAAAATGCATCCACTCACTTAAAGCTGCATGTTTAACCTTATCTTTGGCATTTCCTGACTTTTGAGCACTTTGCTGTGGAACCCTAATATTGGATTTAAATACATTTTACATTTTGGGCTACATTGTAGTCCCATTTATGTATCCACAGAGGGGTATAAAGTAGAAGAGGCCCCTCTCATTTGCACTGCTGATTGGCCTCCCCAGGCCTCGCTGGTGTACGGAGGTAAGGGCGCTACATACACACTGCTCACCAAGTGGGTGAAGTATGGGCAGAGCTAAAGGAGCTGAATTATAATTATTATTTGTATTGCAGGAGAACCTAGGAGACCTACAGTTGGACCAGGACCCCATTGTTCAAACTCAGAGCAAAAAGATGGACCCTGCCACAAAGATCTTACAATCTAAGTAGAAAACAAGGGGCAACAAGTGGAGGCAGACATATAGGTGGGGAAGCACAATGAAATAATGAGACCATATTAGTCATCGTGAATCATAATATACAGTGGCCTCAGCCTCCTAACCATTGCGATGTGTTTTGTAGGCATCACAGCAAAGGGAGTTTTAAGGAGGGATTTGAAGGAGGACAATAAGGTAGCTTTGTAGATGTTTACAGAGAAGAATGCAAAAGAGCCAGGTGATGTGGCCGAAGCCAGTGCTTCTCAAAGTCAGTCCACTGCTTGTTCAGGGAGAGCCCCTGGAGGGCCGGGCCGGTTTGTTTACCTGCCGCATCTTCAGGTTTGGTCAATCGTGGCTCCCACTAGCCGCGGTTCACCGCTCCAGGCCAATGGGTGCTGCGGGAAGGGCGCCCAGCACATCCCTCGGCCCGCGCCGCTTCCTGCAGCCCCCATTGGCCTGGAGCGGCGAACCACAGCCAGTGGGAGCCGTGATTGGCTGAACCTGCGGACATGGCAAGTAAACAAACCGGCCTGGCCCACCAGGGGCTTTCCCTGAACAAGCGGCAGCCCGACTTTGAGAAGCACTGGTCTAAGCAGTAGGCTAGGAAAATGATCTTTGCAGAAGTGTTTTGAATGGCTATGAGCAGGACAAGATCGGGATTGTAAAACCAGAGAAGCAGATGTGGCAATAGTCAAGACACAAGGTGATGAGTGCCTGGATTAGAATTTTGGCCATGTGGATGGAAAGGAAAGTCCAATTTTTGGTATGAACCAGTATCAAATTATCACAGCTCTAGATCACAAAGCGAGTAGGAAGGGATTTGTGCCACTTGGAGGCACAATTCCTTCCCTGGGTTGGCTTAGCTGTGCACTGCTTCATACTCAGGGCAGATCATTATTACATAATTTAACCATTTATAATTATTCTCAAACAGTGAACTCTCCTTTAATTCTAAAAGTTGTTACTCTATACACATGCAAAGATACAGGCTGCTACATTCCTGCTAGGGGATTTTATAAGCAATTCATTTGGGACACAAAACCTTCACTGTGTATTTTTTCAGTGGAATGTTGTAGGGTGATGGGAGGAGTCTTAAATATAAATGGAGAACAGAACTAATTCACAGGCACTCATGAAATACCAGCCAAATATTTAATTGCACAGTGACATATACTCAGGCAGTAACATCAGTTTGATGTGAATTAAACAAGAACACCACTTTTTCCCTCTGTTCTCTCTAAATTATTTGAAATTCCGACTTCCTGCTATGCAGGGTATAAATCCGCTCAGAAGACAGCCATTAATCTCCATTTGCCTGTGCTGCTAACCAGGTACCATCAACCTATGATTATAGTGTGAAACGTACTGTATCCAGCTATTAATGTAACTATTGAGTTTCAAGGTCCCCTGCCTAACTACTAATATACCTTTGAATAAGAAATGTTTGAAACAATCCTAGGTTGCCCTCTATGTGCCTATGAATAATATGCACTTTAAATAATAACTATATTTTGTTTCAGTCTTTATAATCAGACTGTAAAACTATATTTATTCCATTTAGAGATTTCTAACCTGAACAGCAGGTAGAACATGCTAACATAAATCAGCATAACTCCAGTAAAGTCAATGGAGAAATGCCAATATACACCTGCTGAGGACTAACACCAAAACTGTCATCCTTTAAGTTTTTCACCATTTCATCTTTTTGTGCCTCTTATCCTGGGCTTCTATAAAATGAATTTGCAAGCTTTGGGTGGCAAAAAATGAAGTAATATTATCCTCAGACAAGGAACCAAGATACAGAGAGAGATTAAGTGATTTGCACAAGGTCACACAGGACAGCTACATCAGAGCTAAGAGTTAACACAGATCTCCTGAGTCCTCATCCTTAATGACAAGACCATCTTGCCTTCTTCCAACCTCTTTCTTACTACCAAATACCTTTGCATGGTTCAAAACTGCAGAACACAAAGAAGGTCTCTATGGATCTCTAATGATCCATGGAACAGAGTTTGAGAACGACTAATCTGAATACCTAATCATAAAAATGTCACATAAAACCACATCTTAAAGACCTTGGTTGTCTCTCTGAGCCAGATCCTGTTCTCACTCACCCTGTGGTATACCCAGAGTAAGTACACTGACTTCAGTGGAGATATTCCAGTTTAGATCAACATAAATGTGAAATCAAAATCCATTCATATGTATCCTCCTAGTTACTACTGCTGGTTCATCATCTGCTTTCTGATGTCTTATTCTGCAGTTAGATTACTTGTATATAAATTTAAATGATTATATTGATGCCAATATGACTTATGCCAGGCATTTTCTGTGATCTTTCTCCATACAAGCACCGTCTTTCAAAGTGTGAGAGCCCAGAATGCCCAATTAGGGTAATAAGAGTTGAGGTTTCTCGCCATCTTGCAAAGGATGCTCATTACCTCCCAAGTTTGGGCCCATGGAGAGAGAGAGAGAGAGAGGATGAACAAATGCCATCCCTTTAACCTGTATGTGTTAGTATCGTTGAGGTTATGAGGGATTTGGACAACCAAAAGCCATTGAAATGGGAATTCAGCATTCCAAAAAATTGCTGTAGTGGTAAATAGTGACAAGGGGAATTCTACAGAGAGCTCTTGGACTTCTTAGAAAGCTGAGGTTATCTGAACAATATGCTTTTTAATACAGAAAATAATGTATTAAAAATATAGGTCACACTTGATATGGAAATGTACCTTGGAAAGCAGTAACTCTGAAAAGAACATGGTGCCGTAGTGGATAATGAACTGAACATGACCACTCAGAGTGGTTTTGTGGCTAAGAGTGCTAACACAATCCTTGGATGCATAAGCAGGGGAATGCCAAACAGGAGCAGGGAGGTGGTATTTCCTCTGTATACAGATTAGTGAGAACTTTGCTGGAATACTGTGTCTAGTTCAGTGTCCCCACTTTAAAAAGGATGTTGAAATATTGGGAAGAGTTCAGAAAAGAACTACAAGAATGATCAGAGTTATGGAAAACCTGCCTTACAGTGAGGGACCTAAGAAGCTCAATCTGTTTGTAACCCTTCTGCCCCTCTGAGTTGGCAGCAACAAGGGCCAGGTTCAGTATCCAGGGGTTCCGTTTCAATAACACAAGGCATAACCGGCTCGAGCCCCCACCCAGTGACCTGGGACACTTACATACCATACCCTCCTGGGCGCCTCTAGGAGGCAATACTTCCCCTCTCGCAAGCACGGAGTCTGAGTGTAGCGAAATCTTTTTAATAAAGGAAGGAATCAATGCGGCATCCCATTGGAGAAACACCACAAACAGAGTTATAACACAAACCATAACCACCCCCCAAGTACATTTGGCAATGTCCTTTTCCCCTTAGGGTCTTAAGTCCAATCACTCCAAAGTCCAACAACCCAAAAGTCTCTGGTCAATGCCACCCCAGAATTCAAGAGTCTATCTGTAGAGGTCCCTCCCCCCAGCCTGGGTGAAAGGGGCACCTTACGTGGTCCAGGGCCAACTGCCCTGCCTCTCCGTGGGTTCTGCTTCCGCCTTCTCCACGAACTGCTCCGCCTTACCAGCCGCTCCACTCTGCTCCTCCGGCCGTCCTCACAAACTGCTCCGCTCTACCAGCTGCCTCGTGAGCTGCTCCAGTTGTCCCAGCAAACTGCTCGGCTCCGCTCGCTCTGTGGGCTGCTCCACACGCCCCACAGCTACTCCGCTCTGCCAGCCGCTCCACTCCACCAGCTGTCCTGTGGTCCGCTCCAGCCATCCTCATAAACTGCTCCACTCCGCCAGCTGCTCTGTTCCACAGTATAGCTTCAGGCTCCCCCACTAGTTAGCACAGTACTCAGTGCTCCCAGCTCAGTAATTTCAGCTCTTTTGTGATTTCAGCTCTTAGTGATCTCAGCACATAGTAGGGGAGCCCAGTGCTAGTGCACCATTAGCCCAAAGTGAGTTCAGCTCAGCAACCTGTATCTAGAGTCTTAAGGGAATAAAAAATCAACTCTGACATTCCACAGTGGAGAGAGGAGGGGGTGCAACTGGTGCTTCTAGCTCCACAAGGAGCCTGCACCACCAGGCACAAATACCTGTCCCCAACCTCTCTCTATTCACAGGGTTTTGGAACCCATGTCCCTTGTCTAGCAAGTACCACCCAACTGAGGTTGAGTCATTTCTGTCACAAAGCACTCCCACAGCTCGGCAGTCTGGGATGGGGTAGGCGTGCCTATGCAAATATTTGAGATTTCGCATTCCAGACATTCTTTCCACACTTCCCATAATTCACCACCAGATGTCAGGGTACAGCTCATCCTGACTCTGCTTACATGTTTAATTAGGAAAAGGTTATGAAGTGATTTGGTCACAGAAGTTATGGCCAGGATGCAGGAATTTCTGAGTGTGGTTTGATGTCCTGTGTTATGCAGGTCAGGATAAACAACCATAATAGTCCTTTCTGGTCTTAAATCTATGAAGTTCCTTATGTGGCTTTGAAAATCTTAATTTTAATGGCTATTGACATAACCCCTGAGTTTGTGTATATATCATATTAAAAACTGGACATTGATATTTTATTTACTCATTATTTTGGCCCTTAATTTTTATCATGCTTACTTCACAGTTTCTGAAATGTTAGTGTACACACATAATATATTGCACCATAAATAAACATCATTAAATAGAATTGTAAAACATGACTATAGTTTAATCATGGTAGAAAATTACTAGTTTATATTTCCTGAAACTATAGCAACTCCACAGCAGTAATTTTGGTACAAAAACAATTGTGTTTTACTGATCCAGTGTGACACAGATAGGATTAGAGTAGTGCTATTTCATCAGTTGCACCTTTTTAACTAATAGTATGTTGTTTTCTACAGGCATTTATTTGTAAACCTCTGTTTCAATAATCATTTTCCACTCCTTCCACTTAATCCTTGTTCACTGGGTGCAAACAGGTCTGGCATAGTGATCTAGCAACATACAGGGGAAGTTGTCCTGGACAGCAGGCCAGAAAGTGATCTGCCTTTGGTTGGTTGCTTGCTTGCTTATCCCCTACACAGTTATTTTTAAAAATGACTCTGCTTTAAAAAAATGTTAATGTCGGCATCCAAGCACTGGAAGTAAATGTACACTAAAAAACAGATGAAAACATCTGCAATGGAGGCAAGAATGTTTATGACAACCACCATATTTTCATCTTTCCAAGGGGTTGTTAGCAATAGCAGTGAGAAAAATATATATTTTAAAATACTTGGAGGTGGTCCTGACTGCAACGAGAGTTCTGTCTGTGCAAGGACTGCAATTCCTATTCAGCAGTCCACCTCTCTTCAGCAAAGCACTTCAACATGTGCTTAAGATTGGGGATGGACTTTAGCAGATGCTCAAATGCTTTGCTGAATTAAGACCTGCGCGAGCAGGCTTCTACTGTGTTTGCAGTTCTCAGAAGAGTCCATTTTATCCCAACATGTCTTTCTAAAGCTAAATTAATGAGAACATGATTTTAAGGGTGGGATTTTCAAAAGCATTTAGCGTTACCCAAGTCTGTTCCCATTAAATTCAGTGGGAGTTCTATCATTGACGTCAATGGAAGCAGAATTAAGCCAACACTGAATGTTGTTGAAAATCCCACACTTAAAATCTAAATGCATTTTACATCATATTCCTATTCTATCACCTATTTTTATAGTCTCAAATCAAAGGTTGTACTGTATAAATATCTGCAGATTGTTTTGTAAAAGCTAGGAAATATTAGTTTCAAATAGCAGCTGTAGAAAATTTAGAACATACACAACCACACTTTAAAAAGTTAATCTCCCTTTCTGAGCAAATGATCCCAGTGCAATTTTGCAGCGATGGTTGTTTACAGGCATGATTAATATCACTTTGATGCCTCAATCCATGACTGATGGCACAGGAAAGAAAGATTGCCTCTTCTAATAACCCCAGAACTATCAGAGGAAGGGGATAGCAGAAGATCAAGGCCACTTGGATTATGTATCTCTTAAATGACAGCCTAAAGAAAAATGAATATACAAACACATTCAGCTTCAATCTGTACAAAGTTCTCCATCGCAAACTGAAGATAGGGTAGTCTATATGAGAATGATAATTTACATCATGGAGCTAGATTCTGAATTTGGTTGCATGGCCTTGCAGGGGTGAAAGGGAAAGTATGAAATCTCCTTGGTCCCCTGTGTGGGCTAAGAAGAACGTGGGTGTGGGACTACATGAGCAAGTAGGGATACATCGCCACAACTTTCCCCAAGACGCAGACAGGCAAGGATTTAGCAATGACCAGTGTCCAGTACAGCTGAGCTTATGCAGGGCTGTCATAATTTGTTGCTGCTATAGGCCAGCGGCAAATTATTACCTTTCTTTCTGTGCATCACTGTGAGAGGCACAATTCCTTCCCTAGGCAGCCCTTTGAGTGGCACAACTATGCATCACCCACACACAAGGTTTGCAGCAATGCCACAGTCTAGGCCAAGATCAACTGTTTGTTTCATCTCATCTTCTATGGAGAGGAATATAATAGGTCCTGCTTGTAGATCTGGGGGAAGAGCTAAAGCAATACCTGCTGATCCTGGAGTGTCTGACAGTGATGGGTGAACCCCAACAGCCATCTTAACCAAGCTATATGTGATTCTCTTCAAGAAATAGCATTGCATTCACTGCAAAGGGTCTGCAAAACCCAATATAAAAGCCAACAATATAAATCAGTTCAGATAATTTCAATTGGTGAACATGAGTTTTCAATTCCTTTGCAATAAAAGACAAAGGAAGAGAGCCAATAAAACAATAAATGTGTCCAACACTTTATTTTTTTAAAATATCTATCTTGGCCCTAAAATTTGTCTAAAACCATTTCACCATAATCCTGTAATAACTGTTTGTTATGAACAATGCTTTATAGATACCAGACTCCAAATTGTTTCAGAAAATTGAAAATAAACATTAACTTTATATTCAAATTTCAAAGTTATTAGCCAAGGAAAGTAAGAGGCTTCAGAATCATCTCTAAGCACAGTAGAAAACAAAGCCAGTTCTATTCCAATCATAATGGCTAATGGTTAACTATTTCACATATCTTCTTGATTCATCCAAAATTCCATCTAAGATTCCTTGAATCAGATTGCAACCTTTCCTTTTGTATTCTTTAATTATTTATTCTGGACAAAACCATGCCACAATGCAGTCTGAATAGGCTATTAACCAGGCTACGCTCAGATTTATGTTTCCAAGGGAAAACGCTTTCTTGGCTGTATTTTTCAAACTCTCAAAATTTCAAACAAAGTGGGGGAGAGGTGAGAACAGGACGAACACCCACCCAATACTTTGTATCCCTTGAATTCATGATAAATACGCTCAGTTTGAATTGTAGGGAGTTATACACACAGTTATCTCAGACTATGGATATTTTGCACCTACTTTAAGTGCTGAAACTTTCCGCCATTCAGGATCTGACGTTTACTTCCCAGCAAAATTGTGTGGAGAAAACACTAACTCAGCTCTGAGTTCAGTCCATCCGCTGCACATTTTCACCAGGTAACACAATGGTCTGCCCCTTTAAAGGGCCAGAGGCTTGGGGCCAGCTAACCCTGTTCATTAATTAGATGCAACTGATAGGACAAGTGTTCCCTGTAAAGGGATGGGCTGCCATTAAGGTGAAGGAAGAAGAAGCCCCTGGGAGAGGCTGCTAGAGTCCCCTGAGAGGGTAGGCAGTGGGAACCTGCTAGGGAAAAGGGCCTTCAGGGAGACAGTGCTAAGCCAAAAGAGCAAGGAACAATTCTGCAGATCCTGGGAAGCAGGGGCAAAGACCACTCTGAAAGAGTGCTCAAGGAAGGGGCACATTTATGTTTTATTCTGTTTAGTAAGGACATAATGTGACCATTGTTGAAGGTTAGTGTAGAGAGGGAATTTTGGTGGTAGCAGAAGATCCTCTGTTTCTGATTTCTAGTCTGGTGGGTTTGGGCTCTGAGGACTTGATTTTTTTTAGACTTGAAAGGCTTGTGTTTGTCTTACTAAATGAGCCTGAACACAGGCATTATTGAAGCAGGATGTTTGTGAAGTCCCTATTCAAGAGCCAGAGCAGGGGCAAACAGGTGCAGAGTGCACTTCCCACAAGGGAGCACTATGAGACCAGGGTATCGCATAACACACCATATTTCCATTTTCTTTTACATTGCCTTTCACACCAAAACACCCAGACTCTTGACAAACTGTTTGACTTTCACTATAGTTGATTATATTATGTAAGAAGACATAATAAAAGTAGGTTTTTGTCCTCCATTTCCTGAGCACACAGCCTTCTCACTAATGCTAATAATGGTCCCAATTGTCACCCCTCCCCTACTCATAATATCGAGCAACAGTTCACACACCTACTCCTAGTTAAGCTGGTGGGATCAGGCAGTAACTGCTCACCAGTGGGAGTAAGAAGGTCTCTGAGAGCAACTTGAGAGCATGGCTGATCTTCATGAATAACATGAAGCAGGGGAACATTTTGTATGGAAACATAAAGGTGAACTTGCAAAGGAATAACTTAAAACTGAGCAAAAAGAGATGAACTTCTCAGCCTCCCTGATTCCTCTTTTCAACAAATCAGCACGCACTGCATCTGTGGCAGGAATTGTTCATAAATGATAAGCGCGAGCAGTTATAAACATTTGTTTCCAGAAAACAAACCCATTCACAACACACTTAAAGCACAGTCCTCTTCCCCGTTTATTCACTGTTATCATTCCTAGCCTTTGCAAATGAATTTCCTTCATCGCAAGAAGTTTACAGGCTAGTTTTCTTGTAGTGTGGTTATTAGACAGTCAATCAGTAAACCTGTGAAATGCAAATGAGAGCTCATAATGCTTCCAGCAGTCTTCCCAACATTGACAGCGAGCATAAAAGACATTTCTCAGGGAAATCAAACCAACTTCATCCAACTGAGCTGTTTTCTTTGTCATTTTCCTCTTATTCTCTTTTAAAGCAGCAATGCTTTTACCATTGATTTTGAGAAGTACGTTTTTGACTAAACTCATATCCTGCGGACTGACCTTTATTTTATTGTTCCTGTGTTTCTTTCACATTTTAATGTTTTGGTCTGTAATGATAGCCTTGAATAATGGAACCAGTTTCTGAAGCAATTTTCTCTCTGAGGTTTTTAAATCAGTCCTTATTCTTTTAGATCATCAGAGTAAAGCACTTAAAAAAATAAAAGGAATTCTCTGTGAGCTGAACTAGAATTTGTATGCTTCTTAATACTTACAGGTGGACAAATGTTTGTTATGTGCCAAATTTTCACATTACTGGTCATTAAAAAGGCTGTGCTAATGGAATAGCATCCCATAGCCATATATACATCTGCCTAAGAGACATCCTGCCTTCAAAGAACAGATTATATCTCATGTCCAACTGGCCAACTACACCACACAATCCTTTTTGCTGCTCCTCTCGATAACAGCAAAAGGTTCATAAGAACTATTGCCGATAGAAGCACACCCACCTGTGAGACTGTGAACTAACCATGCCCTCTTCCAATTAATCACCCCCCTTTGGCCACAATGTACACGCTGCCACATTGACGGTTCCTAGCTCTTGTGCACAATGGCAGGATGTCATCTGGCCATGCACAGATGTTGGCCTTCTGATTTATGGCATCTTTCTTCTTTTTTTCCCCTTTGTATATCTAATGGTAGGATTTTTGCCTGGTACATTCTAATGGAGGAAGAGAAGGTTTACAGTGAGAAATCTTTCCCAAAAGTACATTTGTCTATAAACAGATGGGGGTTTGTTATTTGTGTGAAACTGGCATGGTGGGTGCTGATATTTCCCAAAGAAGTGAAAGTCTGTGATGGCGGATATTGGGGGACATTTAAAACTTAGTGGGCCTAATTCTCCATTGCCCTGTATCTTCTGCAGTCATTTATACCGCTACAAAGTGAGTGCAAGATCAGTGCAAAGCATTACCCAGTGACAAATAATGCTCCATCTCATTGTACACAAGGTGCAGTTCAAAGGAGAATCCGACCCATACATATAACAGCAATATAGCTCACATTTAACAATTTATGTGCTTTACAATACTGGGGAAATTTGCTCCTTATTCCTGACCCTGTCTCAACTGCGTTTGCATTACAACGTGAAGATGTTAATTTGTCCTGTTCCCTTATTTCCTCCCAAGGTTTCCTTTGAGAAGTTTCCAGAACAAAACCAAATAAATCAAAGGTTTTCCCTAATGTCTGCTTCTGCTCTGCTGAGCTGACAGATTCCTGTTTGTATGTTCGCAGAGAAGAAACAGAAGTCTCTTGAACTTCCTTCATTTCCCAATATTTACAGCTGTTTTTCTCCAAAAAAAAAAATGCACTTGTCATAACAAAAAAACATACTTTCTTTGAAGAAAAAAAATCAATAATAAATCAAAAAGAATGATAAACGAACTAAAGGGGAAAGCAGTTTTTTTTTAAATTATATTCACTGATCTCCATGCAGTCTTAATGGAACATTTAAGGAAAACAGTTAAGGCTGTTTGCCTCTGTGATTTTATTATTTGTCTGTGTTCAAGTAATAATCAGTATAAACCGTGAAATAAACCACTGACAAAAAAAATATTCAAACACCTTATGATAAATATAGTCTGTGTCCACATACTAACATAAACACAGTGGCTAAACAAGGTGAAGACCAAGAGGCTCTTGACTGTGCCTTTCAAGATGATTATAGTGAAATTTTTTTCACTATTCAAATCAAATTAGACTTGAAAATTAGGGAAGCAGGTGAATTTGGGATTTCTGCATAAGGACGTGTGTACCATAATTTAATTTGTGGGTTGTAATTATCTGTCCCAGCTGGTGAGGTTTATTAGATTCCACCCCCAGAAGATTCCCTTCAGTCTGTTTATTGGATATGTATTATACATCCAATACATATACGTATATTATACATACATATATCAATTTATCCACAGCCTAGAACATCTACTGTGTGGGGGTGGTATTTTCTCCATACTTAAAGTTGTAACCAGCTTCCATTATAAATCTCTCTTTTGGGCCCCATCATAATTTTGCCTTGGGGAATTAGGTTTACTTGCAGGGCAAAGAAAAATGCACCTGCAAAGTCTCAAGAAAATTCAAGGAGTTTTTGAATTACTGGTCCTTAAAAAGCAATCCTTATTTAATATGGCCCAATGAAAGCTGAAGAAAGTGTTAAAGACTCACAGAATAGACACAGACTGTTAATGAATAGGAAAGCAAGGAAGGATTGAGAATTTTACACATTACGGGGATAAGGCTGCCATAAATCTGGTTAAGCAGTTCCTAATGGTTGACAACAATCACTGTAAATGAGCAGATCTGAATCAGGGCGCAAGATAAAATTAGAGCAGGGACAAGAGATCACACATCAACTGCTGAGTAATGGAAATAAAGCTAATTACAATTCTTCTGCTTTATAAGGAAAAAAATAGTTCCAGTCATTTAATCCCCCGTTTTCCCCAATTCCTCTGTAGAAACAATTTTAAAATGTAAATAATGGATAGCTGCAAACATAGTTTGTCCTGTATTTATATTTCTGAAGCAAACAGTCAGCAACATGTCAATATAAATCTTACAGTTTTGTCCTCCTTACTGATTTATATTAGAAATGATGCTCAAGTAAAATTATAACAGGGGATTTTTACCTCACTTGCTACCCCACGAAGAGTAACCTACCATTATAAAAGCCACAGCAAATTAGTGCCACCCCTTCCCCCAGAAAAACACCGTTTCCAAAAAAAGCCAGATAAAAGATATGGGCTAGAAGTATGAGAGTACGAAAATAAGTGTTTTTTTTAAAATGCTCTTATGGTGCACATGCTCTCTGATTATATGTAGATTTAGCTCTATGTATGTATTCCAAGGACTCTAGATATTACAAACCTGCCTCTGTGATCACCTCTCACATATTGTACCTATGTACAAAGTGGACAGATAGGCATCTCTAGCAGCCTGCTTGCTTTTTTTTTAATGATAAAATATTGAACGTGTTTCCTTTAGATGGCTGACAGTCATGCCACAACATATACTAGTATAGTAATCCTAGTATCAGGGGTCCCTAACATACACTCCTCAGAACCACATTTTCAAATCCCAACACACTGAGTCTTTTAGCCCTCGAGACAGATACACTGAGTCCCAAGAAGTTCACTATCTCAGGCATTTTCAGTGGAGATGTTGAAAATAGGTGTCCTGTGTTTTTCTTCTGTAAAGATCCCATGGGCCTTTTTATAAGAGCAAGTGCCAGAATCCAAGGCCAAAATTTCCCTGCCTTTTGCCAACCTTATGCAGGTGTGGTGTATGAGGGTTGGTTACTGACCTCCACTTCAGACTGGGCTGCATTTCAGTCACGTGATATCTCTTTATTAACACTCTAATAATATAATAATGATTAACACGTCTCTCGCACTTTCCAACCAAGGTTGTCAAAGCATTTTACAAAAAATTAAGCCTCACTTGTTAATTAATTAAAGCTATTATGAAGTAAGTAAGTAGTAGTATCCCCATTTCACCAGTGGAATAGCTGAGGATGCATTTTTCCAGAAATGCTTCCTTGAGGTGGCCCATGAAATGTTTCACATATTGGGGAGCTATCCTAGTACTCATGGCTGTTTCCACCATTTGAGCAAAGTGGTTGTTATGTGTACAGTTGTTATGGGTGAGGATGAAATGTTTGAATTGGGCAATGAGTTTGTGTTGGATATCTGAGTGTTGTCCGTTGTCTTGTAGATATTTGAGGCATGCAGCAATGCTGTCATGGTGATGGATTTTGGTGTATAGGGAAGCAATATCCTTGGTGATATGGATGTTCTTCTGAGGGAGGCTATTAATGTTGCCAAGTTTCTGGAGGAAGTCAGTTCTGTCATGTAGAAAACTTGTGTGGTGACTGGTCTGAGGATGGTTTTTATGATTCCTGATACTATTTCAGTAAGAGTACCATGGCCAGATACGATGGGCCTGTACCACAAAACCAGTGATATACCTGAGATACATCAATAATATTTTCAATCTCTGGACAGACAACCTAAATTCCCCCATCAATTTCCACCACAGCTTCAACAGCCACCACTCATCTATCAAACTCTCTCAAGAACACTCTCTCACCAGCACCAACTTTGTGGATTCCACAATCAGCTTCAATAATAGAATCCTACAGACAACTATATTCAAGAAACCCATGGATCACCACACTTGTATCCACAGTTCAAATAACCAGCCAGAGACACCAAGAGATCTGTTATCTACAGCTAAGCACTCAGCACAGCATATGCTATGAGGAGAAAGTCCAGGATACACATCTTAACACACTTAAAACTGCCTTCCCCAAACAAGAACCCTCCACCAGTGAAGTAAATCTCATCATGGAACAAGCCACTCAAATACCTCAAGAGAACTGGCTTCAATATAGAAAAAAAACCCTCCAATAACACATGGTTTTCACATACCATCCCACATTGGAAGTGATACTGGGTATCATTAAACAATTACAACCTTTACTTTTGGGGGACCACATCCTGAAATAAATATTTCCTGAACCCCCTCTTCTGACCTTCAGACCATCCCACAATCTCACCAAGCTCATCATCAGAAGCAAGTCACCACAGGCCAGGACATACCAACTCAAAGCAACACCAGACCCTTCCAGAACAGCAGATGCAAAACCAGAAGACATATCTCCACTGCTACAATAAGCAACATGCCCCACAACACACCTTTCATGGGTCCTATATATGCCTACCACTACATGTGGTATACTTCATCCAGTGCATCAAATGCCTCAACAAAACCAATGTGGTAGACAATCCCTTCCCTCTCAAATGAACACACACAGGAAAATGATAGAAGACAAAACACCCTATCCACCAGGGACACTTTTCAAAAAGCATTCACTCCATATCCACAACACTTCAAAAGAAGAGCTTTAATTCAGAATTCTGTTAGATACTAAAAATCATGGGCTCAGCAGAGACGCTGATATTATGGGTCATTATAACAATTTATAACCTACTAACCTTACTTTATCCTGTGACTGCAGAGGTGTTTATTGCCCACATCATTTAAATGGTTCCTTGCAACATGTGTTAATACCTTATGTTTAACAATCTGTCCCAGCTTGTATTTAACTCTGACTCTCTGGTTACCTTTTCCAGATCTGAAGAGCTCTGTGAAGCTCAAAAGCTTGTCTCTTCCACCAACTGAAATTGGTCCAATAAAAGATATCTCACCCACCTTGTCTCTCTCATATCCTGGGACCAACACAGCTCCAACACCTACCACATTCTGAAATTTGTCATGGATATGGGGTTGCCAATTTTGATTGGTCATATTCCTGGAGGGTTCCTCACATGACATAATCTTTAATTAAAGTTTTAATCCCTGGTGACTCCAGGACAATCCTGGAGGGCTGACAACCCTGCATGGATAAAAAAAATTCATTCAGAGTTTCTAACAAAAGGAAAATATGTCAATTTCTTTCACCATTTTTGGCAAAATGTAATTATCTTTTCTGACCTATCTATCATTTCCCCTCTCTGTGCCTCTTTTCACCCTCCCACCTTTGATCCATCTTTTTAAACTGTAAGCTCTTTCCAGCAGGGGCTGTTCCTTAGCATGTTGTGCCTGGCACTATCTCGGTTAGGGCTTTTAGTCACTACTGTAATGCAAAAAGATAGATATATGTACAGCTTAAATCTTAGCACCTTTCATTTCATATCTGTGAGAGGAAAAGAGAGACAGTTTCGCTGGAGCAATTTCCTTCAAACAGTTAGGAATCTGCCTTTGGTGTTATGGTATTTTATACTCAAAAAACAATACATGTATATGTCATTCTAAATTACTTTTATTTCAGATTCAGGAAGCACAACAAAGAAAGAAAGAATAAATATAAATTCTCCAGAAAAAGAGAACATATTTCACTCTATAAGATGCTTTGCATCAGAACTGAAATACTAAATGGAAGCTACCCCTGCAGCCTCCTAGAATGTAAAGGTGCAGTGCACAGAAAACAAAATAATAAAAGCTGCATATTTACATACTGAACAGTTGGCTTCATTAGAGCCAGCACTTATTTCAGTCTCCCGTAAGTCCTAATGATCAGTGGCAGACCCAAGAAGTGAGAGCAACTGAAGAACCTTGCACCGGGAAGAGCAGGAGAGAAACAGTAAAATTTTATTTTTCTTCTTTTTTCTTTCAGGTTTTGTTCTATTTTATTACAAGTTTCTTATTTTAACAGAACTGACCTGGACCCTAGTGTGGGTCCAGTTTAACCCCCAGAGGAAGAAGTGTAAATGTCGACAAAGCTACATAGATTTATATTACCTGAGGATCTGGCCCTTTGTCTTCACTTCCTGATTTTCAACATTTCCATCCTGCCTCCTACATTTCACAAGTTACATGGGCCAAATCTCATGTTGTACCCTGAGAGCCCGGGAGATGATCACATTGGACGCTCTTATGCCACCCTTGTACCCTTCCAGATTCTAGACTGTTGTGAGAGCCAAAATGCCCCCTGTGTAAATTAGAGCAACCCTTGTGCTGATTATGGTCTGCAGAGAAACTCAGAATCCCTTTTAGAGCTTAATCCTGCGTATACTCCCCATAGCATCACCTACTGCCCCCAGCAGTGCCTCCTGTGCTAGGATTTGCAGGGGTGTCATGGGACCATCTACACTGGTACTACAGTGCTCCTGCATTAGGAGAATCCTTCCCCAGTCCCTTGTCTTCTACCACCCACACATCATGTACGGGCTGGCGTGGGAACCAGAATTTACACAAAACAAAATTCTCCAACATGTGCCGCACAGAGAATATGTGCATTACGTTATATTAGCTCCACAATAGGCACAGAAAACTGGACTTGGTGTCGCAAGATTTTCACCAGCTTTAGGCAGTAGCACTTTGATTCATTAGACAGGAGCTCAACCAAAGAAACAAGGAAATTACTCATGTAACTCTTGATCATTTTAAGTACTTTTTGAACACTAAAATAAAACAAGATTCAGTGCCCTAGCAAAGAGGGTGGAAGGTGACTATACACACTGGCATAAGCACAGCTGCATGTCTGAGAGGAGCCAGTGCAGCAGAGATGGGAACAGTGGGAGATGTGGCTTAATAGCAGCTTGCATTTAGAAAGATGGGGAATATTTATGAAAAACCACTGAGAATGTGTTTATGTTAATATCCTGCTAGGCACCCCACTTGATCAGGTGCATGAGTTTGTCCTTTTCTCCCTCTATCTTGTTGAAATGCAGGGCTTAGTTTTCTCTTAGGCTTTTGTCTTACAAAGTGTATGGGGAGTTAAATATAAGGAGGGTGTGGGATTATTCTAGGACAGGTCTTTTTAGAAAGCGTTAAACAGTGTTATTGTTTTTAATTTTGGCCCATGTGCCAATTCCACTGCATTTAGGGGTTACAACAGCATTAATAATTTAGCAAATTTCAGATCAGATCATCAGGAAATGTAAATTAGCACAGCTCCGTTGAAGTCAAGGAAGCTATATTGATCTATACTAGCTGATTTCAGTTAAGCTATATGGATTTATGTCTGCCGAGGATGTGGTCCTTTATATTTTAAATAAATAGTTTCACTGTGGTATTTTTGTAAATTCCAACCAACCAGGTAGCTGTGGGGTAAATCCTTACATTTCCAGGGGGAAAAGTATGAAAAATACAGGACAACACTTATCTTTCAGGGATATCCACTACAATGTTATATTAACAGTACAGCTCATCCTCAATGCAAAATCACACGCAGCATTTGTATCGCGTCGAATGAGCCTCTGCATGGTTACTGCTGAAACATGGAACATAATATGACCCTTTTTAACTTAATATGGGTGTCAGGGCACTAGATAATGAACATCCCTTTAAATAAGGAACAGGTGGTCACCGTACACCAGATCCAGAATTGTTGTTGCCTTTATTTTTTGCTTTAAACAAGCGTTGGAACTCGAAGGACAGCAGTGGGATTTTCATTAGCTCAGCATTAACACAGTGCCATCCATACTGCTCTTGTTCCTTGCTCAACACTAGGGGATCATTTAAAATGCATTCCCTGCTTTGGGTTTTGTACTTTTAGCATGTTTATTTATTGCTTTTCTGCATTGCTCCCATCTTACTTTTCTACTGAGCAAATGTGAAAGGCTGCCTCCTGCCTGCATCTGACACAGATTCTTCTAAGAATGGAGGAAGTCAGGATTTTTAAAAATCTCCCCTGGATCAGAACAGAGAGGTGGATTCTTCAAAGAGGAAAGAATTACTTCAGATGTAGGTGGTGGAAAGCTGGCTTTTAAATGTGATCAGCAGGATGAAACACAAAAACTAAACGATAAATAATTCCTCCAGGGCAAAGGAGTTTCCTTCCTGTGCCCTCCTGAGGAAGGCATTTCTGAAAGTTCTGATGTGAACTCTTAGAAGAAGGTTCTGATTTAATTTTTTATTAATCAAAATCTTACATGAAGCACATGCAATCCTGGGTAAGGGTCATAAAACGGTCACCCATAGCCACTTGCCATTATTCTTAGCTCACTACATGATATTACCTCTGTGTCCATAGCATTCCCCCTAAATCCAAGGAACTATAGATTATTTTTTTATCTAAAGGGGAAAGTCACCTTTTTATAAGAAGGACTGTTATATTTGTCCTTTCACATCCTCCTATTTTAATACCTTGTAGTTTAGAATCAGTACATAAGAGCAGGAAGAGGAAAACCAGCTGAAAGCAAAAAATAGGTTCAAAAGGATAGTAAAGGAAAAGCAAGAAAATCAGAAAAACCCACAAAATTAAGCTTCAGCTATGTACAGCTAAGTAGAACTTCAATGCTATACAATATCTGGATCAGAGAGCTACACAAATCAACTCATGTAAAAGGGGTTATTTTTAATTAAGATGTCACTATATGGTATATGTGCAATTAAGACAACACTGATCATTTTTGAAGAATCCTTATTTATTCCTTCTAAGCTTACAGTGCTGTTGAATGCCCGATGGTTCTCACTAACTGAATCAAAACCATCTCATATGTTTGATTTCTAATTCAAGCATATTTTTTCAGCTATGCCTCGTTGGAATGGATATAAGTGCTTTTAAGACCCATAAGAGAGGGACTGTGAAACCCTGCAAAAGAGTTCCAGAAGGGAAAGGTGTCCCCTTTGTGGTATCATGCCTTCTCTCCCTCAGACTCTCAGGGGTTGGTATTGGCGCAGGGGACAGGCCAGGGAAGGTATATGCATTACCTCATAGGGTTTCCATATACAGCTTACTATTAAGTCATTAATTTTTCTGTATGCCCCCCATGGGTGCTGGAATTAGAGGTGCTGGGGGTGCTGCTGCACCCCGACTTGAAGTGGTTTCCATTATATACAGTATTTAGGGTTTGGTTCAATGGTTCTCAGCATCCGCACTATAAAAATTGTTCCAGCACCTCTGATGCCCCATGCATGCTCTGGAACAAACACATACCCACCTCTCCCTACCCCCCCTCCAGCTGGGTGGACGTCCAGGGGCTGTGGCGAGCAGGATTGTCCTCAGTGCGGTCCCATAAGAGTTGTTCTGCCAGGGAAGAAAAGTGGGCCAGGGAGCCTGGAGCAGCTCTTTCCCTCCTCTCCCGCCAACCCCCATTCAGACAGCCCCGACCTCTAGTACATCCCTTGAGATGCATGGGTCTTAGGAGTTAAACTGCCCACTTCATCCTAATCATGGTGTTTCAAGTCTCTTAGGCATTTTGTTTCTTTTGTACCCAAAGGAGCCTACACAATAGAAGCCCACATTCTATGGCACGGATGTGGGCCAACAAGAGGCACAGAAGCTGGGTCCAGAGCCTGGAAGGACTCAGCTATGAAGCTTTGTCCCTTGTGACTTCTAGCCAACGTAACTTTTGCCTGACCATTCTGTACCTCAAATCTGCTTTGCCTCAGGCCCACCCCCATAAAGAGGCTGCTGATCTGCCCACAGATCTGCCCTTCCCTTCTGCTCCTTGAAAGGCATGAAGAGTAGCATCTGAGAACTTTGCCCTTATTCAAGACAAGTCATAACGAATGTCAGTGGAAATTACAACTCCTCAGACCTTTTTAGATTTTGACTATTTTTTACTCCATGAGCTCTCAACTTGCCAAGCCCAATGTGCTATATTACTTGCCCTTTAAAATGTGACACAGTGATGGACAAAATAAAAAGTAACAAAGGATGGCGAGTCTGATCTAATGTGAGGTTCAATTCTTTTAATATAGATAACACTTTCTTACCTCAGTCAGCATTCAGGGCTCAGTCCTGCAAGATACTGAGCAAATTTGACCCCAGTTTAGCAAAGCACTTAAGTGTTTATCTTAAAGTGTGTGAATAGTCACATTGGATTCAAAGTTCCAATCCAGGGAAGCATTTAGATGTGCTTAAACCCATCCCTATGGGAAGAATGTACATGCACATGCTTAACTTCAACTTCAATGGGACTTAAACACCTGCTTAGAGTTAAGCAGGTATTTAAGCACCCTTCCTGGGGAGGGTTGCTTTCCTGAATCAGGGCCCAAGTGGTTAAGCATTTTTTTGGATCGGGGTCAGAATATTCAGCATCTTGCAGAATTAAAGGCCTTAAAATACTTTTATTCCAATTATAAATCAGGTGTCAATTCCTGCCATCTTTACTGAGGCAAAACTCCCACTGAAGTCAGTGGAGTTCAGTTGCAATTGCAAGTGCTCAGCACCTCTGAGGATCAAACCCTTAATCTACTTTTAGCAAATTAAAATTCTCCTAGACTCGTCTGTCTCACATATGCCTTGGGACACATTATCATAAAAAAATCTTTTAAATAAAAATGTAGAGTTTTTATTTCAGGTTTAGTGTGAGAAGTGAATGTGATTGTTAAGGTACTGCAAGGTAAAACATCAATGACAATCTGGTTGCAGTTTTCTGCAAACAGCTTTTCAATCAGAAAAATAAAGTGGGATTTAGGACAGGAAATAAGGAAAAATAAAACCATTAAGAAAATGTAAATGGACCATATGGAGATAGTTCATGCCCCAAAATTTAAGGTTTGTTAATAAATAAAGTCAAGTGTTTTTAGAAATGTTTTAATGATTATGTTATTTAAATGAGTATAGATCTTTTAGGATTTAAACCTTCCCCTAAAGAATTTTCAGGCCAAACATAATAGCTTTTTGCTGCAAGTAAAACTGACTAAAAACTAAAGAAAAATGTATTAGCCTGTTTTCAGTATCCAGAATGAGTGAAATGCAAAATTGAGCACACAGCATGGGCAGTGAACATAAGCTACATGTTTATAGTTTGGTCTGGCTAAGAGAGCGTGATCCATCCTGTCTACACAGGGTCTCTGAGCTAAGAAGAACCTTCCTCAACCTCAGAGAGATGGAGGCGGTTCAGCAACATAGGTTTAATCAGAAGTCGTCATGTCCCTGTGCAGTGAGTTGATTGGTGACCTTGAGAGGGCTTGGAGCTATGCGCTGCCAGTCTCTTTTAGGACCACCACTACCCTGGGCATATGTGCAACCAGGTCCTTCCCTAGAACCATGGGGGACACCATGGTTAATCTGCTGCCTCACGTTGCCTGAAAGATTTACTCAATACCGTGAGGAGGAGGGCTACCAGTATACAACTTTCCCCAGAAAGAGACAGCGGGGAGTCTATGAGGCAGCACATTTCCTTTCAGTGATAGTTATAGCGAACACATATACCTTTCATGGCTTGAATTACTCAATGAATTGTGTATGTGTGTGAGTGAGAGAGAGAGAGACTCATTTGCATTTTATGTTCCTTGGGACCAGATTTTCTGGATCCTGCCTTGACTTCTGTGTGCTAAGCAAGTCATTCCACCCTGCATTTTTTGAAAGCAGAGCCACTGAATCCAGATTCATCCTGGGTGAATAGGAAGGGCTCTGTAATATTATGCACACTATTCAGACTCATTCAAGAACAATTACAGACCTGATAGTTGTAAAAAATCATAGGGCCTGATTCTCATCACACACCAGTCTTACACCAGTTTAACTCCATTGACTGCAGTGGAGTTACTCCTGATTTGCACTGGAATAAGTAGAGTCAGAATAAGGCCAATACTAATAATTTACCTCCTTGCCTTTTTCAGGTGATAAAGGGCATCTCATTGAGAACCTGGCTCCAGATCTCCATTGTGAATCCTCAAACCAGGGCATAGTATAAGTGCATCAGTGACCTCACATCGACCAGGTAGTCTTACAGTGGCAGTTGGCCTTCTCCAATGAGATTCAGATGTCAGATTACATCTTGAGTTGTAATATTACAAACTGAAGTCTTAGTACAATATACACCCAAATAGTTTAGTGAATATTCCTGGTGTTGTGTATGTGGAACAACCCCGTCTTGGGATGGGGAGTACCTTTGGTTGAAAGGACAGACACCAATGAATTCCTGAACCCTTCTAAGGTTAAATAAATTTACGCATGAAGAGTCACTAAACCTGTATTATCAGGTGAGCCAAAACCTTTGCAATGAAGAAAAACAAGGCAGGTTTCTTAGCAGGAAAATACACTGGGAAAATGGTTACCATGTTTGTTCCAGTTCATATGCTTATAAAGTATTTAACACTTTAACTTTATACCTGATGCATTTCAAAATGATTTGCCTCCAAGGGGAAAAAATTCTCTTTGTCATCCCATCATGATCCCCATTTCAAGATACAATTTCAGATATACATCATACATTTATTAAAAATACGAATATTGTTCTGATTTTCTGCACTGGCCCTAGCAGCAGGATTTCACTCTAATTTCATTTATGCCCCAATTCCCAAAAATGCTTGATGTTTGGGGGTGAGGGAAGGTGTTTTTGTTTTGTTTGTTTTAATATAACATTAAAGTCAAACTCTTCCCGGGCTTCTGAGCTGACTGTCATTCTGATTCACCAATTAAAACTGACTGCAGTACAGAAGAAACAGGTATAGAGAATCCACTGACAGCAGCAGCAGCAATCTCATTCACAGGCATATAAGCCTAAGGGGTGAATGTCAGGAAACTTGCAATCTATTAAATGCATAACCTAGTTACACAAAAAATATTTCTTACTACTTGTCTCTTCTACTAGCAGGTTGTGGTTTAAAAGAGGCCATTATTTTGTGAAATCTAATTTGGTTTACTACACAGAAAATGTATTAGCTGAAGAGAGATATTCTTCTGCCTTGTCTTGGATCTAGTTACAAGGCCTATCAATCCTTGGGCTTCAGGTCATAAGCTGATCACCTTTTGGGATGAGGAAAAGATTGCCTTCCATGGTGAAGCAATATACAGTATGGTGCGCTATAAGGGACTAATTCTCCTCTCTCTTGCACCTTGTGTAGTTATCTACACCAATGCACAGAAAGTGTAAAGTGATTGTAAAATGCACCATTCTGATTTGGTAGCTTTTTACACTCCCTTTGCTCAGGGTAAACCACTGTACAAGGTGCAAGACTGTGGTGAATCAGCCACTGAAGCATTATAGTTTCCTTGAGGCCTTCATTATTGGCCACTGTCAGAGTCAAGTTACCAGAATAAATGGACTGTTGGTAAACTCCAGGATGGCAGTTCCCATGTTCCTGCTCCCATAAACAATTGCGGCAGAAATGCAAACACCTTGGGCTTAATTCCAGTCAGTGCACTGTGATTTCATTATGTTACCAAGATTATTCCTTTAACAGTTCTTCATTTGAAAGGGCTTTTTGTGGTTTGGTCTTTTGTGATTTAGTATATGCAAAATATATTCTTTCAATGTCTTTAATGCCTGTATAAACACTTCACTGCTTGTATACAGTACCTACTAAATAGAGATGGACCTGAGCCACAGAATTTGCTTCTGGCTCTGGATTTTTAATCACTTCCATAAAGGATTCAGATCCAAGTTTTGGTTTAGTCCACTCTACAAATAGGGGCTAGCTACAAACTGCATAAACCAGCCCATTTCCAAAGTTTCGGTGTTTGGATCCAGGATTATGACTCTAGTCCCCTGTATCATAAATGCATGCACAAAAATGTCCACAAAGTGGCTGGCTCAGGCATAATACCTGAGAGTGTACTGAAAGTCCCTACTGCAATACCTACAGCAAGCAGGACACCTGGTGTTAGGAAAATCTGATAGTGCTAGGAGTACAGTTACCATCTTCATCTTTAATCCTGAGACGTGTCAGGGGGAAACACCACTAGTGATATGAAGGGATTCATAAATCCATGTTACACTTGTATAGCATCCTTTCTGCAAGGATTTCAAACCACTTTATAACTTTAATTAAATAAGCAATTATTTCCATTCCACATTTACTACCCAGATAAGTCTTGTGTCTGAACCATATGTTTTGAACTTATGTCATTTTGCCTTCCACCAATCGGTCTTGTGACATGGTGTAAAGACTCTATCCAGGAAAGGGCTTACCTCTCTCCCTCTGGCTACAGAAAGGAGCACAGGTCCAGGAGTTTGAGAGGGGCATGACTGGGCCAGCTGTAGGCCATTCATTCATTTTCCCATCCCCAGCTCTATAAGAGAGATGTGTTTTCAGATGCAGGGGGTTTGGCAGGCTTTTCAGGGAGTTTAGAAGAGAATCAGAGGAATTTTCTTCTCCCTGGCTGGGGCATGGCCCAAATAGGCAACACTTTACGTTATTGCTTTGGGCTTAGCTGGAACAAGTCATGGCCATATGCCTTTTCTTTGGCTGAGGGAAGCCCTGTTGTATTTGCTGTGCCCTTAATGGGGAAGGAGGTTGTTTAAATTTACTCTTCTTTTTTTTACAATAAAATCCACCGTCAAGATGTTTAAATTCCACCTACATGTGCAGAGACTGTTCCTTCCCAGACTGGCCTGCCTCAGAGCCAAATTCAACTGGCTTTACTGGAATTGTTCCTTCTTGAGCAAGGGATAGATCTGGCCCCTAGTCTCCATTAGTCAGTTCCATGCAGTGTTGTTGAATCCAGGAGCTAAATTATCCCCCAAAATGTGGTGAATTTTACAGGAAAATCTGAATCCTGTGATGATACCCACAGCGTTAACTGGGGAAAGAAGAGACCCCAATGCTGCAGCTCTCACATGCGCGCACACACACACACACACAGACAAAACTCCCAGTGAAGTCCTAGACAAAGCTAGAACACAAAACACTCTAGCCCAGATTCACATGCTCTGCAGCTCCTATGGAAAGACCTGAGGCTAAGCCCTCAATGTTTAAATTCCAGAAGCAGTGGCAAGGATCTTTCAATGGTGCAGCAGAATATGGTTTTTTTCTTCAGATTATTGGGTGTAGACACTGCATGCGGAAGTACCCTATACATCATCTCCCACTTTCCTATGATATGACTGTTGTTCCATGCTATGGAAAGATTTCTGCATGGCATCACCATTGGCACCATTTTTGTTCTCCCCCACATGGTAACATCTCTCTGGAATGTTTGAACGCTCTTGAAAGGGAAGCCAGAATGTCACTTGCTGAGGGGGCTCACAAAGTAGGACATGATACCTAATGTGCCTCAGTTGTGACCTAGACCACCTAGTCTTGCGTTATTTCCACTTCTGATACTGTGTCTCCAGATCAAGCAGCTGTTTGGGTTTCTAGTTAATTAGCATGCAAGTAGTAAGGAAAAAACTGACCTTTCTGTGGCCTAATTCACCAGCTTCAGTTCAATAAGAGCTTGTGAAGTGCCATGCAATTAATAAGAGTGTGGAAAGAAGTAAAGGTCTCACTTTCGAGCAAGAGAGATTAATTTCACAGAGAGGCACTGAGTATAATTTTAGAAGTAGTTAATATGTATTCTGTGGCATAGGTACTTAATTGAGCCATTTCCCCCATGTTCTACCAGAGCGTTAGGACAAGAATATGTTTATTAATGTTTTCTTTTGCATTATGTTTCAGTGTGGTTATTCATCAAACCCGAAATGACACCTAGGCCTAATTGAACTTTCCTAGATCCTCCAGGAAGTCAGAATTTGAATTATCTGCATTTGTTCTAGTTTAGGGGCAGAAGAAATTGATCATTTCCTAGCAATAATAAAGATAGTTAAGAATGCGCGCACATACACACACACACACACAAACCAACAGTGTCTTTATTTTTCTATGGAGATACATGGTTTTCTCTGGAACTACATTTATGCACATCTGATATTTTCATGTTATATAGAATAACCAGAGATAATACAAATGTAGGTGCAGATTTTATGGAGCATAGATTTTTAGGCTCAAGAGCTTTTATTTTCAAATTAATGATGTCTCTAGTGCTTCTGTTTGTGAAGAAACCCTTCAAAAACCACTTCACTGTTGTATTTTTGAGTCCTCAGCCATACAGTCTGAGGGTCCTGCCTAACACACAGCTGGTCCTCACTGAAGTGATTAAGCACACCGATGTCTATGGGACTACTCCCTTGAGTACACATTTGCAGGATTGGGTCTTGAAGAAGTGGAGCTAAGAGAAGTGTAAATGTATTTCCCTCATTTCAATGGAGTTTTGGGCAATGTGCAAACAGGAGCATGTCATGAAGTCTTAGCTTTGCCACTGTACAGAAGGCAAAGCCAAAGACATAGGAAGAGACAGAAGCTGCAGTGGTGCATGCCCAACTAGAAATACAAGACTGTTATTTCAGATGCCCCTATTATTCCTAACAATATAACAGAGCAAAAATTGATGTGTAGAAAGATGTGGGGGCAGTGGTTGTCGCTGTGTCTCTTTTGCATCCCCATTATAGTCCCTGGTCCAGCAGGAGTGGTTTCCATGAATATTCATGCCTATGACTGAAATTCACACCAGCAAAATCTGATTGCATAAATGTGCGCAGAAAGTGAATGCAAAAGAGGCAAGGAGTAAATTCATCTAAAAGTTCAAACAAATATTAGAGGGAAATATACTTCACTATTCACCCAATTCTGCTTGAAACATCTCAACCTCAGAATGTTCATGGAGCTCCAGGTGGAGTTTAAAACACAAAAACCCAGCTTCATCTACAGTTTTCAGCTGCCAAATGTGTTCTAAGAAAGAAGCGCTGATGTATGATGCAGAGCCAACCCAAGGCAGGTTTCAAGTGCTTTTGGGGATCAGTTTGGACATTCTGCACAGCCCTACTGTTCCCATTGCCATCAGCTACAAAGACTTGAGCCTCCCATTATCCAGCTTGTGGGGCTTTGTAGGGCTATAAAACTCGATCCACAGGCAGCCGTCCACTTTACTAACCTAATAAATATTTTTAAATAACTCTTCCTATGTGTACATCTGCTGTTACAATATAACAGGTGGGCCAAATAGAACAGAACGGAAAATAAAACATACATCTTGAGCCCCCACAGAAATTCCATAGATTTTTTATTTTATTTTAAAGACCTTCATAAATTTTGTAGTTTAAGGGGAGGTACTTACAGAATTTGCTCCACATGTCAAATATCCCCAACCATAATTATCTAGAGGCCAGATTTCAGCATTCTGGGCACCTCTTAGCAAATGCAAGGACAGTTAGGGATTTATGAAAATTACACATTTTAAAGAAAATCACTCTGTATTTGGCATGATTTTAAGGGCCATGGGGGAAATAATGAAGTCATTGGTATCACTTTGTAGCATTCTAATCTAAGCAGGGAGAATTTCTTCATTTTCTCTTTAAAGCCATAGGCATAACTATAGCACTAAAACCAAATATTAAAAAAAATAATAAATTGATACTTTTTTAAATTTTATGCTAAGTCCAGTAGGCGTCTGGGAGCGAGTTATAGTCCTCATTCTAAAACCATATTTTCCCTGCATCCAGACTCCTATCATATGCCCACTATCTCAAACCCTTTCTACCAGTACAGACATGTGGATAGAGAGCAACCAGTGGGGCACATTAAAATCAATCTTTGATAAACAAATGCTGTTTTTCTGGCATACTTGCTTTCCTTTCCCCTCTGCTCCCACACACTGTTTTCTGAGGGGTTTATATGTTTCTCAGAATGTCTTCATGCCCATAGCATTTCATTATAACGAGAAAAGCCAACCTCCTATCAACAGTCTGGTTGGAACACAAAAAAAAACACGTGAGAGAGAGTTAGGAAACATTATTTGAAAATTATTTTTAGAAGTCATGTGGAACAATCTTCTCCCTACCACATACATTGGGGGGAAACACTAGCCCCACTGAAGTCAATGGGAGTTTTGCCAGGATTCCATCATATGACACAGATTCAGAGATTTGGCTGAAGACAGGATGCCACCTAACTGTGTGGTCCAACTCCCACTGAAATCAATGGGGGTATTTTTATTGGCTTTGATGGGAATTGGATCCAAGCTCAGAGTGCAACGATGAATTCATTTTTATTAATAACCAATTAAAAAAAGATCCTAAGTTAGAAGGAAGAAAAAACTATCATAAAGTGATAATGTTTTTTTTTAAAAGCAACTGTATATTCTCCCCTAGAATCATCTAAATTTCTTTCAGTTTGTTTTAGCAGCCGTATCATGTATGCCAGCAACTGGAAACTCATCAGCCTGAAAAGCCAGTGGCTACGCCTTTATTTTGACAATTAATATGCTATATCTTGAGAAATGAACAAGACGTGCCTGAATGGTTAAAAAGTGTGCATTTATGTAAAAATTTTCAGCTGGCTGAGTCTTTACGTGGGAAATGCCAGCATTCTAAAGTTTGATGTAAAGTTAATGTCATGGGTTGTTTTAATACAGCAATGTATCAGGGAATATTGTTTCATTAGAAGAGACATTTGGAAACATTAGACAAAGTACAATTATAAAAAATGAAATATTTTCTATAGCACTTTCTACTCAAATGTTCATCTTCATCATGCTTTATGGCAAAATGGCAAGCAGAGCTGAATAAAAGGCTGCACACTCTGAAATTCATAGGTACTTCTCATACGTTTGCGTGTTACATATTGTATTGTGACAATACTACAGCTGGATTCTAACTGCAGTGCAGTTTAATGTACCTTTATTGTGAAATATTTACTTGAATTATATGAAGCAATATGGTGCTTGGGTTATAGAAATCCCCATCTTTTTTCTTTATGCCATTAAAGAGTTTTCTCATCTTCTTCCTTTACATTTCCTCTGCTCAGGAAAGAAAATATTGCTGTCACTTTCAGTGGTGCTTGCTTTTCATCTCACTGTTATTCAATGGCTTTTCAGGTCTCTAAGTGGTATCCAATTTATTTGTATTCTGATGCCACTTCAGTGAAGCATACCTCTCTGTCAGCTGAGTGCAAGCTTTAGGTGTTTTGTACTTGGAAGATATGATATAAACAAATTGACAATATCAACTGCAGCCAATCATCTTGCAGGCAATTTCCACCTGTCTGCTGAAGAGCATTATTCCTCAAATTCATTCCGCAAAACCATTTAGTTTCATCCAAGTAGAGCTAAGGTTACTTTCTCTGGCTCTCTCAGACCCGGGAGCTTCATTTACAACCCCTTGGAACTGTGTGGAAGACTCACGTTAAACATGAAAGGAATTCTCTGGAAGACCCTATTGTCTGCGTGACAAAAATACTGGAGACAACAATTGCCTTTACCCATTTCTCTTCATTTGCTCTTCTTCCTTTATATGAGGGGTTTTTCAGTGACTTATGTAGGTTCTGTCCTGTTTAGTTGCTGAATTTTATCTTTCTGTCTTTATGGTCTAAATTATGCCTTCAGTTGAATCAGTATGAGACCTTTCAAGTCATTGTCTTTGCACTAGGGTAACCAAGGGCAGGATTTGGACCTAAAATTGTATGTTTTCTTATTCACAGTTTTCCACTGGGGCTTCCTGAAAAGATATGAAAGGTGATGATTTTGGACGGTCTCTCAGATTCTCAGTTGTATGTACTCAACGTTCCTCCTCTGCCATTTATTTTTTATCTAAATGATAATGATGAACAGACACCCAATAACCTTCGTAACTTTTAACAATGAAGTACAAGAATTTTGCACATTTCTGAAAATTCCAGTCGTTCTTTCTTGTGCATTACTGACTGATTGAAGTTGCCTCTTGGCAGGAGAATTATAAACAAAATGTGTGTTCAGACTAAAGTTGGGATCAGGCAACAAGATTTCAGTTCAGATTTGAAGAACCCCAAGTTGTAGAAGCAGCAAAGAGTCCTGTGGCACCTTATAGACTAACAAACGTATTGGAGCATGAGCTTTCATGGGTGATACCTACTTCATTGGATGCATGTTGTAGGGTGGTCCGTTTCAGACTCAGCCCCAGCAGCCATCCCCGGGCCCGGACCCAGCCCCAGTCTGGACCTGCTGGGGCCGGGGGAGGGGTGCCTATCCTGCAGCCCCAGCCCTGGAGCTGCCTCAGCAGGGGGAGGCGCCTCTCCCCACAAGCCCAGGTGCTGCTGAGGGAAAGAGAGCTGGGGGTGGGAGTCCTCTCTCCCCACCGTGGCCCCAGAGCACCATCCTTTACCTCAAACCACTCATCCCCGGCCCCACCCCAGAGCCCATACCTCCAGCCAGAGCCCTCACCTTCTGCACCCAACCCTCTGCTCCAACCCTGAGCCCTCATCCCTGACCCCAACCTAAAGTCTGCACCCCAGCTGGAACCCTCACACCCCTGCTCCCCAACCTTCTGCCTCAGCCCTGAGCCCCCTCCCACACTCCAAACCCCCCTTCCCCAACCCCACCACATGAATTTTGTTATGTGCACCAATATGAAGGTGATGTGTCATGCATCACCTCCATATTGATGCATATAACAAAATGCATTCCACACATGGGTGGGAAAAATTAGAGGGAACACTGCTCCTGGTCCATGACTGGGGTTCCCATGTCCTACCACAATACCAATAAATAAATAATAATAATAAAATAATTAAGTATGATTAATAGTAGTATACTATACATTTAGAACATTTGTTTTAGATACCCTTTTAATTTACCGAAATGCATTTATTTGTGATTCAGTAGGAATATTATTTTTAATTAGATTTGTTGAATTAACTAAAACCTTTTGTATATAATATTATGTTTTCTTAAAGATTTGTTATATTATCCGTAAGATAGTATAACACTTAGACTGTAATATGCATATTTACAGGCTAGCTAAGTCATGATATCAATCAACTTTAGTAATATAGTAACATTAAAATAAAGTGTTGTCATATATTTTGAGATTTACTGATACTGAAAGCCCTGGCACTGTGTAACCAATTTTTTCAGATGTCACTGTTGAACTGTAGTCCAGGATTTGATTTTGAAAGAGGTTTATTTGTTTATGTTTCAACAGTTATTGCTATAGTTCCTTTTTCAATACTTGTAGGAACTTTTAACAAAAACTGCCAGCAATAAACACAATTTCTTCAGTCAAGAAGAAATCCTTTGTTTTTCTTTCTGAAGACAAGCCTTAATTACAAAATAATTCTACAGGCCACAGTGTAATCAAATATATATTTCATTAAGGAAAAGCCTTACTAGAACGTGAAATCCAGAGAGACCAAGGCTGTGTATGTATTTCTGGATAAACAAAATCCCACTTTTCAAGTCAGTGGGAGTCTCTCTTACTTTTGAAGCTTCCATTTGGAAGCTTGAGTGATGGTGCAGCTTTTCATATGGCTAATTTTCAGCTACAGCCCTTTAAAACTGAAGACACTGGTATGACATTGTCCTTATACAACAGTCACCTTAATGGAAAAGTATGAAAATTCCTGAAAGGCACAGAGACTTAATTCTGGAAGCATAAATTGTATAGCACTACAGTTCTACCTCAAAGATCCTGCAAATATGATTAGATCTTGTTCATGTATTGCCTTCATGAATGGCATGGAGAACAAAGACCCCAGAAGATGTCTCCTGATACATTAGTTTCATGTACCAAGATAAATATAAACAGAAGGCTATGATATATTCTCAGGAAGCAGAAAAAATGAGTGGACTAACAATATTATTAATTTGCATGGATATTTTCATCAACCTCACTTTTAATCAATTGCAGATGAAGTCAGAGTGGAATTCAATTTTCTGGTGGTTTTATTTGAACCTCAGGATAGCTATATTCATCACACTTACACATACCAGCAAGGGCTAACCATTAATCTGCCCCAGACCTTAACTGCAATGAGTAAGTAGTACAAAAGAATAATCAGCAGGGAGCACAAGAAAATCAGATTAGTTACTATCAATGTGAAGGTAATGAAATCTAGAATCTGCAATTCTGATACTTAAAGCTCACATTTAATCATGTACTTTCACACGTTATCTGTTGAAAGGTAATGGGCAGTGTCATGACACCCATATTCTAGAGAGCTGCAATGAGCTGATTTCCAGAAATTATTTCTTCTGTTAAAAAGAGCATCCAGGTTTCTTGAGATTTCCATATATGTCTCCTTCAGATTCACCTGAATTACATAAATGTAAACTATTTCAGGAGGCAAGTTCTACCCTCAGGACACAGCTGAAACTGCAGATTCCATGGGGTGAAGGAAGAATGAATCTTGAGCTGCAGAGTGGAAGTGAAGTTGCCCTTCTGCTGCTGCTGAAAGCTCCCCCCCGCCCAGCTCCCCCCTGCTCTGCCTCTTCCTGAGTTCACCGTCGCTGCTTCACTTCTCCCACCTCCCAGGATTGTGGCGCCAATCAGCTTAGGCGCCACAAGCTTGGGAGGTGGGAGAAGTGAAGCAGCCACGACGTGCTCAGGGAGGAGGCAGGGAAGGAGTGAGCTGGGCCGGGGATTTCCCCTGCGTGCCTCCCCCCCTTACTTGCTGCAGGCGGCCCTCCCTCCCCACGCTCCCCTGCCCCAGCTTCCTCTGCCTAAATGCCAGCGGTGACTGGGGCAGCCAAATATCTGGCTGCCGCAGTTACTGCTAAAGAAAATGCCCCCCCCCCCAAATCCTAGCAGCCTAGGCTACCGCCTTGGTCGCCTAAATGGTGGCACCGGCCCTGGGTTCATGGGGGGCTCCCCTGTCCCTCTGTCCCAGGGTGTATATGTGAGAGGTTAGGGACTATGCAGATCCAACAGCCAATCCGTCCATGAAAAGGAATCTTGGTGCCAGCAGAAGCAACTGGCCTTCTGAAACTGTTCCATGACTTGAAGGATTGGGAGATATTTCTTCCCTTCTTCCCACTGATCCCTTCCAAACCTCTCTGTTCAGGTCTTGGATAAGCATGTGCTACTCTTACTGTTGTCAAAGGAAGCCCTGCACATGCATCTGAGGCCAGAATTTGTCCCATGGCTGTGTTGCATAAATAAAACCAGTTAAGAAACACTGTTTCCTAATGATGTGACTGAAACTAGCAGGCAAGAAGAAAAAGGGGAATCACTGTGACTCAGACCTTCCATCCCCACCGATCTCAGTGTGTAACTGTGACAATTTGGCAAATTTGTCTATACAAAATATGAATTCTGGTTGATGTTATTGCAATGAAAATTGTTGTATCATGGAGTGGATATATGTGATTTGCTGACAATGGTATAAGCATGTCTCTCCCAGGTCAAACATAAGGAGAGTCTTTAGCCTTAATGACTGTGCTCTGGACTGAACAATTGGTAAGATAAGTAGGTTGAGTGGAACTGGGATAAGCTACTTCCTCCATTTGTCTGCAGGGGGCTGATGCCTTGAAAAGTGGCAATACACCAGCAGAAAAACAAAGTAGCCAGGTGTTTATATGTCCCCCGTACTAACTCTAGTCATTCATTGAGAGAGGACTAGGAAGCTTTAAGCAGGAGAGAGAAAGAGATGGGCATGCTTTTGTAGCAAGAGAGTTCCAGTAGAGAAAGTTAGTTCAGCTGGAAAGACTCCATGATTTGGAAGAGAAGTCATGAGCTGCCAGGGAAGGATCCTGGATACACAAGAGGATTCTGCCCAAGCCCAAAGAACTCACCAGAGTGGTGAGGAACCTGAAGCAGGGACATGCATATGGACTTATTTAGACTTAGAATCTCCTGTGTCTAGTGGCACGAGACAACTCATTTTCCCCATTGCTACCTACCCAGAGCAAGATGTTTGACTCCATCATAAGTTGCCTCCATGATGGCAGCATCTTTACAATCATCCTGTGATAGGTCTTTTTTGTCCTCCATGCCTTCTCTTCCCTCCAGGTGGAATCCAATCTAAGATATACCTTATGCTTCAGCCATGGAGTAACCTGATGATTTGGCCAAACCACAGTAGCTGTCTCTGTCCAATTACTGAATGTGCGGTCTGCTGACACGTGTGGCACAGCACTTACCATTGGTTACATGATCTCTCCAATGAAATCCCATAATTCTTCTTAAACAATACTGATGGAATGTGTTCAGCTTCCTGTTTTCTCCTCCCACCATCTGCCATGTTTCTGAGATATACAATAGCATTGGAAAGACAATAGCGTTGTGCAATCTCATTTTATTATCTTCATATTCTGCCAGTGTTTGGCAAATGGGAAAATGATCCATTGGTATTATCAATTCTTGCTTTCACTTCTTTAGTCAACTAGCTCTTAGTAGATATTGTACTTTTCACCAGATATATGTAGTAGTTAATTCTTTCATACTCCTCTTTATCAGTCACACATCTGACAGTGTTGACAGCATTCTCTCTTGATCTTGCGTCTGGTTTGGTTATTTTGCCAAATTTTTATTATATGTATTTTGGGGGTTATTTACAAGCACGTATGGCCAAATATTGAAGTCTTTACTCACTTTTCATAAACTCCTTGTAATGATCCCTCACTCTCCCGGTCGGAGGGAGGCCACTCAGGTTAGTCCTGTGGGGTCAGGACCACAGTCTGTAAGACAGGCAAAAGCCCCAACAGGGCTGCATGGTTAATAGTTAATACCAGGCTTTAGCCCCGACTGGGGTAGCTCAAGTAGTCAGCCCTTTACTACAGTCTATCAGGGCTGGCTCGGGCTTGGGCAGAGCTCAGGCAGCCAGCAAACACACAGTCTCTCAGGGCTGGCTTTGGCCTGGGGGTGGGGCTCAGGCAGCCAGTGAACACACAGTCTGTAAAGGTGAGTGGTAAGGGAGCTCCTGTCCTTGCACCGGGTATGGGATCCACCACCCCAGGGTGGGGTGGCAGTGGGATGCGGGCCTACCCTACTCCACCATGTCCCAGCCCAGGGCCCTGGCAGGGGCAGGATTGGCTGCTCCTGTGTTGGCAGGGATCCAGCCGGAATATGCCGACTGAGCCACACTGGGCTCTGCAGCCCACTGCTCCTGGCTGCCCCTGGAATACTTCCTGCCTCCCTGGGGTTTGGTACCTGCAGCCTCCAGGCCTCTTCCAGCTCTTCAGGGTAAACTGCAGCGGGTACTCTGGGCCAGTCATTGTCTATATCTGGGGATCGGGAACAGCCAGGCCCAGGCTCCTCTCTGGGCCTCTGGAGAACAGGCCGAGCGTCCTCCTCCGTTGCAGGCTCTCCTCTAACTGTTCTGCAGGGCCAGCCTCTTATACTCCTGGCCACGCCTCGGTACTTCCGGCGAGGGTGGGGGGCGCGATCTAGGCTCCGTCCTCCAAGGGACGTGTAATGCTCCCTCACTCTCCCGGTCGGAAGGAGGCCACTCAGTCTCACTACACTCCTTATTCAGCAAAACTCTCATTAACTTCACTAAATATTGAATAGGCTTTCCAGAATTTGATCTACTGTCCAGAGGTATATCTGTTATAATAATGGCTGGAAGCCTGTAATCTAGCTGGTTCTGAATTAACTCCCACTTATAATAATGTATTATTTTCTGCTTCAGCCTCATCACAACTTTTTTTTTGCATTCAGATATGACCACAGCTGTAACGGCTTTAAGTCCTCAACCTCTAAGGAAATTTTAATTGGGAGATTTTTCTTCTTATCTCTAATTTACACCCTAGAGTCTTATTAAAATGCTGGTGCCACTTACAAACAACATGCTTGTGCCTGGTAGTCACTGAATCACTTACACTTAACCTCTAACCTCCCAAATTTAACATCGGCTGATATTGCCATAAATGAGACTTATTATATAAAAATACAGGTATGATTGAATGTAGAATAGTTGTTTTTGCCACTTTTAAGGCAAGGGCTTTTTCAACAGTACATACAACCTATGACAGAGTCTCAAGGCCCCCTGTCATTTCTTCCCCTAGATGTTTTTAGACACAAAGGTCATCAGCCATAAAAGTATATTGCTGTCAGAAGCATCTTATGTATTAGTATATCCATTATGTAGGTTTGGCCAGCCGCCAGTCTTTTTGACAAAGGAAGGTATTGAATCTTATGTTACTGATAAGGATGAGGAAAAAGCTTCCAGTATTGATAACTTTCCTGTTTCTCTAAAACAGGAAGCCCAATGTCATTAAGTAAAAAAATACAAGGATCAGATTTCTTTTCTTTTACTCAGATGTTTACAAGGAAAAGACCATGGGCTAGATCCTCAGATGGTGTAAACTGACATTTATGAGGCTACCAGCATTGGTTTGCACTGAGGCCCTAATGCAGCAAAATACATAAGTATGTGCTTAAATTGAAGCACAAGTAGTTCCATTGACTTCAAGTTGCACTTTACACACTTATAGTTAAAACACATACTTAAGTAATTTGATGAACTGGGATCCAGGTGATGATCTGGTCCCAAATAAGAACATATATTTTATTAACCCCTTTTTCCTGACCGTGAGGTTTTCCATATTCACTCTGGGCTACTCACAACTCAGAAGATTCCCTCACTGTACAATGACTGCTATTATTTTTATTTCAATTGTGGTTCCTCTTGTTCTTACCTCTTACTTTGCTATCTCTGTGCTCTGCAACTCTCTAATGTAGATTATAAGCTTTTCAGGAAAGGGAAAATGTGCGGGGGATGAAATCTGTATAAAGCACAGTGGAAAGTTATGCTTTTGTATAAATTAATTATTAATACTAGAGAGGTTCTGCCATCCCTACTCTCAGCGCTGAATGCAATGAAGACAAGGGTTCAGAGGGTCCCACTGCTGGCCAGACTGGAGTGGGATTCCCTTCCATGTCAAATACCTAATGTGGAGGGGCCCATTCACCTAAGCAAGGCTTGTCACTGCAGTGAAAACTGCCCTGTGAGTATCTCATATCCCCTCCCTAGGGAGCTATGATGAATTGGGTGTCTCTGCAGACATTAAGGACAGGGTAGGTAGGGTGCTAATGCTAACAGTTTTGAGAAGTTTGAAAAACATGCTTTGTTTTCCTTACTCATTTTTCTGAAGTCTCTTCCAGGACTCAACAGTAAATGCAATAATTTGCATTACTCTTTCCCAAGAAGTCTCATTTCCACTGGACTAAAGTGAGCCTGAACGAGCAATGTGGCCATTGGTACGCAGAGCATGCTGCCGTCTTAGTGCCTTATTTATAGCACTGCAGCCTCTTTTAAAAATGTAAGTCTGACTCTGAATGGAATTTATATCTCACAATGATGTGCCTTAAAAGATCAATTATCGCTTGCCCTGATGAGAAGTTAAGAAAAAAATACAGTGGGAGGAAATAACCTGTTGTAACAGGTGAGCAAGTTTAAAATGGCAAGCTCATAAGCTAATGCTCTGCATTGCAAGAAAATAGGAAATATTTATGTGAGTGTATCATTCATCACTTCTCTCTCCCTCGCTTTCTCTCTCCCAAAAAACACAGTGTGTGTTTGTTTTCCTAATACTTCCTATGTATGGCCCAGATTGTGGCTGGCTGCTGTGTGGGTTCCATTGTAGACATGATCTTTATATGTTGAAGCTCCCAGGAAATCCCACCGGTGCAAAGAGTGGTGAACCTTTCCACTATCCTTATCCTAGGGTTATAGCATAGTGCCTGATTCTGCAAGTTGCCAAGTGTTTCCACCTCCCCTGTAACTCCTGGTAATATTTTTAGGTATTATGCCCCACACATTAAACGAGATGTCCATGCTGAATGTTAGACATATCATAGCTCATGCCATGACCTTCTTTCATGTTCTGAGAACTAGAGATGTCCTAGATAGCACCTCATTGGATGAAAATTAGACAGAAATTGTTATATTTTTACTCAGGGCTGGTCTACACTAAAGCTGTAAGTTGACCTAAGTCATGCTACTTCGGTCACATAAGTTACATAACTGAAGCCAATGTAATTTAGGTTGACTTACAGCAGTGTCTACACTGCAGTGTCAACGGGAGATGCTCTCGCGCCAACTAGGGTGACCAGATGTCCCGATTTTATAGGGACAGTCCCTATTTTTGGGTCTTTTTCTTATATAAGCTCCTATTACCTCCCACCCCATGTCCTGATTTTTCACATTTGCTGTCTGGTCACCCTACCGCCAACTTACCTTACGCTTCTCAGGGATCTGGAGTACAGAAGTCGATAGGAGGGTGTTCTGCCATCAACTTATTGAGTCTTCACCAGACCCACTAACTAGACACCACTGCATCGATCGCAGAAGTGCCAAGTTAGCCATAAGTGTAGACAAGCCCTCAGCCATTAGTCTTGGTTTAAGCAATGAAAGGAGGGTAAAATAAAACCAGGTAAGATACAAATACAAATTCCACATCTATAACTGGGTGTTTTTGAGCATAGTAAAGTTTTATAGTTTCAGTTTTAGTTTTGGGTTCCTTTGGGTGCAAGAAGTAGAAAGCTCAAACTACCATGATATAGGCTATTCTTGGAGCACATGTAATCTAGCACAAGCAAGGTAATATCCAACAGAGGCCAAGGAGAATTTGCTCCTGTGTAGACACAGGAATCTGGTCATTTGGCATACTACAAAGAAGCAGAATATATAATATAATATAATATAATATAATATAATATAATTATATCCCATTCAAACACACTGAAATAAAGTAAACTACACAAAAATGTATGGAGAAAGCTTGAAGGCTGTCCAAAAATTTTCTACTTATAAGAGCCCAATTAAGGAAAATGAAGGAAGAAAACAAGGGCTTTTGGACTTCTGAGTGGTGTAATAATACTGTCTACTCATATAGTATCTTTCATGTGGGAATCTCAAAGTATTTTACAAATACTAGCAAAACTCCAAGTCATAATCCACCCATGAGGGAAATAAGTGTTCATAAATCAATTTAATAAATTAAGAAACTTGACCTGAATATTCCTTGTGAGTGACCAGCAGATGCTCAATAATTTCCAGGATATGGACTAATAGAAGCATTGATGACACTTCCATTTAGCAAACTGATATTCTCTCAGTTCTTAAGAGGCTCTGAGGTTCAGACTGTTGCTTCACACTCTGTAAGCATAACTATTCCATGAATTACTACACACTACAATAATGCAGCTTCCCTATTCCTAGGAGCGATCATAGAACATTAGGGTTGGAAGGGACCTCAAGTGATCATCTAAGTCCAACTCCCTGCTCAAAGCAGGATCAATCCCCAAATGACCCCCCTCAAGGATTGAACTCGCAACTGTGGGTTTAGCAGACCAATGCTCAAACCACTGAGCTATCCCTCCCCCCATGGTCCTATTTCACTCAGATCTGAACACCCCTGCAATTTGAGGGGCGTTAGAATATTATTCTGGATCCAAAATCTGCAGTTAGCTACTATAGCCTGATCTATAGATTATGTATTAATTGCAGATCTTGAAGGACTGGCTGATTTGAGGACTGAGTCTCCAAATATTTCTACATGGGGAAAGCACATCCCATCTCTTCCCCAACAGGAAGAATGCATCATAAACCATGAGTGCAAACCTGCAGAACTGTTCCTAAGCAGATGTAACATTAGGAAACATTATGGTCCTCAACTAATAAGCTTTCAGTAATGACTTCTGTTTGAAACTGATCATGCAAATAAGCAATCTGATAACTAATAAATAAAAGTAGCCATGTGTTCTTACATAATGTAATCAGTTCCATCTTTCAGTACTGGAAGCCCTTCACAACCATATATTGCTACACATGAACTCACTCATATTTTAAGCTTTCATCTCCATCTCACTTTGGACTCCAGCTGGCAAATGCTCAGTTTTCAGGTTTTGTGTACTGACAGTAATGCTAAATTCAGAAAGCATGTTATAAACAAGTAAAGGGCTAATGATTTTGCACAGTTCATAAGAACAAGCCACTTGTGGAGACTCATATAAAAATGTTTAACGATTTATTAGCTTGGAAACAAAAATCCTTCACCCTCCTTTCTCTAATCCATTACACACACACATACATACATGAACCAAATAGTTCTTTCATCTTTTAGAAAAGAGGGGAAATTTATTTATTTACTGGAATAATAATTTGGCCTAGTTGGCCAATCAATGTTGAACCCTGCAACAATTCATCTGGAGTTGAACTATACCAGGTTTTTGAAAGGCTACATTATAACAGACCAATAAAAATGTAAAACATATTGGGTGAAATCCAATTGAAGTCAATGAGAAAACCCTCAACAGTTAACAGGAGATTGGAGTTGCACATTTGCTTGATTGTTGGAGTTAATTCTGCAGTGGCAATGACCACAAGTCATTCATTCATAGTCCAGAGTCCAGAAAGGTCAGAATGCAAAACCAATTGGATAAATTAAACACACTATTGAGGCTCAATTTAAGGTAGTTACAAAGTGGAGAAGTGCTTTTAATTTTATTAATACTATACTGTAGTGGCACAATATAAATGACAAAAGTCACAAAATAAATGATTTGTTATGGACTGTTTGGCCAGTTCTAGGTAAAGACCATGTTCTTGCCAGTGCTAGGTAAAGGTACATGTGTTCGCTATTGACCTCTAGAGTGTGTCAGCAAAAGCCTATGAGGAAAGAGAAATTGGAAAGGCCATTGCTATTTTTTACCATTACCCTAATGAGAAGTCCAAAAAAGACTCTTCCTGGGTAATTATTTAGTCAGTAGTAACTGCAATAGTTTCTTGAGGAAATAGAGAGACAATGATGCATGGTTTTATGATTGGATTTTGGGTTGGGTATGCTATACCTAGTGGTTAAAGTAGATTGAAACAGGAGCTGGCATGGAGAAGCACTGCACATCCAAGCCAGTGAGAGGCTTTCCCACAGCCATTAGCATAGAGGAGGGAGTTGTGCTTCCCCCTTACTTTAACCTCTATTTGTATCTTTGGCCGTATGCCTATTCACATTGAAGTCCATGGGAATATTTCCATTGACCAATTTTTTCAAAAGCACCTAAATCCCAATGAAATGTTACCCAGGGCCGGCTCCAGGCACCAGCCAAGCAAGCTCGTGCTTGCGGCGGAAGATTCTAAGGGGCGGCATTCCGTCCACCCCTAGGGCGACATGGCCGCCCTTTTTTTTCTTTTTTTTTTTTGTTCGCCGCTCTGGCCACCCTGTACAGGGCGCCAGTGCGGAGGAGGGAAGTGCCCTGCTGGGATCCAGCTGCACACTCCGTCTGCACTAGCCGGTGCCAGGTCTGCAGCAAGCCCGGCAGCCTGTGTCCTTCCCCTCCCCATTGACCGGAGCAGCATGGCGGGAGGGGCCGAGTGGTAAGTGCCCTGGCTGAAAGAAGCCTGGCTGCCCCCCTTTTCTCTCTCCCCCCGGCTCCTTCCCCCTCCCCCTTGCTAGCCGGGGCCCACACTTCACTGCCCGGGGCATGTCTGCATCGCAGGGAATCCCACTAACCGAATGGTTTGCACTCTGGATCCAGCCAACCCGTAGGTTTGTGGGTTTGGTTTTTTTGGCCTCACCGCTCCAGCTGCCCTGCAGGTTTTGTTTTGTTTTGTTTTGTTTTTTGCTTGGGGCAGCAAAAAAGCCAGAGCCAGCCCTGATGTTACCCATGAGATTCAGTGAAATCAGCGTCAGGCCTTTTCATAATGGGTGGTCTCTCAGTACTTAATGGCAAATATCATGTTAGTTTCAGTTTCATTCACACCTCCAAATGGGAGTTAGTTTAAATTTTTCAGATATACACATACATGATGCACAATTGTTACTGGTTTTACAAGTCAAATATAAAAACTGGTTCTGGTATTAAGCTATGTCCCTTAAACAAGACAATGTGGGAGCCTCTAGTTAACACAAGGTGGAAGTTGACATTACAATGCCTAATGGGAAAAAGAATCCTTTTCCTTAGTACTAAGTGGTTGTTCACTCAAATATTGCCACATTTCCCATGGTGAATCAGAAAAAACAGACTAACAGTTCACATGGAGAACTCTCACAGCAAGGTCCAGATCCTGCCAGCACTTACACATCCTAACTTTATGCATGTCAGTAGATACTTTGAAGTAAAAAAGACAAGTTAAGCACATGCATAGCAGTTTGCAGGATCAGCACCTTCTATGCCAAATCCTGACAAATGCTAGCTTGATAAGAAAATGGAAAGACTGGACCAAATTCAGCCCCAGTAAAAGAAAGAGACACGACTCTCACTGGAGCGAATGGGAATTACCCTGTTTATGCCAAGGATGAATTTAGCCTGTGCTGTGGTACAACTGTCAGATCAGTTCAGTATACATAATTTTAAAATGTCATCCATCAGCTAGACCTTCCTTTACAGTACTAGGAACTGAGACATATTTTAGAGAACCACAATGTGATTTTGTGTTGTCAATGGAGCTGTCTTTATTTCTGAAGCAGTTTTTAAATCACAGGATTATCTCTACTTAACCATGAATGCTCAATCTCTTTTTCACTCACAGAACTGGGGTGAACAAACAGCTTCTATCTAATTTGACAGCATTTGGTCTCCATGTAACACTTTACTCTTTAACATTTTGATATGTAATTATTTTTTTAAATAACATGGTAAACAGCATTTTGTTCTTGGACTGGGGAGCATGTTTAGATCACTGTATTTGAATTCCCTTGAGAATTTCCACATATCTTTAAATTAAGAAGAAGGAAGAAATGTTTTTCCTTGCCTCTTTCATGAAGCAAATTTGCTCTCACTACACAGATGAATTCACACACCCCTCAAAGCAAATTAGCTACTGAAATATTATAAATCACCTGACTCCCCTCTCTGAACTAGCAGTATCCTGTGTTAGATGCTACCATTCATTATTGCTTTGGTTTTCCTGCCTTATCACCATGTTCATTCCTGCAAATCAGTTTCAATAAACCAAAAGGGGCACAATTTCTAAGATAGACTATGCAAAAGTCTCCCCGTGACTTCTAATTAAAGGGAGTAGGTTCCAGAGTTATTTTCATTGTACAGCTATGGCATTTTTATTGATTTGAGGGAATGGGGGTTGTAATTTCCAAGAGTTTTCTATCTTTACTGACTCAGTTTTTGTAAAGTAGGAGAGGAAATGTTGTTTTCACGAGAACTGGCCTTTAGGCCTACAAAGCCTGTAGCATCCATTTGACTTTTGGTGGTGAGGCTAATCTCAACTTGTAAGTTTCTAAAACTTTTCATAACAAAAATGCCCTTGAAAATAAGTTCCAAGAGCTCTGCCTTAGGCTCTCCAGGGCTCATTGTTGGAGCCTGCAAATCCCATCTGTTATCAAAAAGGTACCACAGCTATTGCCGGTCTTAAATACGGAAAGCTGAGATAAACTTTGATTCCACCATGTGGCAACTATTGGGAAATTCTGAGGTTTTTTAATGGTGACCTCTGTAGTTAAATTACTGATTTACACTGTTTTGTTATATCTTAGGCCAGTAAAAGAAAAAAGAACTGTGGATGCACAGATAAGCTGAAACAGCATGATGTCCTGTTTTCTAGGAAATGTACAGATATTTCTGGTATATATAACCTGCAGCAGAAACTATTTTTTCTATTGGTGATTGTGAAGCAGTGTCTACAGCCAATTAACCTTGTGACAGGCTGCACCTGGAAAAGAGTCAGACCTGATAAGCTTTAATTGATGATGAAGTACAGCCTGGGCAGAGGCAGCTGGGAAGGGAGAATATAAAACCAGAAAGTAGAGAACAAGAAGAGGTGGTAGAAAGGAATACTGTGGTCACTTCTTATAGAGGAGGAGTGTGGGTAAGAGAAGAGGAGGAGGAGGAGGAGAAGGCCGAGGCCTACGTGTAGGCCAAATGGGAGTAAGCCCTGGGATCCTGCCTGGGAATACAGACTCCACCAAGAACCTGAGAGGGGATGAAGTAACCACTGGATGCAGGGGAAATTCAAATGTTAACCCAGAGGGAGGCTAGAAGATACAGATGGGAGTAGAAAAGGAGTCCAAGGAAATAGTGACAGGGTCTGGGAGCAAACAGACTGTGGAGTAGTGACTGAGTGGGCCTGGGTTCCCCTACCAGCCACTGGGGAAGTGGCACGGCTGAGGCAGATTGTCCAGTGGGACTTTTGACACCCTGGCAGGGGGAACATGTAGTGACCTTGCTGGAGGGCCCACCCACGAAGAGAGAGCACTCTGAGTTATGGAGAGAGAGAGAAACAAACATGGGGCAAGCAACTAAAGAAGGAATGTGTTTGGTTGAGAGTTAATCCCTGGAGGCACCACAGCGGTGTGTAGTAAATCCTGTGACAGGGATATTAAATGAAATATTTCAGCTGTGTGTCGATAAAATAGGAGTCTGTGTTTCAGGAGACATGATAAACAAAACTCTGTTCCCACCCTTCCCAGTGTAAATGATAAACGAATTTGGCCCTTTGTTTTCATTTATACTGATCATACCAATCACTGGTGATGACCAGTGTTTTGCTTTGATTCACAGAATAAAAAAGCAGAGTTCTCTAGTGGGTAGGGCACTCAACTGGGAGTCTTGAAACCTGAGTCCTATTACATGTTATGTGAACTTGGGCAAGTCACTTCCCTTCCCTGAGTCTCTGTTTCCTATTCCGTTCTTTGTCAGTCTTCTCTATTTAAAATGTAAGCTCACCAGAGCAGAGACTGTCTCTTTCTATGCGTATATATATTACTTAGCCCAATGGGACTTGGCATACTACAGCAATACAAATAATAATTCCACTTCTCACTAGGAATAAAAGTTGGTTATAAGTGTATTTTTGTAACAACGTGACTTGAAGCTGCTCTAAATATACCGTGAATCAGCCTGGTCCCTAAATAGTCCTAGATCCAGGGAGCTTAAAGATGACTTAAAGCCATATTTGCCTTCTCCTCCAGTCTTGTCCTACTGACAGCTTGGCTGGACTGAGGAATCTGGGCCCAGAACTTTAGTAACAAAAGACTATGTAAGCCTGTTTGTTATAGAACAAAATAGTGACCGTAACCTGCTGCATTGATAGTCAGGAAAAGGGTCATTACAATTTTTAAAAGGCTTTATTTTGTAAACATGATACTTCAGAATACTTCTGACTCTTGATCTTCTATTTAAATAGATCTTTTGAGAAACAAATAGCCTATGTTATCACTCCAAAATTTTCAGTCAAGTTCAGCTATATAGCCAATCCAAAACTACCCAATATTCAGACTAATTCAGTCTTTCAACTCTGGCAATCTTTGCAATAATACCTCAAAGATCCCAGCATCAGCTTCTCCTAGAAAAGTCTTGAAACCTTTTTCTTAAATCCTCTCTCAGCTAAAACAAGTTGGCAGAATCTAAGGAAGAAAAGTTTCTATAAATCCTTAACTGAGTAAAACTGTTTGGTGGTTGCAGATGCAAAGATGGGTAGGGGAGAGAAGAGAGGATTAGAAATAAATTCTTAGCTTTATTTTCCAAGACTGATGCTTTTATCTTCTTACCAGTTGCAGATCTGTCAGAAAACCATCAGTTTTGTATATCTATGTGGGGTAGATGTTATCTGCATCCATCTTGCCTAAGGACACTAGACAAAATACTTGTCAGAATGGTTGTACTTACTGCAGTATTTTTTCACTTAGCAAGATATGACATTTTTTAGATGAGACATAAAACTAAGGTCCTGACCACATATGATCTTTGAAGTTCCCTTGGCACTTTTTTGCAATGGAAGGAGTATTAATTCCATCCTCCTGGTCAAACTTTCAGTGTGAGTGGTAATAGTCTGTCTCCCTTAATTCCCTCTGCAGTTTTAAGTGGATATGATATTCGTTTTCTTTCCCACTTTATTGTCTAGTGTTGCAATGTGTTATTTGATAGCTGCCATATTCCATCCCAAAAGGGGCTGCATTTCTTGGATGGGTAAAACGATTCCTGTATTTGTAAAAGTTTGTAAAGTGCTTTGAGATCCCTCTGAATTAATGAACATCATAAGTTTAAGCTGTTATTAAGGATACATTGAAATTCATATAGGTTTCCTAAATGACTAATAGATGTTTTAAGCATGCTACAGATATTAGTATGTGTTATAGATAAAGAGAATCATCTATATCACTTTCTACTGATGTAATTATAACTCATGGTTATAGGCAAGCTACTGAGTTGCTAGACTCAGCTAAACAGTTGATTAACAATTTACTTAAAAACAAGTAATCAATTATTAACACTTTATACACATACCCTTAATATAAAGCATGACTGATACATTTATTGCCAGTAAGGTCCCCCCATACCTGCCACCCTTAAATCTACAGGCACTAAGGACCATCATAAAACTCAACACAGAGCAAAAGAGGGAGTATGAAAACAGTCATTTCCCTAGTAGAAAGGTACTTTTTAGTCTCTTCATCCATAATGGTAATTTTTTCCATAAAAGGTAATTTGCAGCAGCTCCTATTAAAACTGTATTTAACTGCTCACACATCAACATTTTGTATATATTTTGTGTCATAAGACTATTATTACATCTCATCTGTACAGCAGAGAATATCAATATCTGGCAGAGTGCAGAAAAATTTGTATCTACTGCTTGTATTTTAAAGGGCGATTTTTCTTTCCAGGTTTGAGGTTATCATATGAGCCACCTTTATTATTAAAACTCATATGTAGTTCTGGATGGAAGGGTCATCTGTCTTCAGTGCCCCTCCCCCCCCCCAATTTATGTACTGAGATCCCCTACAAGAAGGTCTAAAAACTTCCCAGGGGACCTACTTAAAAGATAAAGTTCTCTTCTGCGTGGGATTTTTTTCCTCCATGCAATTTGCAGGAGATCTCAGAATCCCACAGCTTCAGTACTACTGTGAATGTGGGTCTTTCTTTAATAACAAGATAATGTACAATATCCTTCATATTTAAGATGTCTTACCCTGGGTTTAGTATAATTGTTAAACTTGTAAGAGAATGTAAATTTTTCTGAAGCTCAAATGTGCTCAATCTGGGCCTGATCCAAAGTGAATGGGAGTCTTACTCTTGCATTTCATGGGCTTTGGATCAGGCTTGTTGAGCATATTTTTATGTGGATTTTGAACAGGACCATTGAGACTAAATCATATAATATTCTATGTAATATAATTTTATAAAATCAAATAAAAACATTTCTACGTCATATGTCAAATGGTTGATGTGCAGAGTTTGATGGAAATAGATCTCATCTTCTCTACATATTTTTAAAATAAATCACATTCATGGAATTTTTTAACATTAACTTTTGGATTGTACGTATAGAAAAAATAAACTGAAATCCTCATTTATTTAGTAAAATTCAATCAGTGAAAAATTTCCAGTTATCTCTCTTTATGAATTTGTTCCATTGTGTTTTTTGGAACTTGAGTAATGTTCAAGATTATTTTATTTATCTTATCTTTGGTTTCAATTCTGAGAAATCTGTAATCTTGAACTAAGTCTGAAATGTGTCTGTTTTCTCAGGGATTGGTGGTGCCTTTCCATCTTTTGACTGGAACATCCAGCAGCTGAACCGTTATGGGGTCTCCAATTAAATGGAATCATATAGCTCTGGAAGAAGTGTTGGAGGTCCATAAAGATGGGGCCTTTTTAAAAAGAACTCTGTAAGGGGAACTCTCAAAGAGGAGAAAATTTGCTACTGAAATGCTAATAAATCAAGTTCTCTAAAGGCAAAGTGATAGGTTTCACATAGTTGAAAGTGCAAAAGTATTCAAATGTTAAACACAGGATGAGGTGAGATAAAGGCATGTGGAGTGAGACATGTCCTATTTTAAATCCTAGAGGAATATTTTAAAATATATTAATCGTCAAAGCATTTGGAGATCCAGCTGTGTACATTTGTTGCAGTTTCTCAACTGAGATAAGAGAACTGAAGACCTCAGATTATGCTTGCAACATTTTAAAAGGCTTTGTGTACCTTTAAGACAGGATTCCTCCCTCTTCATTAACTGGCGCTAAATACAAAATTTACTGTTTTTGAAAAATAATAATTTGTGCTTTGAAACGTGGGAGGCAAAAAACCACCCACATTAAAAAAGAACTGAAAATGATCTAGCAGCAATGTCTTCCTTGCCCATAAAAGGGCCCTGATCCTGCAAATCCTTCCTCAGGAGAGCATTTCTTACACAAATACACCCATTGACATCACAGGGACTGCTAAGGGTTTGCAAGATCAAGTTTATTTCACTGTTTAATTTCAACAAGCAATGGTGGCTTGTAAAGTAGGGTTATAATCTGAGTCACTGGGCAAAGCAAGGAATTTGTGTTTTCTCTTTCTCATACTGTTCCCTACAAAGAAATTTGGGCTCTAGTTCAGCAAGGCAGCTAGGTACATGTCTAACTTGATAAATGTAGTAATAATAATTATAAATTAGCGCTTTTCAGCAGTAGATCTCAAAACACTTGATAAATGAGGTCAGTATCATTATCCAGCTTTTACAGATGGGGAAACTGAGGCACCGTAACATGACCGGCCCAGGCTCACCCAGCAGGCAATTAGCAGTCAGGAACAGAACCAAGTCCCAGTTCAGCGCTCTAGCCACTAAGCCACACTGCTCTGAAGGGAAACTGAAATGAGATGACTCACATGCTTAAAGTTAGGCTGTGCATAAGTACCTGGCAGAATCAGAGCCTCTAGCCTGAATAATACCTGCATGTCAAATTTTCAATTACAGTCTTTCAGGGTCTGTTCCAAAACCCAGTGATGGGCCCAAATATGCAGCTTGTCAACATTGTCATAAATAGATAGCTAAGGGTTAATGTTTCTTTTACCTGCAAAGGGAACCAAACACCTGACCAGAGGACCAATCAGGAAACCGGATTTTTAAAAGAAAGGGAGGGAACCTCAGGAGGCGTTTGGCTTGAGTCTGTGTCTGTTTGGTTTCTTTCGGCTATGGGAGAACAACTTTTTCTTCTATCTCCAATCTTCTTTCTACCCTTCTACTACCAAGTTGTGAGTACAAAGGTAGCAAGCAATAGCTTTATATGCTTGTTTTGTATTTACATGTGTGTGCTGTGCTGGACTGGTTTAAATTGGCTATTTTTGAATCAGACTGGTTATTCCGAATTCTTATAAGCAATTGCCCTGTATGAGCTTTTTATGCAGAGTTGATTACTATGTAATTTCTTTCTTTTATATAAACGTTTCTTCTTTTAAGACTTGCTTGAGGTTTTTTCTCTAGTTACGGCTACGGACGAAGGGGGAATCTCTTTGTGTTAGCTTGACTAGTTTGAATGCATAGCTCAGGGGAGGTAGATTGCCTCTCTGGTTGTATTCCAAGGAGGATAGTACGGCATCGCTCAGGCTTACCAGGAAGGGGAAGCTGGGGATGAGATAGAGGAGACCCAGGGGCTCAGGGTCTTGGGGGGTCCCCCAGGGATAGGTTGGGGCGACTTGGGGGCGATCAGGAGCCCTGAATCCTGATTGGTGGCAGCGAGATCAGATCCAAGCTGGTAGTAAGCTTGGAGGTTTCATGTTAGCTTCTCAGTTTATGAACGCTAAAGTTCAGAATCTGAGTAGGAGGCTATTACAAACATTACCACAAAAGCACCTTTTGTGTCACAGGATTAAGAACTTGAAATATAATTTGTCCCAGTTCTGAAGAAAAGACTCTCCTTAGCACTATGACAGTACTGACTTTAATTTCTATTCCTCACAGAGTTAGTTAACTAGTGAGTAAAACTGTTATTTATTTTTAAACTTATACTGCATTAGCAGGACAAAGCTGGAGTGGCAATGAGGAAAAATAGCTCTTGTTGTTACTTTGTATACAGGGGGGAACCTGACGGGTTAGCCTACTGGTTCTCAACCTATTAACCATTGTGGACCACATGTGCAGCTCTCTATGTGTTATGTGGGCAGCATCCACACAATATATGTACTTCCTGTATGGCCCTGAGGATGTCACATCAGTCACAGCTGTCTGCTGATTGGGCTGCAAGCAGCCCGCGGGCCACAGGTCGAGAACCACTGGGTTAGCTATATGAATGGTCAAATTGATTAACACATAGCTAGGTTTAACCTGATTCCCCTTAAAGATCCTAAAGCCACTCATGAGTGTAATATATGTTTAATGTAATATACTCTAATGTTCCTTTTCATTTTTGTAAGTGCAATTGGAAAAATAGTACATGGCTTTAATTTATTTCTTTTACAAACCATCCGCATTTTTGCCAACAGGACAAGGGTTGAATGGGCACGGAGTCTGAACTCCCATCTCACTTCTAACGGCTTCATTCCAGATCAGGGCTGATCCACATGCGTTTTCAAAGGCATGTGAAAAATGAATAGAAGCAAGCACCTCAGTCCCCCTTTGGGCCTTTGAATAGCTTCTTCCATCTATGCAATACACAGCCCAAGGATAGAGGGGTGCCAATATGTGGCAGCTTTCAAAAGCACTAGATGCACATAAAATATCAACATTAGGCACGGTAAGATATAGGCCAAAATCTCTGCAGGCAAAGTTCCGTTGACTTGGCTACACTAGCAGAGAATTAGACCCATAAACTCTGGCAACTATACTGTATATTGGGTTCCTTGGACTTTCCATGTCCAAAGCCCTATAGAAAAATATCTTGTTTCTATTTTACTGATGAAGTAAAGGAGGAAACACAGTCTTGTGACTTTGAAGTCACTTATTTTTGGGCCTCCTTAATCTAGCTTTAAAATATATCAGTGCAACATCTATCATGATGTGCCTTATGTAGCACAGAATACATTTTGGAGCATAACTTTTTCTGAGGGCTAGCTCATGGTCCATTAAAACTGTTCTCAAAAGTAAAAGTGACATCTACCAAAAATGCCTATATATGGTATAACTAACTTTGATTCTGAATGTGCAAGGTTGGACCTCTGCCTCACAGGGAATATTTTTGTGGTTTTGGGGATGGATACTTGATTCAACAGCTACTCCACTCTGAGACTTCTTCAGTGCCTAGCCCAAGACCTTGATGTTTCTGAATAGCTCAGAACTTGACGAGCAAGTTCTCAAATCTCAAATAAACTAATGTTTACTCATGGGAAGGAGGGAAAAATGATCCATGAAATTCCCATCTGCCTAGCAAAAGAAATATCTGTACGTGGGCAGTGGGTGAACCCCTGGCTTAAGGAGGCTAGCTCCCCCAGTCTTGCCCCTTCTGCCCGAGGCCCCGTCCCTTCCATGCCCATCAGAACCCAGTCCCTATTGTGGCCGCTGGCCCCTGCCCAGCACCCTCCTCCCCCTGTCCTGCCCCCCAGGCAGGCAGGCTGCTTGGCCGGAGTGCCTCCAGCCCCAGCGCTGGGCAGGCGGTGCAGCCAGAGCACCCCCAACCCCAGTGCTGAGCAGGCGACACAATCGGCACACTCCCAGCACTGGGTAGGTGGAGAGGCCCCAGCGCCGGGAGGACGGGCGGCGTGGCACAGCCTCGAGGCGCACTGCAGCCCCGAGCCTGCCTGCCCCAGAGTCTGGCACAAAGGGAACAGCAGACAGGATGGGGACTGGGGGTGGATCATGGGTGGGGACAAAAGCCTTTCCGTGCCTACAATACCCACCACCCTTGCATCTGTAATATTCATGACTGGCATGAGTTCAGGAGAAGCAGAGCTTACAGTTAGTGATCTCTGGCCTCTGAAGCAGTAATACCTGTTGACCAGTAATGGCTCCAAACATTTAACAGTTTTTTAAAGTTGATATGAAGGGCTAACATGAAAATTGAGCTAGTCACAGATATGTGCTGAATGCCATTAAGTGACCAGGCTATGAGAGCCATTCAGCGCATAAATAAATTCAAACTGGAGCCACACAAGTGACTAGAATAATGCATGTTTCTGAACAAGTTTGACCCCTCTCTATTATAAAACACCTTTTATTTTCTTATTCTGCCCTCAGCTTGTTAAGCAACTATAAAATCTTTCATCATTCAAATGTGTGTGCTTTAATTTTCCTCTTTTGTTCTCTGGATTCCACAATGTTATTTCCTCAGTGCCCCTGAACCAGCTGTATTAAAAAGTGAATAGTAGACTGTATTGCAGTGATTTCCTAAAACAAAGCTCTTTCCAGGATGGTACTGTAGATTAAGCTATTTACCATTCCAAAGGAAAGAGACTCCAGATGAAAGAAAAGGAGAGATCATGTGATTTCATAGGAAAACACTTCTGAGAAATTTGTTAGCCTCTCCAGAAACTGAAGTGATTGTACTGTGCCTAGCAAATTCAAGTGTGTCCTAGCAAAAGAACCTATGTCTAGGTGCTGGATCTACAGTAATGTACACCAGCAGTTCTCAACCTGGGGGTGCCTCAAGCAGGTTTCAGGGGGTCTGTCAAAAAAAAGCAGAGAGCTGGGCCGGCATTAGACTTGTTGAGGCCCAGGGCAGAAAGCTGAAGCCCAAGCCCTGCTGCCTAGGGCTGAAAGCCGAAGCCCAAGCAACTTAGTTTTGCCAAGTCTCCAGTGGTTGCTACCCTCTAACACTAGCCCTGACTTTTAATCTGCTAGTTATGCAGAAAAACAGTTGATGTGGCACGCACAGGTGGGCCATGGAATTTTTATGCCATGTTGGGGGGGTCTTATAATGAGAAAGGTTGAGAACCCCTCATGTACACCTTCTAGTTATATATATATCACCAACTGGTAACATATTTATACCACTATACTTTGGGAGATGCAGAGTCAGCAATAACTGTATAAGCTAAAATAGCTAATACAGTCATATTATAGTAGATAATAGCTAATATAGTCATATTATAGTAGATAATATGACCAAAAATGACTGAATTGCTAATCTGGAGACAATGGGACAAATTCTCTTGTGGTGTAAATAGTCAAAATACCACTGAACACAATAAAGATGCACCACTTCACACTAACAGAGATTTCAGACCAGGTTTGACTGAGCTTACAAAAACTTTACACTTAACTCGATGGTATTTATGGAACATGATGACTTTTGAATACCACCTCTTTTCAATTTTAAAATGTCAGGGAATGGCCTAGGTATGAAAGATCAGAAGTTGACTGGGGGAAAGGAGGAGATTAGAAAACCACAAAAAGGGAAATGGGTGGCAAATGTAGCCCATCTATTTTTCAATACAGCCGTAGCCTCTACCACTTCTGCAATTTTCTATCAGTCAAAGAACTTGTTGCTGTTACCTATTAACACTTTCCAGCATAACAATATCCTCCCTTCTCCCTGCTGATCCTCCTAGTAGTTTAACACACTAACATGCCTTATGACTTCTCTCCCAAGCAGAAAGAGACTAACAATGGTGGGTAGAAAGGAAGAGTGCATCCTGCCTCTGAACATGAGGGGAGAATGGGAAACCCTGATATTGGGGGAGGAAAAATGGAGCACACAGACTCCCCGCCCCCCCCCCCCCGGTATGGTGGATTGGGGGAGAAGGCAGGTGAGTGCACACAGCAACTCACATGAAGGGAAAGTGGGACTGGGGAAAAGGAGTTAATCAGGGTTTACATAGAGCCCTTGCAAGTGGAGAATGTGGGACCATGCTGGGGAAATGAGGGCACACAGAACCGCTGCCCTGGGGGGCAGAATGTGGAAACTTGCTATATGAGAAGGGGAGCAGACAGAGCCCCTGCCATAGGGGATGCTGGAATGGGGAGAAAGAGAGGCACACAGATTCCCTGGCCTGGAGAAAGGGGGAACGGGGAAAGGAGAGTGCACACAGTTGGGGAGAATGGGGACTCTGGTAAGGAAGGGAATGAATGGGAAGCACACAGAGACCCTGGCAGGGGAAAGATTGAGGGAATTGCAAAGAGCTGTTGAAATAGAGGAGGAAGGGAGAGTGGAGGGAAGGGGGGGGGGGGGGATGGGAGGGATAAAAGGAACTCCTGGTAGCAGCAATTAACTTGGTTTACACAAGCTAGTGAAAAGTATGCCCTCTCCACCACCACCTAGCTATGGTAACCCTTTGCCATCACCCTATTGCAGCTCATTGTGCTAATTGTAACTTGTATTTCTAGAAATGTCTTCTGTTGAAGATGTCAATAAGCCAGGTCCAATTAAGACTAATATTTGGTTTTGTAAAATAATTATATGTAAAAAACAACCATAATCTTACACTATTAATTCCTAGATTTTTTAAAACAAAAGTAAAGTTACAGATACCCATACAGAGATAGCTGTTAATTTTGAAACAACTTCATATGAACATTGAAGTTATTTTTAAACATTAAAACCCAGGAAAATAGAATTTGGAACCCTCAGTCTAAAAAAAACTACAAATCAGAAAATCTGGATACACTGTTACATTCCCAACACCAACCTTGATTGCTGATTATTCAAGTCAGAAGTGTAATGAGTAATATATATGTCACATACTTGTGTTTTTCTTTTTTCTTTGTAATTATTCTTAATCAAAATGGAGAACTACCAAACTTGTCTGTGTAGATATTCATTTTCTATATTATCTTGTAATCTTTAAATAAATGCACCTTTAAGAACATAAGAATAACCATACTGGGCAATGGTCCATCTAGCCCAGTATTCTGTCTTCCAACAGTGACCGGTATTATATGCTTCAGAGGGAATGAATAGAATAGGGCAATTACTGAGTGATCCATCCCCTGTTATCCACTCCCAGCTTCTGGCAGTGAGAGGTTCTGGGACACCCAGAGGATGGGGTTGCATCCCTGACCATCTTGGCTAATAGCCATTGTTGGACCAATCCTTCACGAAAGTATCCAATTCTTTTTTTAGCTCAATTATACTTTTGGTCCTCACAACATTCCCTGGCAATGAGTTCCACATATTGATTGTGTGTTGTGTGAAGAAGTATTTCCTTATGTTTGTTTTAAAGCTGCTGCCTATTAATTTCATTGGGTGATCCCTGGTTTGTGTGTTATGGGAAGGGGCAAATAACACTTCCTTATTCACTTTCTCCACACCTGTCATGATTTTATAGACCTCTAGCATGTCCCTCTGTGACAGAATATACCCCTGCATTCATACCGTACACACTATCCTAATAATCTAAAAAGTATGCCTTGTAAGGTATCATTTGAAAACTCAGATTTGCTGGGCAGTATTGTCCTGATAAATACGTGTGGCAACATTGTATGTGAAGTATTAAGATTCCCCTGCATGGTGTTATTAACACATGTTCCAAACCTCACAGCCCTGCTGAAGAGAAGTTGGCAAACAAGTCTGTCCTAAACAAAGGAATGTGTGCTTTGGTTAATTTGCATTTAAGCAGTAAACAAAGTCATCAAGCAGAGAAGGAAACAAAGGAATCTCAAACAGGTGAGAAAAAAGCCAGCAGGGAACGTCTTTCCATATAGAATCTTTGTCTCCTAGTGCCCCCCTGGAAATGTTGCGGGGGGGGGGCTGAAACTATAAAAAGAAGGATCAAACACACCACGGTATGCCTCTCTCTCCCCCTGCCCATCACATTCACTGCACCTGAAGGGACAAAGGAAGTATTCAGTGGACTCTGGGGGAAGGGTTCTGACCTGAGAGGTTGGTCAGTAATCTGCTGGAACAGGTGGTGAGAAACTTTGCTTTGATAAATTTGTTAAGTTAGGCATTAGTAAGCATCATATTTATCTATCTTTTAACCATTTCTGAGCTTTATGTCTCATTACTTGTACTCACTTAAAATCTATCTTTTTGTAGTTAATAAATTTGTTTTACTGTTCTATCTAATCCAGTGTGTTTAAACTGAAGTGTCTGAATAACTATTTGAGATAATAAATTGGCATGTTATTCCCTCAAAGGAATAACATACTTAAATATTTGTACTGCCTAGAACAGGGCTGGGCAGTACAGGACATACCTTTCTGGGGGAAATTCTGAGACTGGGAATATATTGGGGTCGACCTGCAGTATAACCAGAGAGCCAGAATGTAACCCAGGTGTGTCTGGCAGACTGCAGTTATACACAGATACTCAGGGTAGACTTGCATTCTGGAAGATTGTTTGTGAGCAGCCCATGTGAGGCTCCCCCACTGGTCTGGACTATACCCTGATATGTCACACGCCCCTTAATCACCTCTTTTCTAAACTGAACAGTCCCAGTCTTTTTAATGACTCCTCAGATGGAAGCTGTTCCATGATCCTGATCATTTTTGTTGCTCTTTCTGTACTCTTCCAATTCCAATAATCTTTTTGTGCAATGAGGCAACCAGAACTGGATGCAACATTCAAGGTGTGAGTGTACCATGGATTTATATAGTGTCATTATGATATTGTATGTCTTGTTATCTATCCCTTTCCTAATGGTTCATAACATTTTATTAGGTTTTTTGGCTACCACTGCACATTGAGTGGAGTGCACATTGGAGGTTTTTTGGCTACCACTGCACATTGAGTGGTTTTCAGAGAACTATCCACAGTGACTCCAAGATCTTTCTTGAATAGTAACAGCTAATTTAGACCCCATAATTTTGTATGTATAGTTTGGATTATGTTTTCCAATGTGCATTGCTTTGCATTTATCAACATTCAATTTCATCTGCCATTTTGCTGCCCAGGCACCCAATTTTGTTGAGATCCCTTTGTAACTCTTTCCAGTTTGCTTTAGACTTCACTATCCTGACTAATTTTGTATCTTCTGCAAACTTTGCTACCTTACTGTTTACCTATTTTTCCAGATCATTTATGAATATGTTGAACAGAATATGTAGAGGAACACTGCTATTTACCTCTCTCCACTGTGAAAACTGACCATTTGCCTTTTGTTTCTTAGCTTCTAACCAGTTGCTGATCCATGAAAGGATCTTCCTTCTTATCCCATGACTGCCTACTTTGCTTAAGAGCCTTTGGTGATGGACTTTGTCAAAGCTTTCTGAAAGTCCAACTATATCCACATGATTGCTGACACCATCAAAGAATTCTGGTAGATCAGGGAGGCATAATTTCCCTTTACAAAAACCATGTTGACTCTTCCCCAACAAATCATGTTTATCTACGTGTCTAATAATTCTGCTCTTTGCTATAGTTTTAACCAATTTGCCTGGTACACAAGTTAGGCTTACTAGCCTGTAACTGCCAGGATCGCCTCTGGAGCCCTTTTCAAAAATCATTTACATTACCTGGTACAGAGGCTGATTTAAGCAATAGGTTATATACCACAGTTAATAGTTTTGCAAATTCATATTTCAGTTACTCACCCAAGGGTTTGGAAGGATCATCTGGTCCTGGTTATATATTAGGGCTTAATTCATCCATTTGTTCCAAAACCTTGCGAGAACCTCCCTCATGCACTCTGGAGTGAAGAACGATGCAAAGAATTCATTCAGCTTCTCTGCAACAGCCTTGTCTTCTTTGAATGCTGCCTTAGCACCTCGATTGTCCAGTGGCCCCACTAACTGCTTGGTAGACTCCCTGCATCTGATTTACTTAAAAAAATATGTTGCTGATAGTTTTTTGGTCTTTTTCTAGTTGCTCTTCACATTCTCTTTTGGCCTGCATGATTATACTTTTACACTTGACCTGCCAGAGTTTATTTTCCCTAGTGGGATTTGACTACCAATTTTTAAAAGATGTTTTTCTGTCTCTAACAGGTGGTTTGAGTTTTTTTGGTTCTCTTACTGTTTTATTTTTATTCAAGGTTTACATATAGTTTGAACCTCTATTATGGTGTTTTTTTAAAGTTTCAATGCAGCTTTCAAGCATTTCACTCTTATGACTGTTCCTTTTAATTGCCATTTACATATAATTGCCTTTTATATATCTTCCTCATTTTTGTGTAGCTCTCCTTTTTTAAGTTAAACGTTACTGTGGTGGGTTTCTTTGGTATTTCCCCCCTACAAGGATGTTACATTTTGGTCACTATTACTGAGTGATTCATTTATATTCACCTCTAGGACCAGATCCTGTGTGCCACTTAGAACTAAATCAAGAATTGCCTCTCCCCTCGTGAATTCAAGGACTAGATACTCCAAGAAGCTGTCATTATTGGTATCTAGAAATTTGATCTCTGCATCCCATCCTCAAGTGGCATGTTCCCAGTCCATATGGCGTTAGCTGAAATTCCCCAAAATTATTGGGTTTTCTGTTTTATAGCCTCTCCAGTCTCCCTGAGCATTTCACAGTCACCATCACCATCCTAGTCAGGTGGTCATTAGTATAGTCCTACTGCAAAACTCTTATTAGTCAAGTGTTGAATGTCTATCCATAAAGATTCTATGGCACAATTTGATTCATTTAAGATTTTTACTATATTTGACTCTTATGCTTTATGTCACGTATCTTGCCACCCACCCAGCCAGTGCAACCTGCTCTGTCATTGTCATTGTACCCTAATATTGCTGTGTCCCGTTGATTCTCATTGGTCCATCAAGTTTCTGTGATACCTTACTATATCAGTATCCTCATCTAATACCAGGCACTCAAATTCACTCATCTTAGTATTTAGACTTCTTCCATTTGTATACAAGCACTTTAAAAAAATGTCAATATTTAGTTGTCTGCCTTCATGTGATTTAATTAAATGGGGCTTTTTTCATTTGACTCTCTCTCTTCATTCTTACCTCTACCTTTATCAACCTCTATCCCCTCCTCTTTACTAGGTACAAGTATTTCTGAGATATGAGTCTGAAAAAAAATATAACTTACATGTATCAAAGATTCTCAGTTTATGGATTTTATAAACCACACTGGGTGTGCCTACAAATCTTTAATGTTTAAACTTTCCCATTTTCCATTTACATAATTCAATCTAATACATTTTAAAAATGATGGACTACTTAGGCTTTTGGTGACTGCTGTTTTTGCCATTAAAGATGATTAGTTGTTTTAACGGTCGACACCGTTTTCCTGGTAACACTAGTTTTATTGTTATGCCATATTGGGATCCGAAGGGAAAAAACACATCATCATCATCTTCCATAGTATACTCATTTGCATAATCAACTCAATGATCAAAACAACAGGTTGAATGCACATTTGAATCAATTAGATAGACAATTCCAGCTGTTTTGAGTCAAAAGGCTGAGTGCAGTTGTAAGTAGAAATGATAACACTTCCTCTGTTCAGTGGCTGCACCCATTGCATTTTACTTTTGCAGTTTCTACAGCAGACTGGCAATATTTTCTGCACTTTGCTAGGATGATACCATAAATGTGCAGCCACACTGTACTTGTACTGTTACATCCTGCTGCATGGCACCACAACACTCTCAGACAGGGCTTTTTAAAGTAATTGATTAAGTTGACTCCTTATTGTACATTTTGATGGTAGAAAACACGATAGTTACGGCTACAAAACAGTTTCAATTATAGGTCTGTCTGCATGGAACTCCCATCAGGATCCGGGCTATAAATCTTTTTCCGCTTATTCATAACCCTTTCCCCTGCTGCTGTACCTCTTGTCTATTTCAGTTCTAAGCTCTTCAGGGCACGAAATGTCCACTGCTCTATTGTGCCTAGCACAACGGGACCCTATTCTTAGTTGGTCCTTAAGTGCTAGCATAATAATGTAAGCAGAGTCAGGATGAGCTGTACCCTGACATCTGGTGGTGGATTATGGGAAGTGTGGAAAGAATGTCCAGAATGTGCAGTCTCAAATATTTGCATAGGCACACCCAGCAAGGAGCCAGCAAGGAGCCTGGGAATGGTTATTTTGACATTTCTGGGATCCCCAATTTCTTCATTATTGGGGCAGGATAAATAAAGTGTTGCCACCTGATTATATGAATGAGGAACTACGAGACTGCTTTATAACAGAAATGTCTCAATATAAATTAAATGACACTTGCTAGACAAGGGACATGGGTTCCAAAACCCAGTGAATTGAGAGAGTTGGGGACAGGTATCTGCCTGGTGGTGCAGGCTCCTTGTGGAGCCAGAAGCACCAGTTCCACCCCCTCCTCTCTCCACTGTGGAATGTCAGAGTTGATTTTTTTATTCCCTTAAGAATCTAGATACAGGTTGCTGAGCTGAACTCACTTTGGGCTAATGGTGCACTAGCACTGGGGCTCCCCTACTATGTGCTGAGATCACTAAGAGCTGAAATCACAAAAGAGCTGAAATTACTGAGCTGGGAGCACTGAGTACTGTGCTAACTAGTGGGGGAGCCTGAAGCTATACTGCGGAACAGAGCAGCTGGCGGAGTGGAGCAGTTTGTGGGGATGGCTGGAGCGGACCACGGGACAGCTGGTGGAGCGGAGCGCTGGCAGAGCGGAGTAGCTGTGGGATGGGTGGAGCAGCCCACAGAGCGAGCGGAGCCGAGCAGTTTGCAGGGACAACTGGAGCAGCTCACGGGGCAGCTGGTGGAGTGGAGCAGTTTGTGAGGACGGCTGGAGGAGCAGAGTGGAGCGGCTGGTAAGGCGGAGCAGTTCGTGGAGAAGGCGGAAGCAGAACCCACGGAGAGGCAGGGCAGTTGGCCCTGGACCACGTAAGGTGCCCCTTTCACCCAGGCTGGGGGAGGGACCTCTACAGATAGACTCTTGAATTCTGGGGTGGCATTGACCAGAGACTTTTGGGTTGTTGGACTTTGGAGTGATTGGACTTAAGACCCTAAGGGAAAAGGACATTGCCTGCCAAATGTACTTGGGGGTGGTTATGGTTTGTGTTATAACTCTGTTTGTGGTGTTTCTCCAATGGGATGCTGCATTGATTCCTTCCTTTATTAAAAAGATTTTGCTACACTCAGACTCCGTGCTTGCGAGAGGGGAAGTATTGCCTTCTAGAGGCACCCAGGAGGGTGTGGTATGTAAGTGTCCTAGGTCACTGGGTGGGGGCTCGAGCCGGTTATGCATGGTGTTATTGAAACGGAACCCCTGGATACTGAACCCGGCCCTTGTTGCTGCCAACTCAGAGGGGCAGAAGGGTTACATAAACATGATTAATATTAATTTATAGCTTTTTCCAAAATTTTCCATTGTGGCTGAAATTGATTGCTCTTGTTCTACATCATAAAGGTAAGTTGGTTTTGGAAGATTGGAGGGAACCATTCTGGGGTTATATGAGCATGATGAAAGAAGCAAAACCTATTTTCCCCCACTTCAGAAAAGCTGTAAGCATTGTTTTTTTCTAGGGACATAATACAGTAACTTCTGAATTCTGGAATGGCATCTTTGCATATAGGGACCCTCAATCGGGGTTACATGCTTTGCTAAGTTTGGAAAAACAAGAATAGAAAATAAAGTTAGTAACATAGAAAGTACACTGTGGGGACTCAGTGTGCACAGCAGGAATTTCTAGAGTTCTGGGTTGTACTGTTTAGTTCCGAGGCAGCATGAAAGCACAGCTAGAAAGTGTAATAGTAAAATCCTTAAGGCTAGACAGTAACTTACAATGTGCCCTGAGCATGGGACATTATGTAGCTGCATTTCCCTAAGAGCTGACCAGAGAAGGCAAGGCACAATTCCTCCCTTGCTGTTTGGGAACAAATAAGTTATTTCACTCCTTTTTGCAGAGCATCTTACTGCCGTGGGCCTGGCCAGCTACTCCATGGCCACTAAGTTGAGGGGCACAGCCAGGAATCCACCTAGTCCCTGTCCTTCTCCACTCCCTGCCTGTTCATTTCTTCCCAGTGGAAGGCCTTATAAGCAAGCCGCCCGTGCTCTTCTCACTGCAGCCAGGCCAGCCTGAATAGAGCTAAGCAGGACAGTAACCTTTATTTCTCCCTTCATCCCTGGTGGCCAAGCAAGGGCTATGGCAATCTAGCACAACTCCCATGATCCAATCTGGTGATTAAAATGGACAAATTGTGCTTTACTAGATATTCACTAGTTTGTAATCTTTCCAGAACATTCCCTTGCCAATGAAACTTGACCCATTTTAATCAAATATTAAGTATAAGTTTTCATAAAGTATGAAGTGAATAGGTTCCACCATCTTTGAGTTAAAACAAAAAATACATATTTTTGGTCTCTACTCAAAAAGAGAAAAAGTTTAAATCTTTAATCTTGTTGGGCAGGTGGTCCTCACTGAGGAATAGAACCAAGAGAAAGTGGACAAAAATTGGGTTTGAAATTCAGAAGCTACAGGTGGTTCTTTTTAAAAGGAAAGTAAATTACTCTTTTCCTTTTAAAAAAAACAACAATATTTCAAAGCCTGTGTTGCCCTTTCAACCTATTCTGCAAATCACGTCATCCAGCCATATCAAAATTATGAATTTCATCCCATGTTCTTCACTACCAACCTGACAAACTTATTCAACTTACTGAGATGTTAAAGTCTGGTTTCAGTTAGAAAAATGACTACATGGAAATGATTTGCCTTATTATTCCACAGATCTGCTTCCTGTGTGTTCTAAAGTAGATCTTTAGCCCCAAATAACAAAAACAAGGTTTTGTTATTGTTTTCTTTTATTTCTCATAGTAATGCATCCCCAACATAGTGTTAGTTGGATTCTTTGCTGGTTCTTGAATCATGAATAGGTTTGTTAAAACAAAATATTTTTATTAGTGATGTTACAGGAAGCAAAGAGAATACAGCTTGACTTACATATACCAGGATGAATTTGAGAAGTTGGGATTTTTTAATCGTAAAAAGAGCCCATTTGTTATGGAAATCAGTGAGAAATAAAACATTTGTGGAGCCCATTTTTAAACAATCACGTTTTTGGAGTAGAATTTGGCTTTAATTTCAAAGCCTTGAGTGGAGCATGTAAATAAACTAATGAAGAAAATAAACGTAATTCACTAATAAAAAATAGTTGCTAGGTTTGCAGAAAATTGGATGTCATTAGCCAAGTAAGTAGCATTTACCAATTGTGTAATGAGCATATGCAATACAATTTTTGGTTAATTTCTGCTGCAGGCTTCTTCCACGTGTTTAGAGATATATTTAAGGGATATATACAACATTGGCTTTGGTATTATATTAAATAGAATATTTAATGTTAAAATGCTAACATGAATAAAAATAATAATTAGCTCTTAGTGGGGAAAATGGCAGTCTGAGAAAATAGTTACTTTCCAGTGGAAAACAAAAAGAAAGAAAGAAGGTAATAGAAAACTGGCTGGGAAAATGGTAAAATAAAAACTGGGATAGGAGAAGTTGGTATAAAAATAATATGTGGAAAAACTTGATTCTGTATCTTGTTTCAGAATCTTTAAAGCTTAGTAGATGCTGCATAAGCCTTGTCCCTACTAGTAACTTCTTGTAAAAAAAAAAATCCCCATCATTGCTAACACTAGTGCAGCTTCACTGAGCTTAGCACTTCTGGGAGCTCAGATGTAACAAGGCTCCCAAGATTGTTGGTATTTTTAACACTATGTTTATTGGGGTCTGCTCTAAACAAGTTTAGATAGCATGATGCTAAATGCCATGGAAACCTTGTCGGCACCAGGCTGAAAAATGTGCTAAGACTGGTGGAGTTGTGCAAGTGTTAGCAAGGACAGGAAACAATGTCTAGTTCAGTCAATGCTATAGACGACATCAAAAGGAGAACATGCAGCATTGGAAGACAACACAAAATGCATCCCCACAGATGATATCTCAGAAAAGTATCTGTCACTAAAGCAACATGCCAAGATCTGATGATGTATCAGCACACTGCATGTATCATCACACTGTATGTTGCTGACCTGTCAAGCACGCTAGGCTGGTCTATACTGAGGGAGGGGAGGTGAATGTAAGATACGCAACTTCAGCTACAGGAATAGCATAGCTGAAGTCAAAGTATCTTATTTTGACTTACCTCCCATCCTCATGGTGCTGGATCAATGGCTGCGGCTCTCCCGTTGACTCCGCTTCCACCTCTCGCCTTGGTGGCATTCCGGAGTCGACAGGAGTGCATTCGGGGATAGATTTATCATGTCTAGATGAAACATGATAAATCGATCCCCAATAGATCAATCACTACCCGCCAATCTGGAGGGTGATGTGGACATGTTATGTTAGGGAAAAATCATCCCACTCCAGGTACATGTTCTACTAGTTTAGTACAATTGTCTGTAATATAGGTCAGTCACCAAAGTGCAGCTTTCACTAGTTACTTTTCATAAAACTGGGCCATTAGGTTGTATAATCTAATGACCAAACTCCCTCAATTTCCTGATTGAGTTGCTTTCATTAATTTAGCAGAACATTTTTCTAGTCAGATGGTTGCATATTTTGTTAATTGAGTTGCAGAATTTAATAATTGAGAGATCATTTACTGCCCTTTTTTGTATATACTGTTAGTGAAGATGAATACTTTGCTGATTTAGTTTAATTTGTCACAGATCCGGGCACCTGCTTCTCTAGCTGAGCCACTGCATATCTCAGCTGTGGCATTTTCAAAGTACTTTGGCAACTGAACTGCATCTTCACCCGTTGAATGGCATACTTCAGCTGCAAAGTTATTTACAAACTTTACTGATCAAGCTGCATATTCAAGGGCTGAATTTCCTATAGACAGCACTTTGCAGATGGAACTGAATACTTTACTAATCATGGGAGGTGAATGAATTTATTTGATTAGCACTAATTTGCATTATTTGCTGATTATGTTCCTCAGTTCCCACCCTGAAGAGTTATGTTGTGTTGCTGGTGCTAGTTAATCATGTATAGTGCTCCACTTCGAGACGAAAGTATTTCAGTGATAGGAGAAGTGATCCTTCCTCTGTCTACAAATCCTTCCTAAAAAACCCTCTCCTGCCATGTCATGCTCAAGAAGTGATATAAATTGAAAACAAAACAAAAACAAAAGATCGGTTATAATTTAACCAGCAAGATGAGCACAGAATAAAACTAACTATATTTTACTATTGTAACCTTTCTCCTTTCTCATCCTGCCACATATTTCTATTATTATTATTTATATTATTTATCACTTGTATGAGACTTGCAGTTGCAAGCCCCTCCGAGATCGGAACTCTCTTGTGCTAGGTACTGTACAGACACTAGCAAAAAGCAGTCCCTGCCCCAAGCAGCTTACAATCTAAACAGACAAGACAGCGGAACAGAGAGGTGCAGTGTCTTGCCAAACATCACATGGTAGGTCAGTAGCTGAGCTCAGAGCTGGACCCAGGTATCCTGAGTCACAGACCAGTGCACCATTCACTACATCAAGCTGCATCTCTTTTGTTTGTCCTTTTCATTTGTTCTTTAAAGTGCACAGCACACTTCAGTTGCTGTGTAAATAATAGAATACACAGGCGAGAAAGAAGGATGTAATTTCTCCTTATAAATATGTACTTGTCCATTTATTTAAATATAAATATGTACAGGTCCATTTATCTATGCCATTTAAAGGTATAAATATACAAATGCTGTAGAGAGCTCCACAGGGTCTTGATGTAATGGATGCAATGTACCTACTATAGTAAATAACAATTATCATCAACGGGCCAAATCCTGAATTCCTTCCTCAAGCAAAATGGGAGTTTTGTCTGAATAAGGGACTTCTCAGTACCCCAGTGAGAGTTGAGGGTTCTCAGTACCCCAGTGGGTCTGGCTTTTCATACACGAAATTTATATTTAATCAGGAAAGATTTTATACAATGCCTGGGATGTGAGAGAGACAACAAATCAGCAAGACCTGCACTGACTGGCGGTTTGTATCAACCCTGCTCCCCCTCCCTGGCAGTCTCTTCACTTCAACATCACTCATCTTACGCTCTATTCCCCTTCCCTGTCCCCTCCTAAGTAAATCCACCAAAAAGAAATCATGGAACTAACATGATGTTTGTCGCCATCACATTTTTCACTCTGCTTGTATGTTCTGTCCCTTCCTCCACCATGTGTTTGTCTTGTCTATTTGGATTGTAAGCTGTATAGAGCAGGGACCATCTTTTTGCTCTGTTTCCACAGTGCATCCAGAGTGCCTAGTCCATGACTAGAATGGTGTCATAGCACCGCATTCCAATAAGCCACGAACATTTGGCATTAGATCAGTGGGAAGGACTCAGAACCGTATATACAAACACAGAAACAACTAAAATATGAAAGTGGACAAGTAAATTGTAATTCTTTCAGTCCGTTCAGGAAAGAACATAAAATGACAAAGCACAAAACTGCAAACAAGAAAATATGCAGTTTGATTAACAACACAATAAAATATGTAAATAGCTTCTGAACTACAAAGTATACAACTTGATCAGCAAAATGCATAAAGACTGAGCTATGAACATTTACAGTAGGCTAAAAATTAAAGGAAATTTATGGAACTGGAAAGACTATTACTTTCCTGTTCCTTGTCTCAGACAGCAAATCCTTTCATATCTGACTTTGGCTCCAAATTAAATCTCTCTCACAGCTCTGCAAGGAAATTTTCAACCAAAAACAGTATGTCACATAAAGATTTCACCAAACCAATGATGATTCCTTATCTGATGTAGGTCAGAGTCTCCTGTCATAATCAGAGTTTCTTAGTTTACAGAGAGGACAACATTATGATTCAGAAAAAGGTGAACCCAACCAGAAGTGAAACTAAATTAAATTTACTTCTCACCAACATAAAGGAACTGACTGACAATATGAAAATCACAAGCAAGTTTGGTGTAAATGACCATAATCTCCTAGATAGTGAGGAATGGACTCTCAGAAGTCAGTGTTTTGTTCTGAAATCTGATATGCTTGTACTTCTAAGGAATTAAGAAATAAAGGGGCCTGATCTTGCACTCCAATAGTGTGGCAAACCATCCATTGAAGAAAATGTGGACTTTTATGGCCCTATACGAAGCAATAAGAAGAAGTATTAATACAGACAAATGAAAAATCCTAAGTTCAATTAATTCAAAAGACTTCAATAAAACAATGTTAGGAACGAGAGGCAGCCAATGTGTCTTTCTGAGGAGCTGCTCTACGGTTGCCAGCCCTCAAGGATTGTCCTAGAGTCACCAGTAATTAAAGATTCATTTTTAATTAAAGATTATATAATGTAATGAGACCTCCAGGAATATGTCCAACCAAAACTGGCAACCCTAGCCAGCTCAGGGACCACAGAGTAAATAACAGTCCTGTACTGAAACCTGAAAATGGCAGAGGGAGCAAAGAAGAACAATCAAAGCTAGACAAGGATTGTAGGTAAAATCAAAGGGTAGCTCTGAAGCGGAATTAGTTAAAAGTTGCTAAAGTGGGTAAGGAAATGTGTACTGAATGATTCAGCAAAAAAAAAAAAATTAGGAGCCTGCAAGGTCTTTTCATCAAAGGACAGTGTTTATTAAAAGAAAGCAAAATAGGAACCCCCAATCGCCTCATGTTGGTCTCGATCTCAATCCCTTGTCCCTGGGTATGCAGCCCCTCTTTCCTAAATGCATGCTCCTCCCCTCAGCCTCTCAAGCAACCACTCTTAAACCTTGTGCTGAACACGTAACTGTCCTTGCTCATGCTTTCAGTTAAACAGTGACCAACACTAGTTCAGCTGCACTCACTGCTGCCACACATTGTTGTAGTGGATTCAGGACCAGCGCTAGGGTTTCTGGCGCCCTAGGCACCGGGCCATTTCGCCGCCCCACGCACGGGTCTCGCGGCTCCAACCATTTAAAAAATTTTGGGGGGGTGCCACTTTTTGGCGCCCCCAAATCTTGGCGCCCTAGGCAACCGCCTAGTTCGCCTAAATGGTTGCACCGGCCCTGAGTGGATTGTTGTAGTGTCACTTTAAATTTCAGGGGTTTTCCTGGTCCTGCTACAAGTTAGGGGGCTCTGTAGGGATGTGTGTGATGTGGACTGAGCAGCAGTCAGCTTGAAGATCAGCGGTTTTGAATAAGTTATGATCTATTACCCCTCTCTGTTTTATGTAGCAGCCTGCTTTTGTGTCTCCCTGTTTTGGGGTTCTTGTGTGTTATTTTTCTGAATTCTAAGAAATAAAGTAGTGTTATGTTGCTACCAGCAAGAGTATTTATGTTTTTAGCTAACTTCTGTGTGTGTTTGCGTGCCCAGAACAACTGACAGCAATGACTGGATTTTGTATTATAGCTCAATGGTGCTCAAACTTTTCCAGTCACAACCCCTCTTGTCGCCCACTCCCTCCATGGCCACTCTTATTTCTGTGCTGCTGCTGCTGCTGGTGGCAGCACTGCCTTTGGAGCTGGGTGGCTGGAGAGCAGTGACTGCTGGCCAGGGTATTCATGGTATTTGCAGCACGGGAGGACTATTTTTTTTAATCCCACTCCCATTATGCCCTGCAATACCCACTCTATTTTTATCCTGCTCCCAATATTATGGCAATGGATCCTGTGGGACTGTAGCAGGGCAGAGGTGAACCCCATAGATGCCCTGCTAAAAATGCTGGCCACACCCTGCTTCCAGGCACAGTGGCCAAGTGCAAGGGCCCAGACACTCAGCAGGGAACCCAGCTGCAGGCCCTAATGAAGGCGGGCTCAGAGTAATAGGCTAAGCCAATTAGAGACAGCTGGGCTGAGGACTATGAGGGCTATATAAGCCCTGGGAAAACCTCAGTAAGGGGCTAGCCTGGGTGGAGGCAGGAGGGCTGGATCTCTGCCTGTACACCAATTGAGGTGAGCCTCAGGGGCCAGAAGACCCTGGGAAGGGTCCATGGGGAGACAGCAGTTAGGGGAATTGGGGACTGCATGAAACACTATAAATAAAGACATGAGGGTGCAGCAGTTGAGAAAGGCATTGAGACTCTTTATTTGACCAGCCTGGGCACAGGTATGAGAGGGTGGAAACATATGCAGACCCTGTGATAGGGATGCACAGGATCCCAGTTTCTTTGCACCCCTCCCGGGGGGCACACAGCCCAGTTTGTGAACCACTGCTGTAGATAGTCTTTATAGTCCATTCTCTAATCTGAGGTTAGACCTTTGTGCACCAGAGACCTAATAGCACCTCTGCAATCTGTCACTGGGAATAAGAGGAACTCTTTACAAATATATCCAATGAAATAGGAGTACTAAAGAGAAGGTGGGGATGAACTCAACATTGATCTAAAATGGCAGAGATAACTGCTTTTGTAAATCTGTCTTCAATCACAAAAAAAATCAAGAAAAGCATTATTTACAATTAACAGAAGACGTTATAAAATAGCTATTTATAAAACAAAGCCAAAACAGTACTTGGAAAAAGTGACCATATACAAATTTGGGTCCAATGACTCAGATGTTTAGAGCTTTAACCAATGAAGTTAATGAAAACCTCTGATAATGATTCTGGAAGCCTCATTGAGACCCTGACCATATCCTTATCCACGCTGGACAACAGAGCTGCCATGCACAGAAATGAACATCCATTTTAAAGAGTGGCATCTGTTCTACTGCAGTGTGTACTTCCAAAAGCCCAAGGAGGAACTTTGACTGATTCCACTAAAATTTGTTCCTAGATGTCCCCCGCTGCAAGGCCCCTACATACCTCCTTGTCTCCAACAAAAAAAAGTGCACTTTACTGCACAGTCCAGCCTGAAATTTGTTGCCAAAGGAAAAATATTTTATCAGAAATTGTCATGGCTCTAAAATCTAACCCTTTTAAAACTAAAATTAAGAAACATTTTTGCAAACTAGATGATGAAAAGTTCATGGTGTCCCTAATGACAAAAAAAGCTACACCACACTAGCCCTTGCTAACTAAGAGTAATCGCAACATACTTTATGTCCCAACAATAGGAGCCGTTACTCAACCTACCTGCTAAAGTGTACCATTATCTGATGAGTCATGATGAATTTTTTAAAAGTTGGGAGCAAGTCAAGAATGGACTTGACTGGAACAATGAAATTGCAAAAGTACATGCTCATTAAAAGTCAGATAAATGCTAGAGTCTGAGCTCAAAGTCAAAACAAAGAATTGGAGTCACTATCTGCCATATATTGCACATAAATCTAATTTGATTGATATGTCCCAAGGTATTTCAATGGCAATAGAAGCTGCCAGATTTATATTTTTAGAGACAGAAATCCTCCACTCACAGAATAAGTACAAGATGGGCAGCATTCTGACATTGTCCTGCCAACTAGGCATGAATGGGAAGTTCATTTTCCATGCCTATTCTAATCTTTATTTCTCTGCTGAGTCTGCCAATAATATTAGTCCCAATTGTCTTGTTTTTTCCAAAGTGTTTACCTTTTTACTAGGAAATTGGATTGAGACCTACCAAACAATGGGCGGAAAGTAGCCCTTGGCTTATGATGCCTCTTGGCCCTGTAATCCAGGTCACAATAGAAAGTCTCCCAGAAGGAAAGTTGTGACAACAGCAAGTGGGTGCAAGGTAACTTCCAGTGGGTGCCTGCTTCCCACTCCTTCCCCGCAAAAGAACGTGTTCAAGGCTGCCAGAAGACTTGTCTGGAGTCAGAACTCAGATCAGCAACCCAGGAGTAGGACCCAAGTATATGAATTTGCAAGCACTTTTTTGAGATAAAAGCTATGTTCTCATCTACATATACATATATAGTATGAGCCAGATGCAAAAATCCCTGAATTCAATGGGACTCTTTCCATTGACTTCAGTGGGTTTTGGATCAGTCTCTAAGAATTGCATGTTCACTGAATTCATCTACAGTTTGATTATAATAGCAGATCCTGTGACTTTGGGTTATTTATATTGTCAGGTTATTTTACTGGAAAGCCCTTAATATACCACAGAGCTTGAGATATACTATTTTACAAAACATTAGGAGAAGATGAAAGGTAGTTTACTTCAGAGTGCATATGTGCAATGTCAAAACAGTGCATTTCAGAGACAGAGAAAAAGCATATGTCTGTGTAATTTTGCATTTTAAACACCAGGAAGGTTTTCAGACAATAGTTTCTTGATTGCAAAACTACTGTAGATGGTTCATCCCTGTAACATAATTGGTCTGCTGGCATTACACCCATGTTACTTCAAGGGATGAAAATAAAATCATAAACTGCTGTGTGAACCTGAAATGGGCACCTTTAAGTTTAATCTTCCCCTTAATGTTGTAGAGTCCATAAAATATGCATTAATTCAAGTTTTTAATAGCTTTTATCAATCCATATTTCTTCTGCAAATGGTTGACAATATCTAATAGGTAAGGTCTCTCTGCAGTTTCATCCCTGTGATAAATCTTATTCTCTTGCTTTGTTTTAAAGTTACTCATGCAGTGTTTGGTTGGTTGAAGCATACAAAGCAATTAACAATTGCAGCACTGCTGATGTTATCAGGGCTAAGGCAGTTAATAGACTACGCAGGGGTAGTGAATAGCAGATATAAACTACTCCAGCCAGCTGACTATTAATATAATTACACTGAGAGCAAAAAAAAAATGCTTTGTAAAATGTGAAAATATTGCCCTCAGAATCATCATCGTGTGCTGCACATCAATTAATGGTTTTCTACCAATTATGTACTGTTCCTTTTAGCCTATACCTTCAGTAACATCCTTCAGCTTACTGTCTCTTTAATAAACTTTCTGTATTATATGGGGGAGAAATTCAGTGAAAGAAATTGCATTGAATATAACGAAGCAATCTGAGACGTACAAATTGACAATACAATAAAAAAAAAGACAACAATTAAAAAGTTTACCAACTGCAACTACCAAAGATTCAAAATGTGGCCCAAGAAGTTAAATGTATCACATACTTTAGCAGTTGATTAAAAAAAAATTAGATGGACCAGATTATGGCTTAGATGACACGCCCAGAGGGGGGGTGAGAATTTATCCCTTGAGTGCTACCTGGATCTAAGTAGAGGCCTGCAGCAAACTGCTACCTTTCTCCTGAAACAAGAGAGAATCAGGGAGGGAAATGAAGCTCATAGGAGTGTGTGTGAGGCACAATACCTGTCAGGCCTACACTTGGTGGTGCAGTTTCCATAATACCCTTTCCTCAGGACAGTGCCTAATGGCAATATCTAGCCTGAAGAGTTGAGATTCTACTTTAATCCAGGACTATTTTATACTCCAAAACTATTTCTTATCAAGCTTTTTCATTCTTACTGCAACTTGTGTAATAAAAGGTTTAACTGAAAAATAACCACCCCAATGAAATAGATGCAATTGATTAATAGTACACAAGGTGTAATTAGACTGTGGATCTCATTGCCACAATATATAATTTAAGCCAAAAATGTATTTAAATTCAAAGAGGGATTGGACATTTATATGAATAAAAATAATGTTCAAAGTTATATGACTTAATTTTAAAAAATGTGGAGCGGGGCAGGGAAGCATGCTTCAGTATTTAAACCAAACTCAAACTATAAGAGATTAGGATGAGACTTTAACTGGGGGTAGGTTATGCCACATTTGCCTGCTGTGGGGTTCTTGCATCTTTCTCTGAAGTGTCTGGTTCTGGCCACTGTCAGAGACAGTACACTAGACTAGATGGACCTTGGATCTGACCCAGTATGGCAGTTCCTATATAGTAGAACCTCAGAGTTCAAACACTTAGGGAAAGAATGTTTGAAATGCTGAACAAAACATTATGGTTGTTCTTTCAAAAGTTTACAACTGAACATTGATTTAATGCAGATTTGAAACTTTACTATGTATGCAGATGAAAAATGCAGCTTTTTGACTATCTTTAATTTAAATGAAACAAGCACAGAAAGTTTCCTTACCTAGTCAAATCTTTTTAAAAAAAAAAACTTTCCCTTTATTTTATTAGTAGTTTATATTTAACACAGAACTGTACTCAGGGGCATGCACAACGGGGGGAGGAGCAAGTAGGGGTACTGGCTCTCCCAATAATCATCAGAGGCACAGAACTCCTCCCAGCCCCAGGGCTGTGGAGGTGGGTGGGAGGGAAGAGTGAGCTCTTGCAGGAGCTGGGGCGAGGGAGGAGGGGTCAAAGTTAAATTTCTGCACATGGCTCTGACTGTACTGGGTTTTTTGTTTGTTTGTTTTGCCTCTGCTGCTTCCTGATTGCGTACTTCTGATTCCAAATGAGATATGTGGTTGACTAGTCAGTTGGTAATTCTGGTGTTCATAGCTCTGAGGTTCTACTTTGGGGGGGTGTTCTCAGCTTCCCCTGTGATGCAGCAGCTATTTCCCCAGCTGATCCTTGCTGAGTAGCTTAATTGCAATTATTGGACACCACTGGGAAAGGATCAGGGCAGTCTACAAAAAGAGAGAGGGCGTGTACTGTTGGAAGTTCCCTTTGGGGGAGGGGGGGCGAGGTAGCCTGACAGGAGTCTGGTGGAATGAGAAAGCTATTGCAGCAGGCTTATCTCCTGTAATGGGTCTCAACATGGAAGCAAGGCTTTAGTGAAGGCAGCCCTAGGAGTCAGCATTTAACTAAGGAATGGAGCATAGGAGAAACTTAAGAGGGATGAATGGTCAAGTATGGGGGTGGGGGGTAGAAGTGGCTTAAATATATATTTCCACTTTGTGTTTGCTAGAGAGAGCTTCAGGAAAGACCCCTGTGAGCCCCTGCTCTGGAAGAAGGATGAACCTTGAGACATTGGTGCCTAGAAAGACAGAGAGGTCATGGAGTGGCACAAGAATATAGGTACCTAGTGAGTCCAGGAAGAGTCTGTGGGGAAGATCTGCAGACAGACTGAGATAGGAAGAAACCTAGGCAAAAAGTTGGAGAGGGAGGGGGGATGGTTTCTGAATAGACAGACCTTGTTTGCTTACTACAGGGTTCCTGGGTTGAAACCCAGAGGAGAGGGAGGAATTAGGTTTTCCTACAGGCCCACTGAGATAGGTGGTGTGAAGACCCCAGTGACTAGAGGTAGAAGGATTAGTGAGTCTGTGAGGTCATTTAACTTTTGTTTGTTGACTCTCTGGTACCCCAGAAGGGGTAAAACTATAAAGTGACTCAGCTGGAGGGCTGAATCAGGAGAAGACACAGTCCATTGCACAGCTGGAGTGGCTATTAACAGGGACCACCAGAGATGAGACTTACATGTTATGCTGTGCCTTGCCATGAGGAAGCGCACCAGTAGTGAGTTGACTCTTCTACCGCAATCTATAGTGAAGTGTCTCTGAACTAAAGAGTTTTGAAAAAAGAGCATTTTTAAGTATATGTTTGAAATGGCGTGGCTGAGGCAGATGTCCAGAATGTTGACAAAGAGTGAGTTCTACACTGTACGTGTAGAACACCACAGGCAAAATTCAGATGACTGCTGGGCCATCCCTCAATCTTGCAGAGATCTCTGTATAGGCAGGCTCCTTTGCCTGCATGAAGATGATTGTGGATTGAGAGCCTTAACTTGTGATGGTTGAACTACTAAAAGATGGAGGTGTCTGGTGTGTCACAGGAGATCTGTGGGGTTTTATGGCCCGGTAGTTCTATAGGGAGTGGGGTAATCCTCCACCCCACCCATCCTTTGACAGAACAATCAGAAAGGAATCATCAAAGATTCTGTGAGGCGATCCAATGAAGATTTGTTCCCCTGAGATTTCTTTTGTTTTCTGTGGTAGGCTCCTGGGTGCAAATCAGGGTTTTGACTGTATGGTTTTTATGACTGAGCCACCAGAGTGAGAACCTAGAGTCACTTTTCCACAATTAATTAGCATAGCTGCTAATAGGCTAACATGAGCGGGCACTTCCCTCTTTCACAGGTGCACTGTGTTGTGGGAGTTGACATAAATATGCTGCAGACTTGCTTCTTGTAGTGTTGTTGTTGCAATATAGACAGATGTGCGTCTTTAACACTAAAATAAACACTTTTACTGTCTTAAGCGTAGCTCGTTCTAAATGCCTGGGAGTACTCTGCTGGTTGCCAGTCAAGCAGTTAGTCTTCTGGAGAATCAGAATGCTAAAGAGTTAGTTTGATAGGGCCATATTCAACTCATTATTTCTCCATGGACAAGGTAGCAAATATCAGCACATCCATACTGAGGAGTATGGAAGGGAAAGTGCCAGCATGAACTCCCTGCTGGAGAGTAGGGGGCAGATGAACAGGTTCCATGGGCAGAGAAAGCAAGGTTAGGGAATGGTTGTTCTCTGCAGCATTGTTCCTCCCTCAATCCTGTACAGATTCCTGTCTAAACCTATGCTGCTGACTATGACTTCATTGGAATAACTCCAGGTTTACACTAGTGTAACCTAGAGCGGAAACTGGACCCAAGGTTTAAAGGACAATATAAGAAAATAAGGCAGTCAGACTACAGTATCATCTTTCCCATGCTGCATTTTGACTGTATAAATGATATGTCCTATAAGATTGTGTGATTCAGAGACTGGCTTACGTGTGAAATAAATTTTCTTTAAAATATACATTATTTTTATCAAATCAGCTGGTTTCTGACAGGCTGAAGTTTCTTTAAAAAAAAAAAAGTAAATAATGCATCACTATCCAGCGATTCAATTGTCTGGCACAGATTTTATATGGCAGAATTTTCTATGAATTAATTTACATTTGTATCAATACACTAAGTTAGGTACTGAGGGCTTCTACTTACAGTATATGTTATGAATTAGATGAGACAGGAACAAATCAAACAATTGTGTCTAATGGCTCAAGTTTTGCAAGCTACAGTGTAAGAGATTATAAATGGTAGTTCTCTTTATCTCAGAGGCTGCATGCTCTTTACAGAACATATCTGTACACATCCATCCTCTGGAGAATGGCTAGGTCAGTCTATTTGAATCCTAGAACATCTGAATTTTGTTTCCAAAATAAGGCTGGTGAAATCCTCCCCAGTCTGACAGTTTTCTTGATTACCGACAAAGTTCCTGCTGTCATAGAAACAGTTCTGAGTTGACCCAAACATGGGTTAAGAGTGACACCAAGTGGTAAAATATTATTTTCCTCTGTGAATTCCTTCTAAATATACCTCCTCTTTTTGTTTTTGAAACTTTTGTTCTTTTCTTTAAAGCAAACAGCCCTGATTATAACATTTTAATTTTTTTGTCTTTAAATTCAAAGTAATATAGTGGCTGGGAAACTAAACATCAGACGTTTGTATGTGAAGAAACACAGACTAACAAATCATTATAAGGTCTGAGGACTTCAGGTCCATGTGATGCTATTAATATAAGATTTCTCTTCCCTGGAATAAGACAGTGACTAGCTGAGTTTTAATTATATGTATGTGGTGAGAGACATGACATCATTTTCATGGATGAATCGTGGAATAGGAGGAGCTTTTCCTGTACTGGAATTCCATTGCTATAGAAATCAGTGACTTTTTTTTTTTTGCCCAGCAGCAAAACTTCTTGTCAGGGAAGAAATCTTCAGGCAAGAGCAAATCTAGTAAAGTGAGGACAATGACAAATGCTCCAACCTTCTTCTCAAATGGCATCCTAACAACAGGAAGTCAATGGAATGTTTTTCCATTTTCTTCAACAGCAGCATCTCTATGAAGAGGAGCCCATCAGTAGCCCACTAACAACATTTCTGAGAAACCCACAATTTTATACCACTGGATCAGATCCTGCTGCCACAAAACTCTGTTCCTGGATGTAGGCAGTAAAATTACTTCTTTGTTTGTGGGTGCTAAACACCCCTATATTGCCTGGTGGCTGATTCTTCACATTATTAACAGCAGTGAGTAATCAAGCAACAGGTAATTATTGTTCCTATGAAGGAGAAAAAAGACCTACTAGCATAGGACATATTGTCTCTTGGGGCAATATACCAGCATTAACTCTGAAGTGACTTTCTGACTAAGCTTCCTAGCTAAAAACTGTATGTAATGTCTACTCTCTCTTCTTCTATGTATAAAGCAAGTAAGCCAGGTAGTGTTAGAGAATCAGAGAAGATAGGCAGACAGATACATATTTGTGTCCAAAAGGGCTGACCTAACAAATCAAGAATGGGAGCTAAACATTAGGCTTTTCCTGTAAAATCCTGGGAGAAGAAAAACTATGGAACAGAAAATTATGGAACAAATGTTATTCTGAATAGGAGTCATTGGGAAGTATCTGAATTAATAGCCAGTCCTACAACACATAGGTAAATTAGCCGTTATGCAATTTGTTGCATTAAATTGAAGCCAAGAACAGATCGTTTAAAAATCTTTGAATGATCTATGTAATTATTTCATTAATCTGTTGTACTTTCTAAAAATAGCATATTCAAATAGCAATTGTCACTGCAAACATGAGATTGCTCCCAGAGGGTGAATACTGGCATAGGTAACAAGCTCGCTACTTTCATATAGGACTGTGTGCTGCTGCTGCTGAGTTGGAAGGTGACCATGTTTTTTTAGATGATGCCCTTGTGATCTCTCTGATTACTTTGTTACATTAACAAGAGAAGACCTAATGCAGCAAAGCATTGCTGTATGCCAATAGAGCTAGGAGAAGGAAGTAATTCCACAGTTCCAGCAGTGGCAGTTGGTGGGTGTGGGTAAAAGGTGAATTAGGACGCTATACAAAGGAATGTACCTCAGTTTTACAGGACTGTCCTAATGGCCTATCTGATTTCAGTATTTTAAATTTGGGATATTGCCTCCGTTTAATTTTTGGCATTTAATCTCATTTTTTTTGCAGTACATTTATTGTCTTTTACACTGGCTTCCCAGTGCTTTTAAATAATGGCTATCAGACATTGATCATTATTTCCGTTTTATTACCACAACCAGTTTTGTATCAATGATCGATATGAATTCATGTTATTAATCAAATGGTATAGATTTTTAAACTAGACTTAATAGTCAATAGAAGTTAATAGTGTCTCACAGCAACACAGTGTCATTTTCTATCATTTAAATTTGTTATGGTAGGCCATTTGGTAGTACATTTGAAGTGAGTCCTTAGACATCCTGGGCCTCATTTTCCTACACAAAAATTTTAATTTGGTGAAATTGTCCATCCACATTAGCATTTGATTCATGAAGAATGAAGATCCTCAATCCTAATATTCCAGCTCTGATCATTGTTTGTGATTTGTAAGGCAACCACAATTTGCACTTCAATTGTCCAGCAAAGGTTCAGCAGCCATTTTCTTCTTGAATTGCCAGTCTAAATAGGACACCACTACAGTATAAGGAACTGGCAGCAACAATCTTTGCTATAACAATGTCCAGAGCAGATGCTGTCAGTTCCAGGAGTGAACTTCTAGCTTTTATCCATGACAGCCAGAAATGCTTAAGTTGGTGGGTTCTCCACAATTTTTTTTAGTTATAGTCAAAAATAAAAAACCCTAAATCAACCGGCTGCCTCACAAGCTGACACCCCACCTACAGTGGATTCCTTCACCTGTTCCTCCACCTTCTCTGCCTTGGAGAAACCTAGCTGGTACACTACTGAGCATTGGTGTCAACATGTTGGCCACCCATGTGCTGAGTAATTCTCCTACTTGTCTCTCCCTCCACACACAGACCTCTCCACCACTGAATTGTGTGCGCATTACTGTAATCCAGTCAGGGCACTCTCAACACCAAAGCACACAGATTCTTACACAGTTCTGGGCACTGTGGGGTCTGGAGTGTCCCAGACTCTGTCATAATAGGTTTGACAAAGTTCAATATGGAGGCAGACATATGGCCTGACGGAACCCCATATCAGAGGCAGATGGACCCTACATTCATCATTAAGTTAGAGAAAGTGCTCTCGAGTAGAGCTGGGTGACTCTTCGTTTTAAAAAAAAAAAAAACTACTTTGGCAAAAAACTGCAGTTTCAGGGATATCAAAATATATTTTTGCATGTTGATTTTTGTCAAATTGTTTTGATGAAAAAATTCTGACAAATGAAATGAATTTTCACACCGTCTGAAGGATGAATCATCCTGCAACATAAACCCTAATTCCCCAAACCGTAGTGTGCACACCAAAGGTTACTAGCCCACAGATATTTCAAACTAACTCTACCAAGTTATTTTGAACAACACTTACGTCAGACCATTCTTCTTTTTTACTTTTATCTGTTTTCTTTGAGTAGCTACATTTGCTCCCAATTTTTTAAACTGTGTCTACTATAAACTATGACTAAGTTGCTAATTCAGTCCCCTTTTCAATCAATGAGTTCTTCTTGCTGGAAGACGTACATGCATGGCCTAAATTTTCAAACGTGACTAAGCTGATTTTTGGGTACCTGTTTTTGAATACTTTTAAAGGGTCCGAATTTCCAGAACATACTGAGCACTTACCCTCTGACAGTCAGGCCTCTCTAAGGTGTTTAAAGCTGAGTCCCCAAAGTCACTAGTCCCTTCTGAAAATTTATGCCATGACTCTTTTCTTGCCTACACAGATCAGGCATTTTGGCCATAGACGTTTACATTGTTTTACTAATGATTTAAAGGATTATGATCACGTGGTGCATTAGCCAATGACGGCATTGATGTCAACTACAAAACCATTTCTAACCTGTCTCTTAAGTGCCCCTCATGTAGAGAGGCATCACTCATTTTAGTCACAAAGTCACCTACTTTCCACACAAATGTAGAGTTCCCTCACTTTGATTGTTGAAAATGATTTACAACAGGAACAAGGAATCATAGAAAGAATTATTTACACTAAAGGAAGGAAGTCCTACAACATTATTAGTTTCTCACATAAATAATTTCCCTAATTTTGGTTGTCTGTCATATATTTTGTTCCACATTTGGGCCTTGGCAGCTGAGGTATTTTAAGGACCTCTGACTGAAAGGGAGACCTCAGATATAGCACATAGAGAAGGGAAAGAATTGTAAGTATAAGGAATGATTTCTCCATTTCACAACAACAAACTACAACTAGTCCCCAATCTTTCACCTGAAATCTGTATCTCATAGAAGTGAAGTCAGTGTGATAAGACCGATCAGCAAATTTTGAGAGGATGCTGTCTGTCTCCATCTGACAAAAGGGAGCAGATGTTTGTGTTTAATTATTCATAAGCCATCTACTTTAGCTTGTGGTTCCTGCATGTAAATGTCATGAGTATTCCAAGCCCCCAGGCAGTAGCCATTGGAAGACAAGTATTGAATCTGGTTGGTGTTGTAGCATAAAGCAGATCATACAGCAACTTAAAAAAATATATTATCCAAGGTGGAGGAGAGCACACTTTGGTTTGGTTTAATTTTAATTTCAAGTCCTACAGAAAAAAATTACCTTCTGTTTCAAGATCCAGGCAGGTTTTGTGGCATAGGAGCCCCCATATGGTATATTTCTTCACTGTGAGGGTCACTTAGCGCTTGCTGAGGCTGGTTTACCTAAGAGAGATTTTTGAATGTTTTCATACAGCTTGCAGAAATTATTAAAATATAACATGAGACAGACTCTAAATGCAAGCATTTTTGAATCTCTCCTATATACAGTACAAAGGCTGCGAGCTGTTTAATATTGGCTCAGATGCCAAAATGTGCAACAACCTAATCAGGTGTAGCAGAGTAACCATGAAATTTTATAGTACTATCAAGCAGTTTTGACTGTCTCATGATTTTTTTTTCTGTCTTGTGCCTTATGTATAAAAAGTCCAATCAACCCTGTACATTTTTGTTAAGTTCTCCATTAACCCTAGCAAAGTAGATATGACACATGAAAATTTCAGTTATTCTTGTGACTGCTACTCAAGTGTCACTGGGAAGGTATTAAGAAAAACTCAGAAAAAATATGAAACAGTTCCTGGCTCCAGCAGGCACAGAGAGGATGAATTTTGCCAACAGGCTTTAAACATCAGCTTTTTATGGGGATAATACTCCATTGACAACATTGGCTGGCTTTCACGAACAAAGGTTGTATTCATCTCCTACCCCACCCACTGTTGTTTTGATATGGAATTCTAAAACTCAGATTTTGCTGATGAAGAACAACTCTACGACCCCAACTCTTAAATTTTTAAAGGGTGGTGCAGGATTTATTCATGTGATTCATTAACACAACTGGGAATCATGTAGCTAGTTCGCTGAGCTGCTGTTTGAAACTTTGCACGTGTCTTCACATAAGGCTTAAAGGAGTGTTCCTTGAAATGACTTAGCTAACATAAGAATACTATCTTGTAAAATACTTGGGCATCCAAGGCAATTTTGATGCAATGGTAGTTTTACCTTGATGTGGCTGGTCAAAGTGAACCATTAGTTGGGGGCTAACATTTACTTCAACCAGAGACATCAAGGTAAAAGCACCACTTGCCTTCTCTACCCTAGGATTTTGAGATGGCTACCTCATGTTAAACTCATTGCAACACAATACATATAACTGATTATAAAAATTTTTGCCTATGTTAACACTGTCCCAGTGGACTAATGTTTCCTATTCCCACTCTCACTCATTTCAGGCATCATCCAAAACTTTAAATTCTAGTTACAGGACAAGGCACATTTTGCCTTTGCTCTTCCTCTTTATTTTAAACTATTGATGGGTAGTTTTAGAACACAAGAACGGCCATACTGAGTCAGACCAAAGGTCCATCTAGCCTGGTATCCTGTCTTCTTCTGACTGAGGCCAACGCTAAGTACGCCAGAGGGAATGAATAGAACAGGTAATCATCAAGTGATTCATGCCCTGTTGCCTATTCCCAGTTTCTGGCAAACAGAGGCTAGGGACACCATCCCTGCTCATCCCGGCAATTGATGGACCTATCCTCCATGAATTTATCCAGTTCTTTTCTGAACCCTGTTATAGTCTTGGCTATCACACATCCTCTGGCAAACAGTTCCACAGGTTGACTTTTCAAAGATCAGTACAGACTGCATCAGTTAGACCCATTTCCCAGCAAAGCATTATAACATTGCTTTTTCTTTGTATTGCATAATCTCTTTACTATCTGGAAACAATATTATTGCCTCTCACATAGCATAAGCCAAAGCTTTACGGTGTTCTGTGAAAATGCTCCATGTACACATGTAAAAGTCCCTTAAGGGGAATATTCTCAGGACCCTAAAAGTAGCTGAACATATTGAAACCTGACAGCAATAAAGTGTTATAAAAAATGAGAATGACACCCAAATTTCCATCTCGGTGATGCACAACAGATAAACGGCAAAGGCTAAAGTCCTCAATTAAGGGTGTGTATATAGACAAAGCCTGGTACTTGGAAGGGCCTCCCCTGAGTAAATCAATAACATGGCTAGCTGCTTCCAAAGCTACCTCCCACCAAGCTCCCTTCCTCAGGGATGATGGAAGGGTTAAACCAGTAGTCAGCCAATATCACTGCACATTACTAATTGACAAGACATAAATGACTATTCATTATTTTTCAATGTGTTTGTGCATGAAACTTAAGAAAACCACTTAATGAAATCATCAGGGCTATGCATGTTAATAGTAGCGCTGTTCCCTACTAGAGGGTGTGTGTGAAAGAACTATTGAAGCAAGGGAAAATAAGATTACTTATCCCCTTCTAGAAATAAACAGTACAGTACGAGTAACCAGCAGAATTGGAGCCCATGTTTCTCAGTGCTTTGTTTTCTAACCACAGACTGGGTAAATTGAAGAATGAGCTTGACTGAAGCTGTTTCAATAAACAGATCCCCACCTAATATAAATATTCATTACCAATAATTAAAACTGTCTTGCCCCCTTTAGGATTGAATCCTGTTCCCCTTTAGATAGAGGTGCAAAGCTTGAAAATCAGTAGAAGCTCCATGCAGAGAGGCCACAAAAGTCTTGGACCCCCACTCCATATCATGGTGTAGGGCTCTGCCTTAGGCCTTTACACATTCTGTTAAATTCTACAGAATGATTCAAAAACACATAGAACGGTTCTCCTTATCTATGAAATTCTATGCAACGTTTTCATAAGGGACTTTTAAAATTGTGGTTTTTTTCCACACATCTACTTTTATTCACTAAAGTAAGAAGTATTGTGAATACCTTGCAATTTTCAATGTTAGCAAAAGGCCAGTTTTCCCCATGCTGTGTCTGCCAGAACTAAACCTAAATCACTCTTTTAAAATGTCTAAAAGCATCTCCAAAATTCCCTAGTGAAATCACATATTCACTGCAGACTTGTCTTTGTGACTGAATGGTACTTTGCATTCTGATGTATTTTAAGGAATGATTCATAAAGCCTGAAGATTAATTTAGAGATTTTTTTGTAACATTTTGTAAATCCTTCATTTGGGTTCCCTTCAGCACTTGTGGGCAGTTTTTTAGGCTGTGGGGTGAATGTATGTTGTAAAACTGTAATATAAACTGATTAACATCCCTCTTCTTGTAGCAGTAAACCTTTTATATATTCAATTAAAAAGCAGAAGACATGGCCAACTCCATGAAGCCACCTTAGGGACAGAGTCTCAAGCAAGGATTATGAAATCAGTGCCTGCATTTAGACGCCAAAATTAAGGGGAAACGTTTTCATTTGTTCTGACTTCCTATAATGTGAAATACTTGGATACCTACTTGAACCACCAGGATCTTTCAGCCTGATAATTTCCTTTCATAAAAGCTACCAGAACTTCATGGGCCTCAGCACTGATAGACATTGGCCTAGTTCTGATGCAGGAGTGAAGTGAAAATGGAGAGTGTTTTGGCAGGAGAGAAAGAGAAATTTTAATTGAAAACAAAGTTTTGCAAAATATTCATTTTCAACAAATGAACACGTTATTTCATTTAGAAAAAATATGACCAGACCTACTGGTGATAGTGGTAGACAAACCCTTTAACTGAGGGAGCTCAGGAATTCTTAGGAACCACTCAGAACTTTGAGGAATTGGGCCTTCAGCTTAGACAATACAATTAAGCTGGTTGGGTTCACTTTCTGGTCATAATCAGTTTCATATTCAGATTCTCGTGGACCAATACAATCTGGCTTGGTTTGTTTTTTTTCAACAGGTTTAAATTCAAGCAAAAACCCCATTTTTCCTGAAATCAGTACATAAACATTTCTTGAAAAGTTTGTATTCAGTTCGTGTTTAAAAAACCATAAAATCTCAATCTTGGGCCAAAACTACTTACTGTCCCTTTAAATCCTGACATCAATCTCTTGTGTATTTCCCTCAGAAAAGCAACTTTTATAAGTAAATGCATCAGTGTGTGTGTGCTGAAGCTAACTTCAGCAGTTGTGGGGTTTGTCACTCTTTCTTTGATTGAAGTTAGCACTATCTCAGCTAGGTTAGACACTCAAACAGCAGCAGCGGATTTCCATAGGTCTGTATCTTGAGCAGCTGGGTTGCACTTGGCTGCACAAGCGTGAATGGGCATCTTCTTGTAAAGGTAGAATTCCTCTGCAGGGACTTCACTTCATCATCTGAATACTTCAGCATCTTTTGTGTTGCATAGACCTGAAACAAAACATCATGGATTTTAAAATGTAGCTTGTTTTGTTTTAAATGACTTTTCAGCAGACTCAGAGAGTAGTTTGTAATAAGCATTTGCAATCCTTATTCACTCTGTACCACCAACTGAAAAGGCACAGACTGAAATAGCTAAACACCTATACCAATGATTTGTTTAATTCCCCTTGTACCTGAAAAGTGCTGGTATAGAGACTGATTCTCTAGTCACAATGGTATAAATAAAGAGAAATGCCACTGAAGCAAATGGAATTACATCTGTGTAATACAGTGTGAGCCAGAATCAAGGTAAAAGGAGTTAATTCTTACTAAATTATCACTGACACCCATGAGACAGAGCTAAGGGAGCGAGCACATCCTAGTAACCTTTATTACGACTCTCAGCTCTGACAGGAGCAGATTCCAGTCTCCCTTCCAATGGTCTGGATCTGGGGTAAGTCCATTCACTCGAAAGGAGTTATGGATTTAATTCAGCTTTACAGTAATGTAACAGACATCAGAAGCTGTGCCTCCATCCATGAGCACCCAAAACCTTATACAACACTCCTCTCACTGGTGAAATGCTGTGATAAGATCAAGTGAGCATTGTAAAACACATACATATAAATCCACTAAAACCCTCATTAAAGGTTAAGCAAGTCTTCTCCTCTTTGCATAAAAAAAATAAGATTATTCATTTCCCTGGAATTTTGGCAGATACTCGGTTTACAAAATAGGTCAACCTTCCCAAGTTATGGGCATATTTCTGAATCAGGGTGGCCCATCCCTACAAATAAATAAATAAAACATTTATACTTTTCATCCTTTTAGCCTTACCCTCAATGAAATGTAGTATCTCCCAAAATAATTCATTTCTTACCATGGGAGGTTCAATCCTGCTAGTTTGCCACACACACACAACTTGCATTGGTCACAAGGGAACATTTGCAGTCTGGGGCTCAAGAAGCTACCTTACCAAGGGGCATCCTTTTGTAAACCAGCATGTGTGGTTTGGGTCTAGTTCTCAAATGAGAACTAGCAAAATTTAGAAACAAGCAAGTTGACTCCTCTAAAGCCATTTGTTCACCTCTCTGTACTGATTGCACAGTGTGCTGCATTTATTGCACTGATAGGTGAACTCTTCAGGACCAGCAATTTCATTCACAATGCAAAGAACCTCAGTGGCTGCACCTCAGTGGCATTGAAGAAACTGTTGCTTGTTCCTACTGCATTCAGGAAAACAGGACTTTATGTACATTCTTTGTAAATGTACATCCTATGTAAATCCTGTTTAGATTGCACTAAAGAAATACTCCATCATCAATTCTCCTCTAGTAGAAACATCCCAGCAAGTCCCTGAATACTGGCTAACTGCTCAGGCCAAGGTGCGACAAGATTTATACAGAGACAGCAGAAATCAGAGGAAAAAGCATGAAACTGAGATTCAGAACCCTATGGCAGCTCTGTCACTGACTTTATTATCATTTATTATTTGTATTAGCTAGAATCCCTGTCTAGGGATCAAGTAGTAGGCAATTCAGAGCCCATAACTTACCACAGCACGGAAACAGTGTGGTTTTGCTCCTGTGGCCCCGGTACTTCTTGGGGTGGCTTCATAGAGTTCCTTTACTCCTCTGCAAATGGCAGCAGGGGAAGAGCATGCAATATTTACCTCAGCAGCTGAGGTGTATCTGCTTGGGTGAGCAGGCTGGGCCTCTTGCACTTTCCTTCTCCTGCCATACACAAAGATGTCTATTAGAATAGGATTGGCAGAGCCCCCCAGTGCAGTGGGTCTTGGAGTTAACCAATTGAGATGCACAGGAAGCGCTTTCATCTGAGGGCTATTTGTGCTGTTTACGCCCCATCTCAAAAAAAGATGTATTGGAAAAGGTTCAGAAAAGAGCAACAAAAAATGATTAGGGGTATGGAATGGCTTCCATATAAGGAGAGATTAATAAGACCGGCCTTTTCAGCTTGGAAAAGGAGATGACTAAGAGGAGATATGATAGAAGTTTATAAAATCATGACTGGTGTGGAGAAGGTAAATAAGGAAGTGTTATTTGCTTCTTCTCATAACAAGAATTAGGGGTCACCAAATGAAATTAACGGGCAGCAGGTTTAAAACAAACAAAAGGAAGTATTTCTTCACATAACACATGGTCAACCTGTGGAACTCCTTGCCAGAGAATGTTGTGAAGGCCAAGTCTATATAACAGGGTTCAAAAAAGAACTTGATAAACTAATGAAGGATAGGTCCATCAATTGCTATTAGTCAGGATGGGTAGGGATGGTGTCCCCAACCTCTGTTTACCAGAAGCTAGGAATGGGTGACAGGGGTTGGATCACTTGATGATTACCTGTTCTATTCATTCCCTCTGGGCCACCTGGCATTGGCAACCATGTGAAATTTGTGTACAGTCGTATCTGCTGCTGCCCTCTGCCAAGCCCTGTCAGAGATGTTAGTCAGCAGAGAACCAGATGGTGCCATAGATCAAAGCTAATATGAAAATGTTAATGCATTCATAAACAGAGATGGCCAGATCAGTTCAAACAAAATATAGACTGGCTTTGTCCTGTGTGGAAGAAAGTTCAGCTAAATTTTTCTTTCTCATTTTCACACACATCTACACGTCCTGGATCTGACTAGAAGAAGAGCACTGGAAATCCAGCAAGGAAACCCCAATCTCATGAGTTTTCCAGTTATAAGAGTGGAAGATATTTCACTTCCCTCTTCACTTCTTGGGCTGTGCAGCACAAAGAATGCTTTATTTCAAGCCTGAGGCTTTACAGCTTATTTTCCCAGCTGCAATCCAATCTGGTCGTACTAACATTTCTTTCCTTTTTTTCTTTTCCCCTCCATGCTTGCTGTTGTCTTCCATAAACAAAGGGCAGCATATATTTTTGGTCTGACTTTTATTTTAATTAAGGGGATGGGAGAGAAACACACCTAAGAAACAAAAGTGAAAGTTCCCATGAAGTATTTGTGTGTCTTCTGTAGAGCATACAGCTACAGTATAACATTGCAGTGTAGATGTTTGGGCTCAGGCTGGAGCCTGGGCTCTGGAGGCCTGGGGCCTTCCTGGAGTCTCAGAGCCCAGGCTCCATCCTGAGCCCAAATATCTACACTGCAATTTTTACTGCCCTACAGCATGAGTCTGAGTCAGTTGACCTGGGCGAGTCTGAGTCAGTTGACCCGGGCTGCTATGGGTGGTTTTATTGCAGAATAGATATATATCTGAAGACACCGAGGAAGGAACTCTTACTCCCATCCCCTGCAGTCTGGCTGCCTAATGGTCTGTGATGATGCATACGTTTTATATATTATTATGGGATTGTAAGTAATGTCTCCAGGGAGGAGACCTGACTAATATAAATCCTGGAACAAGTTATGAGCTTCAAAGGACTATTTGAAATAATATTTACTTTTACAATTAAATGGATTTCTCAGGTATCCCCTAGTGGGGAGGAGTATGCTGATGAAAAGTCCTCCAATTATACAAGAACTCAGCCTTTTGAAGCTTTGCCCTGAGGAGGGGACCTCTTGCACAGATCAAAAACCCAAACAATATAAAGAAGTGACTCTCAAATTCAAGGCTGTGTTTGGTCTGAGCCAAGGCAGTGATGAACTTGTTATCACAGGAAAAGCCCTTGGTGAGGTTTTCCCAAGACAGGTGATGGCTAGGGAGACAAAAGTCTAAAAATAGGTGCCCTTGCAGGACCATGAATGGAGAATACAGATGCAGTTGCCCTGAACTGTACCACAAGAATAAATAGTTCTATCCTGATTTGTCAGAAGTTGTGAGTATGTCAATCTCTAGGTGAAGTCAATGGCAGCCAAAATCAGTGGACATTCTTGAAAGTTTAGTTGCTACTGACTTGACCAAGACCATCGGGGGAAGTCAGAGTCCCAAGTAGAATATAAGTATCCCTTGGTCTTAACCCTGTGCTGAGTCCATCACACCACACTGCTTCTCTCAGTATTGAAATGTCCACCCCAAGCCTTTCTGTATACGGCTAAGATTGCGTGCATCACAGCTGGTAGGATGGACTTAAGTTGTGGGGGAGACATCAAAAAATTATTTCACAAGTCAAATTCAAAATACTAAGGCACATCACTGAAACCTTTGTACAATATGGAGTAAAATGAAATGGACCAGTCTTGTCAGCATCTGAGTGCAGTGCATGACAGCTAATGTGATGAGAGGCAATTAACTGGCAAGCAACAAACACCTTAAAAAATTCATGAGGTTTCTGCCTCTCTCTTGGTCTATGCGCAACATGCAAACCTGCAGAAAATGTTAATATGGGAACTGGAGCATTAAAAGTTATGTGCGAAAGGATCCAGTGCTGCTAATAAGGTGAAACCTCCCCTACTTTGTGATCTCTTTTATAAAGAGAGCAGAAAGGGGTCCAGGCTGGACTACTCATGTGCATCAGAGCTGGAGAGGGAAAAGACAGAGTGAGGATTAAGCACTGCAGCTGTACAAGCAACATTTCCAAGTGCTTTTGTTTTCAAGAAGTAAAAGGAGGTAGGCTGCAAATGTTAAGTAGATGCACTAGAATTGTCCATGAAGGGTCAGTGCCAAATTAACACCCATGAAGAATGAAGTCTTCTTCCACAAGACCAGTTTAGCATAGGCAGTAGCAATGGGAGCTCCCACACAAACACACCCTTTGTCCCACCAATGTCTGAAATCTGAGCTGGAAGGAGCCGTTCAGCCCACCCACGCTTATCCTTGGCTTTTCTGCTGAGACTGCTGACCCAAAAGGCCCAATATGATGATGGATCTTAGTGATAGTTTTGCTATGTTTCTTTCCCAAAATCATCTCAGGGGGGGTTGCCCCGTCCCTACAGAATGAAAAGGAAGACATTAGCCTGTAAACCCATAGAAGGTATATGCCCCAAGACCACTCGAGCTGAGGCCTTGTGCCTCTGCATTAGTTCTAAGATCCTTTGGCCCCCCTCTCCAGCTGTCAGGCATGACCTATTGGCATTGTGCTGCCAGGATTTCCTCTATAGCTGACTGCTCTTGGAACCCCCCTAAATGGAGTTCCCACAATATGGGGAGGTTTAGGGACACTATAAAACTAACACCACCTGTAGCTCCTTTAATTTTAGAGGGGTTGGTGGGAATGATATTTGTTTCCCCATTCCAAACCCACCCTCCTTTGACACTTATTCACCTCCTCACCCATTTACAGATGGGTGGATCTTGGGCCAGGTGGAGGGGGGGTTGAGGGGAAGGCAAGTTATTCAATCACTTTATCCTCTACCAGTGGTGTAAAACACTGGAAGGGATCATATCACTGCCAGCATGCTTGGTTATGCCCTGTAAGTGTTGGCATTGTGTCCCATTTTCCAGTGTAGTACCTGTTGCTGTGTGTCCCCACTTTCACATGGCTGCATGCTGAGGAACTTTGAGGAAGTTGCTCTGAATAATTATAATGGAAATGCATAAAATGACTTGACTGATGTCTGAATAATGCATACTGATTAGAATGGAAATCTGAATGCCTATAAATGGGATCTGTCCCTATCTAGTATTTGACAGAGCCTGAGTGAATGTCCAACTCATCCTCTTGCCGTAGTTTGGCTTTACTAGTAACCCAAAAATAAGAAACAGCAACAACTTCAAGCTAAGCTTTTTCCTTCCCCAAATATGGATGATCCAAAACGTTAAGCTCCCAGGTGTACTCTGCTCCAAGGAGATATTCCCACCCTCTATATATCCTGATTGGAGCTGATATGATGCCCTTATACAACACCCGACTACCACACAGGATGGATCTGAAAAATGAAGACCAGCATTACACTGAGAAAGACGATGAGATGGGCAGATATCAGCCCAGCATTTTGTCTCAGCTATGTGGGTGTAACTCTATCTAAGCCAGTCACAGAAAGCTAATAGCTTCTAGAAGAAGTCACAGATAGGGGAAGCTGAAGTCCCATGGAGGATCTTCCATTAATTTCTGAACTTGTTCTCCAATTGCTAAAAGCCACTGGGGACCACATCAGCATCAAGCTAGTTTATTTAAACAAAAACAAATGTTTACCTATTCTTTCTATACATGCGAAAGTTAATAGTGCATGGAATAGGAGAACATTAAAAGTTAGAGTAAATGAACACACGATAGGTTTATATCATGCAAAGCAAAAATGATGCAAATTACATCTCCAAACAATCAACATTGTGAGAAACATGACAAAATAAAATTTAGAAATCTGAAGAATCTGTTCAACAAAATGCTGGCTACAACAGTCCTACTGACACAGCTGCTCTATTTAAAAAATAAATTTCTATAAGAAGTTGTCTTTTACATAAATGGAATATTCATAAATCAGTGACTAGTCCAACTAAATCTCTTCTAAATGCCTGGTTCATAGATTTACAATGCATCTTTTTCAATGTAAGTTACCATAGTTACAGCACAATGCTGGGTGGAATATACTTTCATTACAAATTGTTACATATTTATATACAAAGAGCTTAAATGCATTTTTTTTCAAGCTCAGTCTGAGATTAGAGTGGCTTTAAAGCAGAATTCTGTGGCAGAGCCTGGAGTATAATGAGGACAAGCTAGACTGAGCCTGAGAGGAGTCAGCCCTGTATATGGTATATACAGCTCTGCCATCCAGAGAAACTTGATTCCTCCTCCTATCTTGCTGCGGGATGGAGAGTACTTTACTGCAGCCCTTTTCAGGGCACAGAATACCTCCCTGCCTTGTGCCCAGCCCGCTCTGCTGATTTATATTTTGGGAGTGGCGTGCAACCACTCATTACCCACTTATTACTAACTCGCTCATAATGGGGTGCACAGCCCTGCTCTCTCGCTCTCTCCTCCCTGTCTTTTCCCTGATTCTCAGAGCCACCACCCAGGCAAGGCTAATACTGCCATACAAGGAAGTAAAGAATGAGGTCTTTATTCCCTTGCAGGCCCTGTAGTTCAAAGACACAGTAACCATACCACTGCATCTGACAAAGTGGGTATTTACCCACAAAAGCTCATGCTCCAAAACATCTGTTAGTCTATAAGGTGCCACAGGATTTTTTGCTGCTTTAACCATACCACTATAACCCTGTAACATTAGAGGATAGTAAGACCCCAGATAATATTATTCTTCAACTAACATGAAAGGATTTCTTCCATAACATAGATTCTTCTCTCTTGAAGTGCACTAAAATACCAAAGATCTGAACTTCCACTGGCTGGACCTTTCTTTCTAATGAGCTATGAGCATGTCTCATTGTCTAATGATATGATTATCTGAGCTCTAAATTATCCAGGTATATTTGGTGTTCCATGATAGGTTCTGTTCACAGGGATTCTACTGTCCTTTACATAGTAGAGGATCGGTTCCATTATTATATAAAGTGGTAGATGAAATAATTTTGTCCTCTGTGTCATGTCTAGCCTATAAATTAGGAGATCCTCCCCTCACTTGTCAGTTTTGACCCTGACTAATTTGCCATTCTCTGAAATAACACTTCACACCCAAACACACATCCAACCATCTTTGTCAAACCCATCGCATGATATGGTCAAATTTCACGGTTGTCAGGATCAGGATAATACAATCTTTTCTCTTTTTGCAAGGTCATTTAAGGAATTGAGGATTTTGATTATGCTAGTAGGGTCTATGTTTTTAAAACAGTGCTGAAATAGGGAGATAATAGTCAAAGACCTGCCACAGCCGGTTGCTTCACCTTATGATTTAAAGGACTTTTGGGGACTAAGGGAGGAAAAGAGCATTGCAAGATACCATTGTTGGAAGCTTTGAGCTGGCAACTCTTATTCAATGCTTTGCTTCCACACACAACCGCCATTCCAGGTGTTTTACAAGCATTGGTTTCACTAGTTGGTTGCAGCACTGAAATCGACAGTTTGTGCTCTGCTAATGCTGAACTCGTGCATATGACTGGAAGCCACAAGCATTGCAAATGCATTATCTCAGCCAGTTCTCCCCATCCACTCCCACAATGCAGCATCTCTTTTCTGGAGATTACCCAAAAGCATCTGCTCCCAGCAGCACTGTTGGAACTATGGAAGGTTTAGGAGCCACCGACTGCCTTGGTATGATCACAGTTGCCAAGCACGTTGTATTTTAGATGATGCTTTTTTTTCTTCCAGGCCCCCAAAGTGACTGGGGCTTCATTGTGCTAGGTGGCACTGCACGGAATAAGAGAGGGTCCCTGTCCCAAAGATCTTACAAATCTAAACAATGTGTGACAAAACTGTCCCATTGACAATAACATGGCTGGATGAACAAGCCACTCTATTACTAGGCCAAATGAAAATCCTATTTCTTTCATAAAAGCAGCAAAGAATCCTGTGGCACCTTATAGACTAACAGATGTTTTGGAGCATGAGCTTTCATGGGGAAGTGGGTATTCACCCACAAAAGCTCATGATCCAAAACATCTGTTAGTCTATAAGGTGCCACAGGATTCTTTGCTGCTTTTACAGATCCAGACTAACACGGCTACCCCTTTGATACTTGACACCATTGCTTTCATAGTATCAATGTCTCTCTTGCAATGGTTTTTCGCTTACTGTCTGTGTGTGAGACGATACTATCTAGAACACAGATATGCAGCAAAAATATTAGAGTTGTGCAAATCATTATGCACTGAAAAATTTTATGAACTAGGAAAATGTGGTCATTTCACCACTTTTGTGCAATTACAAATCCAGTAGGGTTTTTATGATTGTGCTGTTGTTTCAAAGGAGCTGTATGATGGAAGAACAAGGAATGAGTATGGCCCCATTCCTCAGCTATAGCTGTAGACTTCACAGCAGAGCTCTGAGGGATGGGGTCAAAGGCTTGCTTTTTGGTCCCCCTTGTATTTGATAACCAGGCATGAATTAGACCAGACTGAAGGAGGTCATGGTTCTAGGGCTGACTCTGCCACAAACTTTCAAAATGTGACCTTTGGCAAATTAGGTAAGGTTAGATTTTCAGAGGCCCAAAGGACTGGTAGGTGCCCAACTCCTATTGAAAGTCAATGGGAATTAGGCACCTAACTGCCATTTGTGCTTTTGAAAATCTACTTCCATTATGTAACAGTACCAAAATTTCTCCATCTGTAGAACAGGGAAATTCTTTGCTGATCTAAATGGGAGTAACGCCATTGACCTCAGAGGAGTTTTGCCCATTTACACCAGTGAAGTATCTGATGCAGTAATACCACACCTACCTCACAGAGGTAGGGTTGTGAGGAACATTCACTGGTGTTTCAGAAATGCTTAGAGATTCTCAGATGGAAGGCACTGTGCTGATTGCATCTAAATGCAAGAAGAGCTGTTTTCCCAGTTGCAAACTGAATTTGCCTTTTGATCCTCTCAGTTTTCATTTTCAAAAAGCATCTAGTCAGTTTCACTATCAAAATCTGCTCTTCACTTACAGAAAAACTGGCAAAAACTTCATTGTATGAAATGTGACTTTGTGTGTGTGTGTGTGCGTGTCCCTCTTCATATATTCATCAAAAAGTGAAATGTTGACAGTTTTGGTTAATGTACAATGTTTTCAGATTGCTTTCTAATCAGATTTGGAGACCAAAATGGAAAAAACTAAACTACTCATTAATCTCACTTGTGAACCCATCATTCATTGGCATTCTCTGTTTTCAGTACTTTTATGCCTTGCAGAATCTACCCACACAGAAGACAAGATTCTACTCGCGTTATTTTCTTTCTTTATCTTTTAAAGCTCAGAAAATCTAATCTCTGCTTTTAAAAAAAAATCTGTCTTTATTAAGTTACCTCTGTTTTATATAATTTACCATAAAGTTCATTAAAGACTTCATTAATTTTTCACCAATCTGAAACAGTCTTCTCATTGCTGTTTTTCTCAGCTGAGATATAATTAAATTGGTTCAACTTTTTAATTTGGGGAGCAAATCATTTACCTGCCCTATCACCAGGTTTACAATAATTACATTTTGCTCTGTCAAATGTTAAATGATTCCCCTCCCCAGCCCCATCAGTTCCAGTAATTAGGGTCCTGTATTTAATACTTAGCACATTTCAATCACAGTGTTTTATGTTCTCACTGTCATAAGGCTAACTGGATCTTCAGTCTTTGTCCTTCATATAAGTCATATTTTAAAACTACAGTGACAAAGAAGCTTTCCATTGACCCATGTCCTTAAATGTATCTCAGATAGACTAGTAATAACCAGTCCTGGAATTCTCTTGGTATTTGTGTTCCTTTCTCTCAAAAGCTCAATGGCTCTATTTTAGGACAGGGATATCAGAACAACCCATCAAGCTATAATATATTTCAGATCACAAGTGAGAACAGTGATTAAGACAGTTTCATCTCTTGTGAAACAATTTCAGGTCAAATTGTGCTAAGGCCAATCCTGTAAAAGCAGACCCATGACTCACATCTGCAATGCCATTTCACTAATATGCAAGAGGTTTTAAAATGTACTATTTACACAGCAAAATCTCTGAGTGCCAGCAAGTATCTCAAAGTGCTGAAATGACATCTGGAGCAAAACAAAGCAATAAATTCTGAATTAGGAACACGGCAGATCAGATGAGTGGTCTATCTAGTCCAACGTCCTTCTCTGGCCCTCATTCAGAAAGCATGCCCTGCCCCAAGGGGAATTTTTCTTCCTACCCATCATCTGTTAGTAGTTGTTTATGCCTTGATGCCTGAGGCTTTTTGCAAGCATTGCGTACATACAAAAGGGGTAAAAAACAAGTGTGATGTCATGGTAGGGGTCTATTATAGACCACCTAACCAGGAAGAAGAGATAGATGAGGGGGTTTTTTTAATAACTAACAAAACCAACCAAAGTACAGGACTTGGTGCCGATGGAGGACTCCAGTTACCCAGACATGTGCTGGGAAAATAATACAGCAGGGCACAAATTATCCAGCAAGTTCTTGGAATGCATTGGAGACACATTTTTATTACAGAAGGTGGAGAAAGCAAGCAGGGAAGAGGCTATTCTAGATTTGATTCTGACAAATAGTGGGGAACTGGTTGAGAATTTGAAGGTGGAAGGGAACCTGGATGAAAGTGATCATGAAATAATAAAGTTCATGATTCTAAGGAATGGTAGGAGGGAAAACAGCAGAATAAAGACAATGCACTTGCAGAAAGCTGGCTTTACCAAACTCAGAGAATTGGTAGGTAAAATCCCGTGGGAAGCAAGATGAAGGGAAAATAGAGTTCAGGAGACTTAGCAGTTTTTTAAAGAGACATTAAGAGCACAAGAGCAAACTATCCCAATGCACAGGAAAGATAGGAAGTGTGGTTAGTGACCACCCTAGCTTAACCAGGAGATCTTCAATGACCTGAAACTCAAAAAAGATTAATACAAAAAATGGAAATTAGGTCAAATTACAAAGGATGAATGTTAAAAAAAACACACAAGCATGTAGGGACAAGATTAGAAAGGTCAAGGCACAATACAAGATTACACCAGCTAGGGACACAAAGGATAACAACAAAACTTTTGACAAATACATTAGAAGCAAGGACAGGGGTAGGCCCATTGCTCACTGAATAGGAAAAGACACTAACAGAACATGCAGCAATGGCCAAAGTGTTAATGACTTTTTTTTGGTCAGTTTTCACCCAAAAAGTTAGCAGTGATTGGACAGCTAACATAGTGAACATCAGTGTAAATGGGGTTGGATATGAGGCTAAAATAGGAAAAGAACAAGTTAAGAATTACTTAGGCAATTTGAATGTCTTCACACTAGCAAGGCCTGATGAAATACATCCTAGAATAATTAAAGAACTGGCCGAGAAGATTTCTGAGCTATTAGTAATAATCTCCGAGAATTCATGAAGGATGGGAGAGATTCCAAAGGACTGGAAAAGAGCAAATAAGGGGAATAAGTCACCTTAACTGGTCTATAATGAGAAAGATAATGGAGCAAATAATCTATCAGTTTGTAAGCACCTAAAAGATAAGGTGATAAGAACAAATCATGTCAAACTAATATGCTTATTTGACAGGGCAACAAGCCTCGTGGATGGGGGCGAGTGCAGTAGATATAATATATCTGAACTTTAGTAAGGCTTTTGAAACTGTCTTATATTAACTTCTGTTGGAGAAAAACTCAGTTCTCGCTTTTTTGTTTGGGTGCAGCAAAATCAAATACTTTATTATTTCTCCAGCAATTGCAATGAGGGAGGGAGTGCCCTAGGACACAGGGTCGCCCCAGTCCCAGACAGGTCTCTCAACAGGTAAACAATTACAGCAAGCATTTATACCTTTGTTACAGACAATAACAAGCAATAATACTGACAATAAAAAGCAACAGCTGCATTTTGTTTAATACATAGGCCATCCTGCTATCTTATTTTTCTCATTTCTAGAAGACGTCAGTCTACATATTTGGTTATCAGTGCAAAGTCGTGACAACTTCTCACACAGTTCTTTCCCACTCGCCTCACACCATCCTCGCTTCTACAAGTCTCGCGTCATTAGGGTTACAGCTGGCCTAACTCTTGTTAACTGCTAGCCTGACTCTTGCTAACAGACTGACATGCATTAAGATCCCCTACAAATCCTTGTCAATTCTTTCCCTACTTCCACACTTCTCATAAGCAAACTAGGGAAATGTAGCCTAGATGAACCTATTATAAGGTGGATACACAACTGGAGAGAACTGTATTCAGAGAATAGTTATCAATGTTTCACAATCAAGCTGAAAGGACATATCAAGTGGGGGCTTGCAGGGATCTGTCCTGGGTCCTATTCTCTACAGAGTCTTCATAAATTATTTGGATGATGGCAAAAAGAGTACACTTATAAAGTTTGCAGAAAATGCTAAACTGGGAGAGATTGCAAGTGCTCTGGAAGATAGGATTAGAATTCAAAATTATCTTGACAAACTGGAGAAATGGTCCGAAATAAATAGCATGTAATTCACTAAGGACAAATACAAAGTACTACATTTAGGAAGGAATAATCAGTTGCACAAATACAAAGTGGAAAGTGACAACTGCCTAGGAAGGAGTACTGCGGAAAAGGATCTGGAGGTGATAGTGGATCAAAAACTAAATATGAGTCAACAGTGCAATGCTGTTGCAAAAAAAGCAAACAGCATCCTATGATGTATTGGCAGAAGTGTTATAAGCAAAATACGAGCGGTAATTCTACCACTCTACTCAGCCAGGGCCGCCCAGAGGATTCAGAGGGCCTGGGGCAAAGCACTTTGAGGGACCCCTTCCATAAAAAAAATTGCAATATTATATTCTAATGCGGGCCCCTGCAGGGCCCGGCGCAAATTTCCCCACCTGCCCCCCTCCCCAGCCCACGTGTGGCCCTGGGAAAAATAAACCCTCCGCATCTTGGCACAAACCCAGTTTTGAGAAAACTTCTTTACAAGGTATCACTGATTCTCAGCATCAGCTAGTGCTAAAAGGCACTAAAGCTCACTAAAACGCTTGGACAAATATTTTCCACCAAACCTTTTTTTGGATCGAAAACTAGGGGTTTTTAAAAAGCAGAAAAAATCACGGACAATGTCTGCTTTCCTTCAAAATTTGTTGTGGTTTTTTTAATTGAAAAGCTGAAATTAGTCTGCCAAAACCTGAATATGGTTTGGGGTTACAGCAGCGTGTGGCCAAATATTTGCTGCTTGCTGTGTTTGATTGTTTAACGAAACAATAAAATTCTGCTTAAAAAAAATCCAAAACTTTTGAACCACCTCAGCTTGTGACCAAACACCTGAGCCCATCCAGTCAGAGATTTTTCCAGGTTTCTAATACTCTGTTGGCTTCCTTGACTTGTATCTGTCTCCATAACTTTGGCTTCATTTAGGTTAGAATATAAGAACAGCCATACTGGATCAAACCAAAGGTCCTTCCAGCCCAGTATCCTGTCCACCTACAATGCCCAATGCCAAGTGCCCCAGAGGGAGTGAACCTAACAGGTAATAATCCAGTGATCTCTCTCCTGACATCCATCTCCACCCTCTGACAAACAGAGGCTAGGGACACCATTCCTTACCCATTCCGGCTAATAGCCATTAATGGACTTAACCTCCATGCATTTATCTGTTTCCTAGAGACTGGCTCCATGGGGTCCCTCACAAACTGGAGACGGTTACTGTGGGTTTGTCTTTAGTATAGCTTATGTATATACTCCACAAACTGAGCATTTGAGCTTGTTCCAGAGTCTAGGATGAACGTATGTTATGAGACTGAAATGCTCAAAATAGCACATGCATGTGAATGGACACAGGGTGCTAAAATTAAATTAATCCAGGGGTTCTCAAACTGGGGGTTGGGATCCCTCAGGGGGTCACGAGAGTATAACTGGGGGTCGCGAGCTGTCAGCTTGCACCTCAAACCCTACTTTGCCTCCAGCATTTATAATAGTGTTAAATATATAAAAAAATGTTTTTAATGTATAAGAGGGGGAGGGATCGCACTCAGAGGTTTGCTATGTGAAAGGGGTCACCAGGACAAAAGTTTGAGAACCACTGAATTAACCCCTCTTAAGCATCAGGGATTGCAGGGGAGGGGGGTCTCCCTTGGTAGGGTTGGGAAGGAGCTAGGTGGTATAGGATATTGCTCTTCTCATGTGATCCCTCTCCCTGTGGCTAACTTTAAATGAAGCTACCCTCCCCTGACATGAATCTCCCTAAGGCACTGAAATTAAATATAGACTATAATTTGGCATTTGACAAGTGAAAGCGATGGTAGCCCTAATGGAAAACCTAACAGCTTAGCTCTTCTAAAAGCCTCAAACTGTTGAATGAGCTTTAGGGTAGGGAAGGCTGTGCATCCCAGACAACCTGGCCCTGCTCCCATCCAACCCCCACCCACTTCCTTCCCCTCAACTGCCCACCCCCTCAGAATCCCCGACCCATCCTGCTCCTTGCCCCCTCACCATCCCCCAGAGATCCCACCACCACCCTGGGACCCCACCCCTGCTCCCTGTCCCCTGACTGCCCTGACCCCTATCCCCCCCCCCCCCCCGCTGAGTCCTGACAGACCCCTAGAAAGCCTACGATCCAATCCTGATGTTCCCTGTCACTTGACTGCCCCCCCAACCTCTGCCCACTCCCTGTCCCTGGGACTCCCTGCTCCTTATCCAACCCCACCCGCCCTGGCCCCTTACCCCTGGCTTCCCCCTCACCCAAAGCCTCAGCCCATCCAGGACCGCCCCTAGACAGCTGCAGCGTGGCTCCGGCAGGGCCCCTGAGCTCCTCCCCACTCAGAACTGTGTGGTAAGAGGGCAGGGCTGTGAGTTCCAGGCTGAGTGGAGGGAGCTCAGGCCCCGTTGGAACTCTCAGCCCCGCCTTCTGACCACGCGGCTCTGAGCAGGGCAGAGCTCAGGAGCCCCGCTGAAGCCATGCTGCAGCACTATTCAGGGATGCTGCTGGATGCGCTGAGACTCCGGGTGAGGGGCGGAGCCGGGGTCTGGCCGGGGCGGGACCCTCAGCCATTCTCTTGGGGGCCCCTGCGGAGCTAGGGGCCTGGGGCAAATTGCCCCACTTGCCCCCCCCCGCCCCCCGGGCAGCCCTGTACTCAGCACTGATAGTACTGTGTCCAGTTCTTAGTACCACACTTTGGGAAAGATGAGGACAAATTGGAGAAAGTCCAGAGGAGAGTAACAAAAATGATTAGAGGTCAGGGAAAGATTGAAAAAAAATGCGTTTATTTAGTCTGGAGAAGAGAAGACTGCGGGGGGAGGAGACATAAGTCTTCAAGTACATAAAAGGTTGCTATAAAGAGGAGGGAGATAAACTATTGTTCTTATCCAGTGAGGACAGGACAAGAAGCAATGGCCTTAAATTGCAGCAAGGGAGATTTAGGTCAGACATTAGGAAAAAACTTCCAGACTGTCAGGGTAAAGCACTGTAACAAATTACTTAGGAAGGCTGTGGAATCTCCAGAATTGGAGGTTTTTAAGAACAGCTTAGAAAAACAGCTGTCAGGAATGGTCTAGAAAAATAATACTTAGTCCTGCCTCAGTGCAGGGGACTGGACTAGATGACCTACCAAGGTCCCTTACAGTCCTACATTTCTATGATTCTATCCAGGGCCGGCTCCAGCTGTTTTGCCGCCCCAGCAGCAAAGAAGAAAAAAAGAAAAACCCGATTGAGCTGCCACCAAAGTGCCGCCAAAGAGAAAGATTGGGAATGAAGGACCCGCTGCCGAATTGCTGCCGAAGATCCAGACGTGCCACACCAATAACGGATGGAATGCTGCCCCTTTCTATTGGCTGCCTCAGACACCTGCTTCCTTTGCTGGTACCTGGAGCCGGCCCTGATTCTATGAAAAACCTGCTTTGTTTCTGGTCATTGCCACAGTTAGATATTCTTCCATTTGTCCTTCTTCACTGGTGTTTGTCCTTGTTCAGAACGCAATAGCTACATTAAAAATTTACACTAATTGGATGATTGCTGTGAGGCTCCCACCAACACAGTATTTGGAAATGTAACAGACTTTTTTGTTCCAAAGACTATTTGTTAAACACAGAAAGTGGAATAATACACTCTGTAGACACAAAGACAGTGTGAAACATTAAGGTGAACTTTGCTTGCAAACAGGGTGACCTGAGGAATCGGTATATTGTCTCTAATATCTTACATTCAGTGGTTTTAATTCCCAGTTCTGCACTGTGTTTGACAGACCATTCATTTGAAGGGCTTCTGGGATATGAAGATGACTCAAGTTCAGAAAGTTATTTTAAGGATATGTTGCTTGTGTTTATTTTTTAATGCTAAAGAGAACACACAGAGAGGAGCCAAGAAAGACCTTCTGCATACAAAGAAAATTGTGCTTTCCAGAAGGAGAATGTTTTGACATTTAACTGAGTTTATTTTGGGATACATTTCCTTTAAACTCTAACATTGGTAACAGAGGTGTCTCAGTTAACACTACTTTTAACTTTCACTGAAGCAGAGTCTCCTCTTGACAGGTGGAGAACTATTATTATAACTCTGATTGTTATTTCTTATTCTTGCTGTTATTATTAATAGCATTTTTCTCCTAGGTAGCATCTTTGATCTGAAAGTGCATATTTTTAACAGCGAGGATAATTAATCATCGGAACAATTTACCAAGGGTTATGGTGGATCATCACTGCCAATTTTTTAAGTCAAGAATGGATGTTTTCCTAAAACCTGTGCTCTAGTTCAAACAGGAATTAATACAGGGAAGTTATGTGGCCTGTGTTATCTAGGAGGCCAGACTAGATGATCACAGAGGTCCCGTCTATGAATCTCAGACAGTGACAAAGTCAGAAATTAAACATAGGAGCCTTGCCCTCCGGTCCCTTGAGCCTAACCATTAGAAACATTGTCCCCATATTAGGAGCTACTCTACCATATTCATAACTTCACCTGCATGGAAATTAAATTAGACTAGTCAAGGACTAAACAAAATGTCTAGACATACCTCAGATGCCTCTTTGTTGAAAAAACACTCAGTGTGTGTGTTTTTGTTGCAGTTTTCTTTGTAAGTTTTCTCTAATTTTGCAAAACTTCCCCAATAAAAATGCCAGGCAGTGCGCCATCCTGCAAGTGTTCTGCACAAGTAGACTCTGCACCTCCACTAAACATCATTAACTTCAATGGACACAGCTGTCTGCCTCTATGGACCAACTAAAGGATAGGCACCTAAGTAATATGATCTTGTGACAATGTGCCTAATAAGATTACCATACGTAGACCCAGTCCTGCAACTGACTTCACTGGGACCCTGCACTGCTGCAGCAGCCCACCTGCTCACAAGAAGTTGCCGAACAGGGGTCTTAAGCTATACTCTTAAAATGCTGCAGTCGCTAATTATAAACATAAATAAATAAGGCAAAGATGAACACAGAGAATACATGAGTAAATTCTAGGAAATGTTAGTTTTTCCATTCGTTTTTCTTTAACAGCCTTTTACCATATGTCCTCTAAGTTACAGTCTTTTTGCCACAGGTAACAGCCATAATATTACCTGGTTGACTCTTTGTTGTGCAAAATAAAAGAAAATCTGTAAAATAAACTGCAACAACAACAACAAAAGGTTTACAAAGTCAGAAATTTCACAACTGAACATCTAAAGGAGAATGAAGTCTCCTGTACAAGCATTAGGGTGCGATTTTCAGAGATTCTGAGCACTCCCAGCTCCCATTGATGTTGATGGCAGTTTTAAGTGCTAGGAGCCTCTGAAAATCAGATCCTAAGGATTTTAATAGCCAGAGGCCTTTAGGATAGTTTGAGGGGATTAGAGAGAGTTGGAGGAGCTGAGCAGGAGGCAGTTCCCAAAGGCATTGTCAGTAAAACAGAATGAATTGAGAAGCACTTGGGGAATGTACATCTCTGGCTGCCTCTGTAACATTTCTCTCCACTTCCACTTTTGCTTCATAAACAGAGCTTGTGCTAGCCAACGTGCAGCTGCATGCAGTTCATCTTCTTCTGCTAGCTAGCACAATCATGCCTCCTAACCTCATGCCAGCTGGCCAGGTGCAGCTGAGGCTCCGCTGCTCCTCCCATTCCCCTGTCAGCCAGACTGTCTGCCTGTCCACCACTTTCCTCATGCCACGCACTCCTCCAGCCACTGCCAGGCTCCCACTCCCTTCCCTCCCAGCTGCTCCAACTTCTGCCTTGCCCCCTCTCCCAATACTCAGGTTCCCCAGTGCTTTCCTCTCAGCTTTACTGTTACTCCTATTCTCCCCCCACCCCACCTATCCGCCCAATAGTTCTGATATTAATCCAGTTCTTTCATCTGCTGCTCAGACTCATTTGCCTACAACCCACCTCACAACCTCCAAGGGACGCCTCCAGCTGCCAAACATTCCTCTACAACCTGACACTGAAAATACAGAGGTGAAGGGAAGCACATCCACAACTCCCAGTTAGCAGTAAAAACTTTGGTTTGTTATCCTTTTTTTCGGGTAAAAGCCATGCTGGTGGAAGTGTACGTGTGGTTTGAGCCAGTCCCTATGTAAGGTTCATCATACAGCTCTTCCGAGGCACTTTAGTAATGACCTGCTGTTCCACACTGGTTTGTTCTAGGCAGAGAATGATGATCTGCCAAATCGCATGCTGATTTTTTTCACATAGACAAACATCCAGTAGGGAATAACATGAGTTCATGAATCTCTCTTACTAGAAAGATAGAAATCCAGGTCCCCAGAGGTGACAGCCTAGTGCATTATCCACTCCACCACCTAGTCCTCTAATAACAGGTTATTTCTCCAAAGAACAACTTCCTTCATATTCACAAGGTTTTCATTTAGCTTCCCTTAATATCCTTATGAATATTTTAAACTGGCCTACACCAGCGGTACTTCTTACACACATCATTTTACTGGGGACCCGGTTCACAATTTCCATACCATTTATTTGAAAATATTTTACTCAGAATGACTATATGCATCTGTAATCCACCTAAGTATTGTTCATTCTCATATACCAGTGCATTGGGCTACCTCTCCACTGCATCTGAGTACCGTGGGAATCAATGTGCAGCTAAGTGAAAAAAGCTAAATCTGTCCTCCACCGAGTTGTGCAGATTTTCTCACTGCCTCTGTCTTTTTGTTTTATATTTTAAAGGTACTCACCTGGCACCATTTGCATTCCACATTCGAAAAAAAATATGCACGAGCTAGCCTAGGAAATCTGTCATATTTCCCCTTCTCCCTCCTGTTGTTTGTTGAGCCCACTTGCTATAGCTGAAAGCATATAATTGCACTTTAGATGTGGAAAAAACATACCACTGACTCACTGGCTGTTATCCAAGTGATCTACAAAGAGCAGTACTAATACACTTCAAAAATGGGCTGAAGATAAATTGGTTTCTGGCCAATTGTCAAGTCATTTCAATGCTTAACATGGCTTTCATGAAAACACTTGACAGTATAACTGCAGTCATTATTTCGCTGGGCACTTGATTAATTCTTTCACTAGTAGTGTGGATGGCATAACTATCTCTGTTTTCACTGTAATTCAGAATTAATTCTCCAGACCAGTCTGTGTGTTTGTTGGTGTTTTGATATTATTTGTTTTGAAAAAGCTTTGAGCTATTTATTCAACACCCTTTTTCTTTTTCTAATTTTAAGTAAATTTTAATTTTCATGAAAGGTGTTAGGATTAAAAGACCTAGAGACTGAAGTCCTCTGTGTAGTTATACTAAAGATACAGCATCTGCAGAAGTAGTGCAAGATTCCTCGCACTGTCCTATCAATGCACTTCAGTCCTGCTCTGGATGGCTGGGGAAGCAGTGATGTCTCAGTATGAGCAGGACAATGGACGGGTCAGCTAGTCGGTGACAGCATGGCTGTATAGCTAGAAGGCACTGCTGCCAGGCTCTTGCTCTCTAACAGGGGCTCTGATGGGCTCAGTCAGCAAAACCAATTGTGCTTTGTGTGGCTTGGGCCTAGTGACTTATGAAAAATGAGAACAGGGAATGCTGAAGAAAGGGGAGGTTGGGTGGAAGAGGAAACATGATGTCTTTCTGGGTACCTTGCCTTACTATGGAGAGCCAATTCCAGGAGAGCTGGGTATGGAAACTAGACCTCCTAGTTTATTTGGAGGAAGCTCCAGAACCCACGCTATGGATACATTGATGGGGGGAGCAATCTGGAAGTTAGAGCATGTATCAGTGGCTGCCAGGGCTTGAGCTAGGAAGGAGAGGTCTCTAGAATGGCAAAGAGATGACCATGCACTTGGGTCTCCCCACTTTCTAACAGAGACAAGTGATGGGAGCCACAACGGTGGCTGACAGAGTGGAGGAGATAAAGTGGCAGCAGATTGCTGTTGTGTTTCTACCCCAACATTCACTAGAATCCGTACTGGGTTTCTGCAGTTGTCCCAGGATTGTATGTGTGTGCTAGAGAGAAGAAACTGTCTCTCTCTAATCCAGTCTTTTTCACATTTTGGTATATTTTGGAAACATTACTTGTGTTCCCTGTAAGAATTCCCTGTGTACTTTGATTAAAAGGAAGTGAGATGCTGAATTTTACACAAAAGAAACAGTTAACTCCCTGAAATTCTTGGCTTAACTGAATGCAGCAGCTATCTCTCTGGTGCTGCTTTTTTCAATTCTGCTTTAAAAGGGGAAGGGGGGAATGAGTTTTAAAATGTTAACATTTGTCCTGTGATGACTTTCTGCAAGCTGCTGAGCAGGATATTTTTCAAGTACTGAAAATTTCAGCAGGATTGCCTTCCATTCTAATCAGGTGAAAATGGGATACAGTCATTTAAATGCATTGTGCAAAGGCAAACTCTTTAAAATCTGGAGCATAATGTATTGAACAGCAAGCAAAAGAGCATCTGCGATTTTTTTGTAAATTATTGCCAGAAATGAAGCATGTGAGCATCTACATCAAAAAAACAGATAAGTGCTAAGTGGTAACTGATCAATTCTGATATTTTGATGCTACCATGCTATAAATTAAACCATATTTAGGACCTCAGCTTTCCCCAAAGAAGTCAGTGATAAAACTTAATGGACAAAACTCAGGAACAGGCCCTAATCTCTCTGATTTGCTGTGTAGTTGCAGTTGAACTGAATAATTTTTCATAGATAATTTCATTTCATATTTTATACTCCAATCCTGCAACTCCCTCACTCTACTAAGTAGAGCCCTGGTGATATCAACTTCGGTTCCAAATCCGGGCACTTATTAAAAACTTTAACTATGATCATAATTATATGATAATGCACTTGCTGCGGAGCAGCTGGGAAGGATTTGTTCTCCTGGAAGAAGTTAATTCTTTGTTGGGAGGGGGATGAAAGGACACACTGAGACCAGTCTTTCCTAATCTGTTTTTAGTTAAATGCCGCAGTTCATGTTAGCCCATCTTTTATCAAGGCAATATCAACAAAACAATTGTAAAGATTTCAGTTCACAGCCCCTTTTTCAGAATTCCAGCAAGACCGACTTTGAACATCTTTGCTTAGATAGCCTGTTTCTGTGTCAAAACTGTCTCAAGATACTGCTTTGTGTGGGTGTGTCCTAATCTCTGCCCAGAACTCGTTAAAACTCCACGCACTTGGGTGGCTGCTACAAAAACACCTGGGATTTGAAGTTGTTGTGTTTGAGGGTACAAAATTGGGGCCAAATTGAGACTGTTTGGAAAATCAGGACCACAATATATAGTTATCAGCAACAACATAATTTCACATCAAACAGAAATATTCTGTACTGAGTGTATGAAATAGTTTCTTGTTAGTTTTTAGTGCGCTCTTAATTCGAAGTCCTCAAATTTTCTTACAGCTAGTTGTTATTTTGATTATGCTGAATTAAGTAAAAAAGATCAAATCACATAGATTTCTTCTTTTTTCTGATCTTGATAATAGGCTTTTATTTTGGTTTTTGTATGGGAGAATTAAAGTGTTCAGCATCTAATTAATAAGTCAAACTATTACTGAACGCAAGAGCAGCTTTTAAAATGTTGAATAATACACTTTTTAGTAATGGTACGTAAAGAGAAGTAAATAAAATTAGCCAAGGAGTTCTGGCCCCTCAGCTGAGAAAAATAACCTATTATGAAGAAGTGGGCTTGAACTGAAAGCTTGGATATGAATGTAATCAAAACTTTGAGAAACATTGGATCCAGATCAAAATGTCTCAGCAAATAATTATTTTTGTAATGATCTACACCAAACCCCCAGATTTGAACACACCCAGTTGTGATGAGGTGCTCTCTCCACACCCCACCTGAAGGGGTTAAGGTAGCTTGGAAGAGGCTAACCTGGTAGGCTGCGCCTGCAGGAGAATTAGGCTGCATAGACAAGCCCTAGTGGAAGATGAATCTCAGCTGAGCAGATGTAAGTTTATACAAAGCTAGGAAGCTGACAACAGAAGGGGCTACAGGAGAAGTAGGTTTAGTCACTTCCTAGGAGTTAGGAGCTTGAGTTTGACCCCATGGGTGGGCCAGAACATCAAAAAAGATAATCAAAGTAGGAAGAAGCACTGGGAAACAGCAATGGGGCCTGGGAGCTAGCAGACCAAGGTTGCTAGATAGAGGATCCCTGGGCTAAACTCTGGAGTAGTTTGCAGGCCCAGATTCCCCTACCTGCCACTGGGTAGGTGGCATAGTCTTAGATTAGAGGAAGGCCTGGAGAGGTAGTTGGTCTGGAGAGACTTTAATTCCACCCTGTCATGGAAGGGAAAAACAACCTAGTGACCTGGCCAGAGGTCCAAGCCATGAAGAGGGAGCAGCCAATCCATGAAGAGGGAGCATGCTGAGTCCTAGAGAGTGGAGCTGCTGAGAGAGCAAAGGAAGGAAAGAGGCATTGGACATGGATGGAGCTAATCCCCAGAACAGCCAGGAGGAGCAGCCAGAAGGTGAGTGTCACCATGGCACCCTTCTGACGGATAGTTTGGGCCCATCTGTCCTATTACTCAAAAGATACTGTGGATTTTTTAGCATATAGGAGAAGAAATTCAAATCTCTGAGTAGTGTGGCATGAGATTTTAAAATAAGTAGTAATCACATTTTTCCAGTATCCCATTTTATCTATTTTGCATGCCTTTCTTTAAGTGGAAATAAAATATTCAATATCCTATGATCAAACAGTTGCTCCAAATGAACTGTGTTTGAATAATGAATCTATTGAATTCAGTCTAGGAGTTATCATCTGTGACTCCCAAAAGTAAATTCTCAAAAAAAATTATTTATCTTTTCAATAGTACAAGAACAGTTTTCTTCTAACATTCACTGAGAAGGACTCTACTCCCTCTTAATCCTTCTCTAATAGTAAAAACAAGGAAAGCTGAACTGTAAGTGATAGTGATGTAAATTAAGAGCAACGTCCATACTTGTTTGTGCTGTGATACTTATTTCATATAACCAGCTCACATACATACACATGTATCTTGCATCTAATACATATTTGGAGGTAATATCTATGGGATAAATTACAGAGCTATGTGACATATTCACTTATCATGCACCTCTAACTGCTTTGCCTGCCCAACAAATCCATCTCCCTGGGCCTTATTCTAAAGTCCCAACTACGTCATCCGTTTCAAACAGCCACCGTTTCAAAAAAATCCAGCCTACAAGAGAAATATTTCCACTCCCCCATTGTGGAACTTCCCCTAACCTTGCACCTGCCTGCGACTCAGGATGGGCACTATTTAGTCCTGGGCCAGTGATAGTTTTATTAGGCATAAAACTCTCATGACTCTAAAGTCCAAAATCTCTGGATACTTCCAGCCTAGACTTATTAAATATAAGCCTCCCCAACCTCAAACTGGCTCCTGTTCCACCTGTGGATCCTGCTCACAGGAAAGACAGCTCCAACCTGGCTACCTGCTCATGGTGAGAAATCGTTCCCCACTGCCTCACAGTTCCTGCTCAGAGGAGAGCACCCCCTGACATGGCCCCTTCTTTCTGAGGTGCACTCTGACAGAATGTCCCACAGATGCTATCCCACATGAAAGCACCCTCCTGAAGGGTGGAGACTCCTCCCCTCTGCCCTACATGTTATTTTTTTTAAAGTTACATTGTCAGCTTGAAAAAGGAAAACAAGGGATCTGAGGCAGGGATAGAACCTACCCCGCTCTCCTCACTCCGAAACTTCTTCACCACAGGATTTGCTAGAAATTTTGCTTCTCCAGCAAGCCCTCTGCCAGATTTGCAAGTTGCTGCAACACAGTTACTATGGTAATTATATGATAGCACAGAACAATACTAGTTTCCGATAATCCAGTGGTTTCAATGAGTTTACTCAGGGTTTATAGTAACTGACATCAGAGTTTGTCCCATTGTGTGTCTTTTGAAACAGTGAAGTTTATGAATGAAGTGAACATGAAATGAGAAATTCCTGTCTTGAGACTGCAGATATTGCAGCACTTTGCTATAAATAATGAACTCTCATATCTCAGTGTTTAGCTGACTAAAAACTAAAACAATTTGTTTGCTTTTATGAAAATAGCTGTTTATTTCCTCCCCTTCCCCTCTTGTACATTTCACAAACTAAACCTAAAAATCCTTAAGAGCTTTAAGATTTTTAAAAGTTTTCAGTGAAACCCACTGGCAGCTAACATAGCGGCTGAGATACTGCAACTAGACTCCATGCTGTAATCAAGGAAGTAGTTTGGGAAATAAGGAAACAATGTTTCATAAGGAAAAATTATCTTCCCATTTACTGACTCATCTCTAGTGACCAGTTCTTTCAGATTATCACAGAGAAAAGAGCTTTTAAGTGCCTGAGCTGCCAGAACCACTAACAGCACACAAGTGTCGAACAGTGAAGCAGCAATACCAGTAGAGACATTCCACATTGTGATTTTTAAATGTATGGAATAGGTGCCCAGAGTACAGATGGGCACCTATGGAATGGGGGGGCGGGGTGGAGGGTTGTGTATGGAATTTGAGAAATAAATATGAAAAATATCTGAATCTAAAAAAACACTTGAAACTTGCCTGTTTTAAAGTGCATAGTGCTTTGACAAACAGGCTGTGACGATATACGTATTGTACCAATAAATGCATATAGAAAGCCACGCCAAAAGAGGGCTGGAGAAGATTCCAGACAGAAGCTCTAGAGTGAAGCAGAGAAACAGAATAAAAACACAAGAATTTCTTTGCAGGATCAAGGGTCGCTGAAGCCCGATATCCTACCTCCCACAGTAGCCAGTACCGGATGCTTCTGAGGAAAGAGCAAGCAACTCCAAAAAGGGAATAATCTGCCTAAAGAGGAAATTCTTCCTAAGACCTTCAGTAAAAAGTTGACTGATGTCCTGAAGCATGAGGGTTCATATTCCCTCCAAACTTATGGGCTGGTTATTTATTTTAACCTTAAATAAATGCAGTGGTAGGTAGATGATGCTGTGAATATCCTTTCTCCTATAAACAATTGGCTTGTTCTTTCAGCTCTGTTGCTGCTGGTGTTTGCTGATAAAGTCAATCTCTGGGCCCTGCCTCCGTGCCCTCAGTTCTCTTCTACACACCTCATGTCCTTTTTGGTAAAGCTGGCAAAAAGGCTGCCAGTGGATTTACTAGCTGGCATTCTCATTGGGTGACTTAGATAGCTGCAGAGAGAAGACAATTCGTCTCACCACAGACTTTTAGACTAGTAGTTAGCCCATTGTTTACATGTACTGAGAACCCACTAGACCAACTTTAGGAGAACAAACATGGACAAAGGGGTCACAAGGGAGCAGAACCATCATAAAGTCTTCTCTCTTTCTATCTCTCTCTACTTTTCATCAAATTAAATACCAATAAATTCCTCGTTTCTGAGTCATTTGTAGCCCATTTCTAGTAACAAAAAGTGTCTTAAACACGAGTGTCAGATAATGATTAGCTGAGTATCAGAGAGATGAACAAATCAAAAGCCTGGATTTTAAATACTCTCCTCCTTCCAAACATGCAAGCTACTCAGTCTGAATCTACACATGGTTCCACATGTAATGTCTGGCCATTCTCTCTGCAATGGACCAAACCAAAACCTGGGTCTGAATACCTCTGAACTGGGTTGATATCCAGAGCTGGATCCAAATTTGGTGACTCAGTGAGTACCTGGGAGTCATCAGCTCTTATAGACTGAGGAAGAGAGAACACTCACATTTTAAAGATGAAAACAGGAATCATTCTGACCAGCCTAAAATCCATTCTGCAATGAAGTACTTGAAAACATGGTAACTCTAATCCTATGATTTCTCTTACTAACGAGAAATTACTAAAAACTAATCTGCCAAGTAGCTATCAGTAAAATGTGCAGAATATTAGCTGCATGCATATGAAAATTCCATTTATTCTGCTTTTCCCTGTTCTGCAGCTACCTTTTCTTATAGTCACTGGCAAACAAGGAATAGGAAAGCTAAACTACACAGTCTATGCAAAACCTATTTTGCCTTCTACCCATTTATTAGGTTGGCATTTTCATTCATAGGAAAGCACTGCAGGAGGCCGTGCATTTGTTTCCAAGCTTTCAGACATATGAGCGAAACCTGCTATGATTATATTAAATAGCTGTGTGTGCAAAGTGTTATGCAGTAGATCTCCATATTGTTTCTTTTCCCAGTTTCTGTCTCTTACCTAATGTGGTAACATTTTTGTGTGTGGGGGGGGGGTTAAACAAGTCAAAAATAAGAATTCTCTCATGTGGAAGTGAATTGCACGACAAACTGGGTCAGCACCAGCAGGGTTGGGACACTGAGCTCTACAGCACAGACTTTTGCCAGGGGAGCTAATGGAGTGACTGATGGTGGTTGGCTGGTACACTTTACATAGCTCAAACACTAGAAGTGGGGGGAGGCATATTTTACCAGTGGGTTTTACAGCTATTTGCTGACAGCAGAAGACTCTTGAATTCAGTTCCAGGTTCTAGAGAGGAGTGTGCTCTACTGGTTTATAGACCCTTCTGTCCTGTCCCCACCCCAAACCTGTCTTTGTCCCCCCAGCTCTATCTTTGCACCCTAGTTACTGTTCCTGACCCCCTGTGTTCTTATCTACCTGCTCACTCCTTGGATCCTGCCCCTACTTGATAGCAAGGGAGAGGCAGTCAGCAGGCTCTGAATTCTTGTGCCTGGTGCCACAATACCCCATGATCACCAGGAGCGGGGCTTGTAGGAGAAGTGCTGCTCTGCCCCTGCAGCCCATGCTGGAGCATGCTCCGTGCAGACTGAATTGTTAAAGAATTTAGCTGACATATTCCAACAAGTCTCTAATTAACATGCACAAACTTAAATTTTTTCAAAGGCTAATAACTTTGCCCCATGGGAGCCCATGCCAAATTTTCAGACGCTATTCCAAAGCCAAGAGAACTAGTGCTTCTGAACTAAACAGTTGTAAGAATTCTTTTTAACATGGGCAAAACAACATATTTTCTCCTAATCTCATTCTCAGAAACAGCTGAATTGTTTTAGCTGAAACTTCCAAAGACAGTTAGCCTGAGGCAGACACTCAGCATGGAAAATTTCACTCCAAATTGGTAATATTTGGCAATCTTGTAAGCAAATGAAAGGATAGGGGATAGTATCAAGCAGCTTGTTATAGGCATCACCACCAGCTCCACCTGTTATTAGGATTACAGTTACTTTTCTTGAGTAAAAAAAAAAAATGGGTAGTGCACATTACTTTCCCTTGCAGCTCTAACTAGTTCAACTGGCTGATACAGAGAGTAAAAAGATACAACCCCATTTTCTCTCTGCACCATTGAAATGCTAGGCGTGGGCAGTCCTGAATTCAGGGACTGAAACTGTCTCTCAACACGGTAGGAAGAGCATGAGGCATGTGGGTGGTAAGGATTCTTGATCTGAACACTCACACAAGCTGGCCTTATATATAGTTCTGTCAATGAGCTTTGAAATGAAATACTATGGTTGTCTTTAAGACTATTCTATAAAAAGAACACTAAGGTAGGTAAGATTATTCCTGCAAGACGTGGACTCATAGCAGAGCCTGGAATTAGATTAAACAAACTGACAAGTTGCATATATTTCTTACACTCTTGACATTTATTTAACATTTTTGTTCTAGTTGGATTAAATCATGGACAGCAATGTCTTGTCAGAAAAGTGCACTGTGGTTAACATTGAGTAACTGCCCTTCTAAGTAACTTCTGTTACTTCTAAGATGATAGAAGTAGTTGCTTAGTTTCCATTATACAATTATTGGACTTCTAATTCTTTTATGGGCCATAATCTGACTTCAGGCCTTTTCCCATCCATAGCTATAGCTCTAATTGAGTTTACTAAGGAAGTGAATTATGCAGTTGTCAGTAAGAAAACTGACAGCCTAATTTTTCTACTTCTCAGAAGCTAATCATGCAAACAGCCATAATATCTGGCGAAATATATTTGGGAACCTAGTTATTTGTCTATCAGTTCAGTAGTTTGTCTTCACTGTCTGTCCATCTCTACATTAACTTACAAGTTTAATAACCTTCCTGAGAGTCAGGGAGATTCAGTAAAGGAAGAAGGGTTAATGTCAGCAACAGAAACTGGTTTAGTTACCTGCACTAACTTGCAGGTAACTTGCAGATAACTTGCAGGGAGGACTGGGCCCAGCGTTGGGTCTGAGGAGCTAGGCTGCAGGGAGGTGAAGACCAGGGTTTCTCAACCTGTAGCAGAAAGTAAAAATAGCAAAAACCCTCCAGGAGGACAAAAAGCATGTCAAAAGATTCCAATTCAGTTCTCCCAAAGAAGAATTCTTCTGGAAATCTCTTCCCGTGAAAAGTCTCACTTTACAGACGTTTCATCCCAGTTAGGGATTAATTATTTTTAAAAAACATAATATGTTTGGTGGGAAGTGACTTCCATTTTCCGGCCAGCTCTAGGCAGGCAGGGGTCAGGGTGCCCATGTGTGCTACCCCTGCCTCCAGCAAAATACTTTCTGGAGCTTACCTGGGTGCGAGCTCCCTGACACCACCAGTCTGCTAGCCACCCAAACAGTCTCCTCAGGGCTCTGCCTTGCAGCTTAAAAATAGATGCACTGCAGTCCCCATGCTCCTTGGAGCGTTCACCTGTAGTATCCAGCCCCTGTTACTGGCTACTCACAAAAATACCAGGTTTGCAGTCCCAAAGGGGTCAGTGTACACATTAACTTGTTTGATTCAACTGCGGATCAGCTCCTATATAACCATGATGCTCAACCTTTCCAGACTACTGTACCCCTTTCAAGAATGCGATTTGTCTTCTGTACCCAAAAGTTTCACCTCACTTAAAAACTACTTAAAATGTCAGACATGAAAATACATAAGTGTCAGCACACAATTACTGAAAAAATTGCTGTTTCTCATTTTTACCATATACTTATAAGATAAATCAATTAAAATATAAATACTGTACTTATATTTCAGAGTATAGTATATAGAGTAATATAAACAAGTCATTGTCTGGATGAAATTTTAGTGTGTACTGACTTAGCTAGTGCTTTTTATGTAGCCTGTTGTAAAACTAGGCAAATATCTAGATGAGTTGATGTATCCCCTGGAAGACCTCTGCATACCCTCAGATTGCAGAGAGAACCACTGCTGTATAACATCGCAACACTAAGATATATTTATAGTGGAAACAAATTTATCATCAAAGATTAAGATTTAAGCAATTGTAAGTAAGGATAGTGATGAAAACAGAAATAGTTACATATTTAAAAAAAACTCTAAACTGCAAATGTAGGTCTGCATTTATCAATGGTTACCTAATCTATATAATAAAAGAGATTTTTCTCCAAAGGTTTAGTCTTTTGCAGAGTTATCTAGTTTCAGACAAAGCAGGATCCAAGCACTTTATGAGGCAGGGGTTTTCCTCAGTGAATGGATAACAAAATGTCTCCTTGCGTTCTATTCATGTTCTTCAAAGTTCATTTTATGCCCACAGAGACAAGACAACTCCCTTTGGTTTAGTATTTGGTGTTTTCCCACCCTTGTTGACAGGGCCGTCCTTAGGATTTATGGTGCCCTAGGCAAGATTATTAAACTAGTGCCCCTGTGCCTGTCTTGCTCTTAGAAACACAAACATAAGCTTACAGTATTGGAAAACTTGCCACAGGCATGTTACTAAAACCAGTTTAACTTAATTAAGCACACTGTGTAATGCTGATGAACTAGCACTAAAAAGTAGCATTATAGAAAAAATTCTGATTTGACAGAATGATGCAAATATAATATTTTAAATTTGTCAACATTTTATTGGAAATGTATATGAAGAGGTATTGAAACAAAGAGAGAGATTGAAGGTGCTGGGGGGGAGGTGAGGCTGAGGCTGCCTACCTGCTGAGGAATGACAGTGAAAGTAACTCAACTTCCTCGACAGGCAAGCCAGGATTGGAACTGTCAACCATGGCGGGCTGGGGATAGCCAGATACGATGTGGTGCAAAAAGTCAGGCACAGGAGGTTGGGGTAGGGTGAGCAATGTCCACTTTTATAGGGACAGTCCCAATTTTTGGGTCTTTTCTTATAATTTGGGCTTCTATTGCCCCCCACACTCCCATCCTGATTTTTCAAACTGCGTACCTGGCCAGCCTAGTGGTGGTGGTAATTGGTGGCCTATATGAAGACAAAGCCCAGAATATCGAGACTGTCCCTATATAAATCAGGAATCTAGGATTCTGGCTCACCCTAGCTGGAGAGGCGGCATCTCTCCCCCAAACGGCAGTGATCCATCTCATCCAGGGGGACGCTTGCATAGGGCATGGATGAGCTGCTGTGGCTCCATCGGGTGCCCCGCCTGAGAGTAGATGCTGTGCTATACTTCACCTGGTGCGGTGGGCTGGCCGGTGGTGTCATTGGCGGTGAGTCAGACACTGAGGTTTGCTGTCGCGTTGCCGACTCTGCACCCCAAGATGGGATTTTGGAGGTCCTGCAGTTTCCACCTATCTCCTCCTCTACTGCAGGCTGTTGAACCAACAGGTGGGGGGGTGAAGCCAAGTATGAAGCATACTGTGTTGCACATTTTTGATTGTCATGAGGCAAATTTGTTTGCCAAAAATGCTTTGCTAAGAATCCTGAATTCAGTTTCAAATATAAATATCTTTTTTTATAAAAAAAAATCCATATCTCTTTAGCGCAAAAACAGAAAATTAAGCTGTTGACAATTATTTGTGACAAATTTGGGTATGGGGAAGGGGAGTGGGCCAGTTTTCATCATAGAGAAACAAAAAATGTTGACTGACTTCCTAGACCTGCTGCTAATAGAGCCCTCCGACAACTGTATTGTTCATCCCTTACTAGGTATAGAGGCAGGGGTCAGCAACCTACGGCACACCATCTGGCAAAGGTGGCAGCGCGAGCTGTAATTTTTGATGACACATCAGGTGGGTGGGCGCTGAATGAGCTCAGCCCACGCCGCTGCTCTGGGATGCTCTGCTGCTGCTCATTGCCACTTCGGGGTCCAGCCAGCCCCATCAGCACCGATGCTGCCTGGAGACCCCCAAGGAACCCCGGCTGGCAGCAGGCTGAGCAGCTACAGCTGAGACCCCTGGGCCTGAGCCATCAACCCGCTGTCGGCTGGAGTTCCATCTCAGCTGGCAAGGCCTGAAGGGACTAAACTTCATGAAACAGGAAAGCAAGAGCAACTAATGACAAGGCAAGAACCTAGAGCAGTGGTCCCCACCTTGGTGCAGGGACGGAGCATCTGCTGAAATGCTTGCCAAATATTCGGTGGCAGCAGTGTCATCCAGAGGCCGGCGCCAAAATGCCGCTGAATTTCGGCGACATTCGGCAGATGCTCGTCCTCTGGCCAGTATGCGGGTGCACTGAGAAAGCCCTTGGCACCATGGCGCCCGCGGGCCCACATGTGAATCCCTGCACCTATTTGATGTAGTCTTCTCCTGAAGCATGTGATCCATTTTGATTTAAATGACTTGAACGTATGAAGAACTGAGTTGAATGCCACATCGCAAAATCAATGATCGGACTTGTCAGTTTATTCATACCAGCCAAACTTCCACTTCAATCTACTGGACAATTCGTGTTAACAGTATGCATCAGGAGAACGGAGTTCTCAAAACTAAAGCTCATTAAAATAAAGCTATCTCCTCTCTACAATGAGTCCAAGAAGCACTTGACTGGTCTTGCTATTTTGTTACAGTCGACACAAGCGTCCTTTGTCTTTGTCATATGATGAATTATTATGATTTGCAGCCAAAAGCCGACAGATGGCTTTTAATTAAAAAACGTAATCCT